>NC_133808.1:23978750-24331875 GCF_043250625.1 Sebastes fasciatus | reverse complement strand
TCTTGAGAGAGGTGTTATTGGATTCTTTGTGAAGTCCCGAGCACACATCTACTCCTCCGCCTTTCCCTTTGCACATCTCGGGAATAAAAGGTTTGCAAGTACAAATCTTCACTCCGGTAACATTGTCACTAGTTTGGTTGCAACACCGAAAAGTGTCATTGAAGCAAGGACACAGTTTTAATTACATTTTGTTCTCTTAAGTCTGATTTAGTCTAGAATGCTGCAGAGAGAGTTTTAGTTGTACAAACATTTCTCAGAAGCAGAAATAGTCTCACTGATTGAACTAAACCTCAGTGGACAAGGCCGGAGAAGTTCAGTATGCGAGCACTGCTGCCAGCATACTGACTTGTCACTAGATTTATCCACTTCTTAGAGATGCTACAAAATGTATTTCTCAAAAGAGACCACTTTCAAATGTATCTAGTTTTTCAGAAAATGGAAAAATGTAATGTGTTGATTCCCAGAGTGTTTGGCAACAAATTGATTTGGCTGCAACTGATGCATATAAATTAGCTCTACATGGTGGTTTAATCCAGTGATATTAGTATGTCCTCTGCACAGTGGATCAGCAGAGACAGAGAGAGAGAGAGAGAGAGAGAGAGAGAGAGAGAGAGAGAGAGAAAGACAGCCAGCTGAGTGAAATAAATATATGGAACTAAATTAAGGTTAATTGTTTCAGCTCCCCTGCAGGATTTAGTTGATTTAAACAAACCACTGTAATACATTCCAACATATTTTGAAGGAAAATACATACATTGCATGTCAGTGACGGTCATTCAGTGTATCCCCCCCTGGGCGCTGTGAATGGGGGGCTACCTCAGGAAGGGCATCTGGCGTAAAACCTACGCCAAATCAAATATGCGGATCATAAAATCTGATCTCAGATGATCCACTGTGGAGACCCCCAATGGGAGCAGCCGAAAGACGAACAACAGCAAATGCAGCAACAAACAGAGAGCTAACAACATATTATATATCACATAAATCAATAACAATAGGCCTTTTTCACAGCAGAAATTTTGACTTATCATACTGTCGAAGGAAAAGCACAGGTTTTACTGATAACATTAATGATGGCGCCGTTCTTTTCAAGTGTCCCAGTAAGCCTTAACAGTGCATAACAACATGCACAATTTATTCTGTAAAAAAAGGCATATAATCTGTATGTTCTATAGTTGCCTTTGTACCTGGTGGTCTCCGACAATGATGGTACAACCAGTGGACAACCTCTGGGTCTGAAAAGTGAGGCCAATGTGGAAGTCCCTTACACGTGCATTATTTCTAATAGCCAGCAGGGGGCGACTCCTCTGGTTGCAAAAAGAAGTCAGATTGTATAGAAGTCTATGAGAAAATGAGCCTACTTCTCTCTTGATTTATTACCTCAGTAAACATTGTAAACATGAGTTTATGGTCTTAGTCGCTAGTTTCAAGTCTTCTTCAGTACAGCATGATGTTCATTTAGTAAATTATGGTCCCATTTAGAGTCAAATAGACCATAAAGCAGGGGATGCTTCAGAGCGTGGCTACCTTGTGATTGACATGTCGCTACCACAGCATTGTCCGGTCTGGGAGTTGTTTGTGCGCCTAATAATGTCTTATTCTGTGTTTGGTTGTACTTAGCTTGCGAAGGCCAAAAACCAAGATGACGATGGCCAAAATGCTGAATTCAAGGCCTCGAACAGTAGTCCACAAAAACACTTTTTTCTTTGGCTGGCATTAGGTAGAGCTTTGATGGTCGATGGTTAACAAGCTAATTTAGATCCTTTTGCTGGAAGTTTACGCTTTCTTTGATCCCTTGCCTTTTTAGCCTCAAGTCAATTTATTTACAGAGCACACTGTAAAACAATAAATGATGACCAAAGTAATCAGCACTGATGTTAAAAACACATGTCTGTAATTTCATGAAAAATAAGCAAATGCACAAAAGGTACAGCACAGAACATCTTGAATATAGGTCAGAGTTTTCTTCACGTTCATTCTGAGTGCTCTGGTAATGTAGGATGAAGAAGGGTGACTGAAGATTTAAGGGGCCTGAAGGTGAGCTAGACGCTGAAGAGGTCAGATGCTGTATAAGCAATCAGTCCAGTGATAAACTGTGGGCTCTGCCTGCCAGGCTGTAACCTATAATTTTATAAAGAAATCACTTTCTAGAGTCCTGACTCTTAACATATATTCATACAAAGTAAATCAAGCAATATGTATGTGTGAATGAATGCATGTTTAGATTTATGTGTGTGTGTGTGTGTTCATGGGTGTGAGATTGCACTTGGGCTGAGCAATGTCAATGTTTTCACATGTTTTGACTTCACAGAAAAAATGCATTCGATCAGATTCTGACAGTTTTAATAATGATCTAAAAATGCAATAACCTCCATAAGTATACAATTGTTGAGTTTTCTTGATATATTGTTAAATGTTAATTCTCTTTTCCTAATTTTTTTTTACATTTGACAGTAACATTCCTCACAAAATGTGCCAGACTTTTATGTGCAGTGGTCATTGATACTTTCCAGTAGCACTGGTGTTAAAGAAGAAGAGAGCTCTCACAGCTCGCTAGTTAACACTTATTCACAATGTCCTGTTAATGATGTCACACATTGTAGATTAACAATTGTCTGAAAACATCGCTCAACCTTATGTGGACATCCTAAAAATATACGGTGCTTGTTTCCTGTCTCTCTCGTTGGCCAGATCCCTTTGAGGCTTTCATCATTTTCTCGATCCGGCACGAGATCAGACGAATAGACCTTCACAAGCGGGACTACAGCCTGCTGGTGCCGGGGCTGAGGAACACCATTGCTCTAGACTTCCACTTTAATCACAGCCTCCTTTACTGGACAGATGTGGTGGAGGATAAGATCTACAGAGGAAGGCTCTCGGAGTCTGGAGGTATGCTCACACACAACCACATACACCCACGTACTGTACAGTACACAAACATTTTGCTATCTAAAGACGGCTGTGATGTATTGGCTAAAGAGACTCATGTCTTGCTCATCTGTGCTCCCGCCGCTGTAATGGAAGTCTGAGACGCCGCTGATGATAACGCTCTGTTTTACTCCAATGTCGTTACACGTACTCGGGTCTGATGCGGCGAGCTGATATTGTCTCTCCCTGCAAATTTATCTCAGGTTGTCCAAAGTTGAAAAATACTGCAGGACCAGAAGTCTTGAGCTGTTGTATTACAGTATCTCCGCCTCATAAAATGATGAATCAGAACTTCTCCTCCGCTCTGTGTTTTTGTGGGTGGCAGTACATTCAGCGGGTTCCCTTGCCTTTATTTCCCTATGCGGAGCCGTAGTAATCGCCTCTTAGCTGTACCTATTCCATCCTTTTGTGAGGCACACATAAAAGCCTCAGCATCTGAGAATAATTGTAAACAGCTATATTATAAATATAGTGGGAAAACCCTTTTACCATGCTTAATGGAGCTCTGTAGAAAGCAATATGTTTTATATGGAAGAGCTTTCCTCAATTCGCTGAATATCCCCCTTTTGCCTTGAGAAGGTTTTCCTGTAAAGAGACACCAACGCTGCCCCTTGACTACAGTGTATGTACATAGTCATGCTATTGTCTTGTTTATCTATTTTGTTTTTTTTTAATGCTTTCTTTATTGAACATATGCTCATTTTCAGAGGTACAAACAGATACATAGACGATTAAAAAAAAGAAGACAAAACAAAAATAATTACATATACATTTCATAATACCAGAGTTTGTGTCATATGCATCATATTATATTCATTTAATAACTTAAATATCTTAATGGCTTTTTTTTGTTTTTAACATTGGGTATGATGGTGCTATATTGTTTGAATTCATTGATAAAGTGCAGGACAGTTGGCTTGGTTCTTGACCATTTTTTCTTATGACTATGGAATTTTCTGAAATTAGTAAATAATTGTATTATATACAGCATGTTATTTTCATTCTTGTCTTGACTAAAATATAGCATTAAATCAAACATATTTATTTCAACATTCATCCTAAGTTTCTCTACATCCATCCAGAACAGTCTTGTTTGTATACAGTGAAAGAATGGATGAGAAATAGTCTCTTTTTCAAGTCCAACAGAAATCACACTTATATACAATATTCAGCTTGAATCTTTCTAACACAACTTTTACTGGATAAATTCTATGTAAGATCTTGAAAGACGTTTCTTTAAGTTTGTTATTGGTACAGTATTTATCACAAATTTTCCAAGCTTTTCCCCACTGTATATCATCAAATAAGGAAGACCAAAAACATCTAGATGAAGGGACAGAAACATAACTTAGTATGTTCCTAATATTTGTGCTAGAGCACTTCTCTTTCAGTGTATCAGTACCTCCAATATATATATTTTCACACAATGTTCTGAATTAAGTTGATCATCAGGGTTTCGTAGAACTATAAAGACACTTTCTGGTATAGCATCGAAAACAATAGCATACTCCTTTGGTTTTACAGGCATTTTGAATTTATCAAGAAATTCTTTAGGAGATAATAAAGAACCATTTTTATTATTAAATAATTGGCCAACTGTCTATCTATCTATCGTGTTGTTGTTTCAGGGGTGACAGGGATCGAGGTGGTCGTGCAGCACGGCCTGGCCACCCCAGAGGGCCTGGCAGTGGATTGGATTACAGGAAAACTGTACTGGATTGACAGCAATCTGGACCAGATTGAGGTGGCCAAGCTTAACGGAGATATGCGCACCACCCTGATTGCCGGCGGCATGGAGCATCCACGGGCCATCGCTCTCGACCCAGGGCAGGGGTACGTTACGCACTAACTCCCACCAACAGCACAGAGCCTGCTGCTAGCTACACTATCCATCAGGCACAGAGATTATTGGAATAAAGTAAAATTACAACCCCCTTGTATTTCTCACGTCTGCATCTGCCTTGATGTATGAAGATGTCTGCTGTGTTAAGGTCCATTAAAGCAGCAGATATAGAGTACATCAATAACAGTGCTGCGTGCTCCATTCCAGGAATGACAACTGATGTAGCTAATACCCCCCCAACCATTGCTCCTGCTTGATACACTTTACTGCCCTTCCACTCTTATTCCCCGGCAATGTTTTTCCTTAAAACATTTAAAGTAAGACCTTCAAATAAAAAGCCCCCAATATGCTTTGTTGTTATTTGTGCATCATTCCCCTCAGGGCTGTTTCAAAATCATGTTGTTTATCCTGCTGAGATGCATGGGGAGAGTGTTTGTAGACTGATCTGTGGTTCCGAAATGGCATCCGTTCCTTTGCCCAGTCGGCAAGCACGACTTAAAAAACATCTATTACGGTGCATTTATTTTTCTTGGCATAACAAAGTGTTAAAATAAGGTTTTTAATTTGTTGAATTAGGGTTGTTGGACGGCGTTACACTGGGGGAACCAGGCTCTTTATTAGACATTGATGCAACACACCTGGGAGGCTTTGATAGTGTATGTTGTTTGGACTGTTTAACAGTTTAGAATTTTGTCATCCACACTTTTGAAATGAAATTGATCGAAGGAGGAAACACTCACGAGGGACAAAGAGAAAAATCTTCCCGTCAGAGGCTCTTAGGTTGCAGATATCTTAGGTAGCTTAACACAACATACTGTACATGTTTGCCTCATTATAATGCCATTGTTTCTTGTTATCATGACACACCGGCTTGTTTATTTCCCTACAATAAGAAGCATATTTTATTGTACAAGCATTGCATGTTTGCGTGTGTGTGGGAGGTATTCTCTAATCTGATTTTGTGTGTGTTTTTTTATAGGGCTTTAAATTTAACGTGATAATAACTTGTTAATGCAGATCCACTAATTTCTTTAACGCATTAATGCAACTTGCAACTCAAAGATAGAGCGAAGACACTGGCAACATATGAAACTAGAAAACTTAAATTATCCATTGGTACCAACCATGTCATTATAGCTTATATACACAGTATATACGCTATGCAAAATTTAGTGAGGAACTGTCATGGCCATTTTCAAAGGGGTCCCTTGACCTCTGACCTCAAGATATGTGAATGAAAATGGGTTCTATGGGTACCCACGAGTCTCCCCTTTACAGACATGCCCACTTTATGATAATCACATGCAGTTTGGGGCAAGTCATGGTCAAGTCAGCATAACCATGTTATGATTTGAGTATATTTTCTATGCTAAATACATTACCTGTGAGGGTTTCTGGACAACATTTGTCATTGTTTTATGTTGTTAATTGATTTCCAACAATGAATATACAGTATACATACATACATTTGCATAAAGCAAGCATATTTGCCCTATCCCATGTTAATAAGAGTATTAAATACTTGACAAATCTCCCTTTAATGTATTTAATACCCACAGCAGCAAACATAATACATCCATTTAGGAAGTGTTTTCATAGATCACATGCACATGGGTCAGTACACCGTCTCACACGTTTCCTCTAGGAAATCCTGTTTGAGTTAATTTTTATCTCAACTGAATCATGATGTCCTCATGTGAGCACAGACCAGCCATCGATCCACGGGCCACTTGTGCAAGGCACAGATAAAACAAATGTGCAGTAAAAGCACTGACCCATGCTGATTTGCAGACAGATTAGACGGACTTGATGGATAGTACTGACGATATTTAAAAAAAAATGGTGCATCAGTAATAACATGTTGAATAAACCTCCACAAAGTCTGCTCTTATTTTCAGTTTAAGATTTACTGATTTGGGTTATTAGATGCTTTTTTTGAGGTGTTGACCAAATATCCCACAGAAAATTGTCAGTCCTCAAATGCTATAATTATTTCCACGCGGGCGTCGTTACTCTAGCTGATCAATGAGAAATGACCAAGGTGTTATTTCTTACTTGGATTCAATTTTAATTCTATTATGTTTGGAGTCAACATAATATTAGTAGTTTGTTAAAGGCATGGACATATTACTGTCACGTCTTTGATGTCAAATATGGTTCTTTAAATGCAATTATATTTTCCCAGAGGTTGACTTTAGTTACTGGGCACTAGGTGTACCTTTTGCAATTATTATTATTTTTTTTTATGTTCTTACATGTGCAACTATGTCCTCATACTTTCTTTTGTAGAATAACAAAAATAAAAAGTCTAAAAGTCAATAGAATTTAGAATTGGTTATATTCCTTCTCTTGACTATTGAATATTGTATTAATATATCATGCAGGAAAGAATTGCCAAGCAGCAGCTGCTGTGAGTCGGAGAAATGAGTTATTCAAGGCCAGGTACTAAAAAACAAGTGTTACACTTAAGTGGTAGGCCTCTTTCTGCTCCGTTCCTCTCATCATGTAGGCAGGTTTTATTTTATGGTATGGCAAAAAAAAACAACAGCACTAATAGTTCACCTTGGGATCTTTTCAGCACAACGCAACATCTCAACAGCTGCACTCTCGATGTCGCCCAGATGTGTTGCATCAGCCCATATGTGATTTATCGTAACAGTATGTTTATTGACTATGACAAAGTGTTTTGCTTGCTTTAAAAAATCATTTAGAGGGTACATTTTGGTTAGGGATATTCGTTTAAAAGGAAGTTTAAACATAGACTTGTTGACTAGTCTAAAAGAAAGAAAACACTCAGAAAACAGACCAAATTTATCACAATTTAATCTATAAACATAAACATAAGAGCCATTTGAAATCGTTAATCACATTGTTTTAATAACCAGTTAGTATTTTAAATGCAGCTGAAAACAATACGTCTCCAGTGTCTGCTCAGTTGGGAATGTGCCTCACGAACCCGATGTGTGGAGTAATAAGAGGAGTCACCGTTTGGCATCGCTTATAGTCTACCATTAGTATCTTAGCGTGCCAGTTTTATTACCTTCCACCTTCTCTTCCCCTCTATCTCTCTCAAACACACACACACAGCGAGCGACGCGGCTCGATCGTCTCTGTAACATTAATTGTCGCAGTCCTCAGTCCAAAACTCAACATTTATTGAAAAAAGATAAATGTAATCATTTCCAAAAATTCACATTATGTTTTTATCCAATGAAATATTTGTCTTCAATTCATATTTGTTGGTGTTTAGCCTTTCAAAAATGACTTTTGCACTTTTGCGCGCACCTGTATTAACGGGGCGGTCTAATATAACAGCACCATAAATTACATTTATAAAACCACTATAAAACAAAATCATATTTCCCCCCATTTTTTAGGGGTGATAACGTCATCAAATATGATGACAAATCTTAAAAACTTCATTCGAAAAAACCTCAATCAAAGCTTTGAATGTAAAAAAAAAGATATTTAATACAGCCCTGTTTGCTGGCCAATCCAGTCGATCAGGAGAGAACCAGACTGACTGCTAAACCCAGCCGCTATTTCGGAAAGAGGAGGTGGTGGTAGGCGGTGACGGAAGAACGCAGTGGGGAGCAAGTGAGTCAGGAGCAGCTGATGAGTTCAGAACAGAGCGGAGAGGCGGAGGGCTCTCCAAGGCAACAGACAGCATATGTCAATATGTCATTTAAATGTGTACATTCAGAAAATAATAATAGTATTGCTGGTGCCAACTAGCAAGGGCAGAAATGTTAAATCGATTAATCGTGCACATCACGTTTGATAGGTTTGTATACAATACAAATTAAATACATTAGTTGTGTAATTGTATCAGAGAGTAATGACAAACGAATGATGTATTAACTTAAACAAGTATATGTTTACTTTCTCTGAGTGCTTTAAACACAGTTGGGAGATTATATATCTATATATATATATATATATATTGTTTTTAGATGATATTCGGTTGTGCAAATTCTACAAAAAACTGAATACATTTTCTCTGTGTTGCTAGTATTTCACATTAGGTACTTTGGGTAAATGCATCTGAGAAGTAGCCAGTGGTTTTACTCTGTGGCCAGTATATTTCAGATTAAAGCAAAATCCAGACATTCCTAAAAAAATCAATTTAACACTCCTAAGAAATGAGTAATCTGCTCATGCACTCTCCCCTATAGTACTCTTTCACATTTGTGAGGATGACTACATTTCATGGTTGTAGAGAGTAGGATTAATGGGTGCTTTTGGTGCCTAAAGGCGCATTTCCATTCCAGGGCAATAATTCTAATCTAATTACTTGAATCCACTCAAAGGAGTGGCTCATCGATCAGGGAGGCCTTATCTAGTGAATAAGGCTATTGATCTGGACAAGGATATTTCTTCCTAACACGGTTTCGTTGTCGTCAGTATGTGATTTAAGCTTGAGCACCCATTTTCTCCTTCATTCTAGCTGACTTTTTTGGACCAAGGCAGGACAGAGGCGATATTTGCTGAGTTGGAGCACGACTCAGGATTCTGCCGATGGTCACATCAATGTCGGTGTTCATTTTCAGGCCTCATTGAGCTGCGAAAAGTCATAATAAAACAGATGGCCTCCCATTCCAAGGCATGTCGCAGATGCTGAGGGTTGCACTGGATCGCTGGTGCTGTTCTTGGACAGCCATCACTGCCTCTGTCTATGTTAATGCATGCAGCTACAACAGCATTGTATATGTAATTACTTGGTATTGCAGTATGCAGTAATAGCACTGACAAGTACAAATGGCAAAGGAATTGCTGTTCTTATGAGGTCTAACAGCCCTTTTTAGTGGATCTATGAGAGAATATATATTGTGCATTATATATATTGTTTCCTATGCTCATAAAAATGAACAGACAATGATTAATACTAAGTGTTGCCTTTGCGTTTCTGCTCCAAGGATCCTCTTCTGGACCGACTGGGATGCTACTTTCCCCCGAATCGAGGCTGCATCAATGAGCGGAGGAGGTCGACACATTGTGTTCAAGGATATGGAAATCGGCGCCTGGCCTAATGGACTGACTCTGGATCATTTGGAAAAGAGGATTGTTTGGACAGATGCACGGTATACCATTAGAGTTTCACCTTGTGTGCAGAAGCATTCACACCTTTCAGAACTTTCAGTACATGTGTGACAGTATATACTGCGAAGGACTCACCAGTCCCTGAGTAAAAATGTAACTTGAAGCTCCATTCTCCCAGTGGGCATTAAATAATGGAGGACATGTAATATTCAGAGATCTTAGCACAATGTCCATATTTGGTTTTAAGTGGGTCTTGAACAATTTAATAGTTCCATTAGCGGACTGGTGGGTTACACTTTAATCGGCCTACTTCTACTGTTCCCTTTCAATGCATTTGAAGAGCGGTTCGAACTTTGATATGGCCCTCTGTGTCGGATCTCTTTTGAACAGCTCCGACGCCATTTTCTCTGCACTCTATGATGGAAGTGGGGTCATTGAGATCCTCAGGGGCCACGAATACCTGTCCCATCCCTTTGCCGTGTCTCTCTTTGGAGGCAACGTCTACTGGACGGACTGGAGGACGAACACTTTGGCGAGAGCCAATAAGTGGACCGGGCGAAATGTCACAGTCATCCAGAAGACGAGTGCTCAGCCTTTTGACTTGCAGATCTTCCACCCCAGCAGGCAGCCGCAAGGTGAGAACACTTTTTTTTACTTGCTCTACTGTTGGCGATGAGACACTCACAGAAAAGGGACATTTCACTATGTTAGCTGGAACCAGGTTTATATATATCATTTGTCAGGTTTGCTCTCCTGGGATATGCACAGCAGGGACATTGAACCCCTTAAAGGGGACTTTTTCAGTGCTTGTGCTCATACATTTGGGTATCTGGAGACCTACCAACCCACAAACTGTGAAATAAGAAAACCCAGTTTTTTGTGGGCTGCCTGGTTCAGAAAATGTGATTCAAAAAGCCATACAGATTTGGCTCCCCTTCCTATGTCACATGCAGGCTCATTAGAATATATCGCCCACAGCTTGAGAACCTACCTTACAAAGGTGCGCCATATTTTTCTTGTAAGCCAATCAGAGCAGACTGGACTTTTTCGGGAGAGGGGCTTAAAGAGACAGGCGCTAAAACGGAGCGTTTCAGACAGAGGGTGGATCAGGGTTTACGCTAGACTCTTTTTTTTTTGATGGTTAACATGGCCGTTAATATTCCAGGATTCCGGCCATATAGAACAACTACCGGACATGTGCTTTAAATAGTAACAACTACATTTGACATAACTTGAAAATAAATTAGGTGAAGAAGCGGTCTGAAAAATAAAAATGTCTGGTTTGATTCCCACGTTTGTCAAATTCAAAATAGAGATGTGTGGCTCTTCAGGCTGTAGCCTACCGAATAGTTTGAAGCTTCATTCATTACGTTGACATTTAAATTATTATTAATACCTTCAAACCTTGCGTGCAGTCGACCTTTTCTTCCCCTCTCTGTCTCTCAGTGTCTCTCTTAAGGACACACACACTCGCTGCGAGATGTAATCATTATTTATATCATCATTGTAGTGGCTTGGTCCGAGTATGAAGACCGGATTTTTTCCACACAGCCAACGGACCGTGAGGTGATATTCGCATAATTTGACCAAAAGTGTATTGGATTAGAATCACAGCAGAGCGGAGGCATTTCAACTTTTGTATAATATAAGTTTATATTTAAGTTGCATTGGCAACATACAGTATCTTATAATGTTAGGCTTTTTAATATGCTGTTTGCTGGACAACTACACGTGATACCGGCTAAAAGCTGGCATATGGCGTAAACGTAAACCCTGGGGTGAAGACAGGTATATTCAGACAGACAGTATGAGAAAAATAATGTGTTTTTTGAACATTAAAGCATGTAAACATGTTCTAGTAGAAACCCAAAATACAAGTATGAATGTGAAAATGAGCATGATATGTCACCTTTAAGCACTGCCGTCAATTCAGGCTAAGAAGGGGAGGTTAGGTAGGGACTATACATTGTTTCAATCACAATGCCTCATAGTTATATCCGTATAAACCATTTTTAAGATCCTACAATCAGTTTCTTATTTCCTAACAGGAGTGCATAGAAAACAGAAAGCTAATATAAAACATTTAGCCATGTTTGTGCCTTGGTTCTGGATCATTTAGACTAATTCTGACCCTCTTGATTGTAAACTCCAAAGAATTGCTATTCAAAATAGACCAGGATTATAGCTACGGTTAAAAAGAAGAACAGTTTTGAGTGTGCACAAAACAAGGGACGAGCTTGTTAAGGGGTTTAAAGTGCAAACTCATCGCATTCTATCATATTACACTCTGGATTCAGATCGAATTTGGCTCTAATCCTCCAGTAACGCTGGATGTTGACTGAGGATACATCATCTTTTAAAACACAATTTATTCTCATGTTGCGAAAGGGGAAAAAAACAGCATAATGTAATTAATTCCAGCGTCTGCCTCTGCCTTCATTTGGCCTGTCAGTCACAGAGCATGTGTCTGAATGAAAAAGGTACTCATGCAGAGAATTAGCTAGCTTGAGTTAATGGTACCCCTGAATGTGTTTTTCTCACCATCAGAATTATTCTAATTGCCTCATACCACTATATTAAGTCTGAACGTGAATAAAGAGGGACGCAGGATGAGAACCACATCTGCCGATGAATAATTGTGGCATATCCAATTATCACATCAATTAGTAATGTGAATAATGAGTTGTGGTGACGGGAAATAGATGAAATAGTTCTTGAACTTCATTAACATTGACAAAAAATTATTGTCAGTGAATGCTTCTGAATCTGTATCTGTCACAGAGGGATAGGTGATCAATTTTGGGAGAAGATTCTTAGCACAAAAGTGATGTTGTGTGTGACAGAAGGCCTACATATCTAAGCCAATCTTATTTGAAATGCAGATCAGCTTGCAAGATGTATTGCTGAGCTCAAATTAATGACGTGAAATCTGTTTTCAGTTTACTTTAGTGTGTTTTTTTTTCATAAACAGTTTGTTTTGACATTGGTTTTTGATTGATTTGTAAAGCAGAACCCCCAAAAACGCTCGGAACATTTTGTGTGCCAAGACCGCCTGATTGATGGATCACTTTCTATCGCAACTGCCTTTTTCAGCATTGCCAAATTTCAAATTTATCCGCCTCAGCTTTCTTCTTATGTAAGCCACCGTCCTTAAACGGGCATTATTGCGGGCGGTAATCGGGTTTGCATCTATTCACTGACTCCTCTGCTTCTCCAGTGTGTCACGAGTTAATTTGCTTGTTTCCTTCCTGTATCTGCATTCTTGTGACTGTTCACCACAGATAAGTGTGAGCAAATGGGACTGCTTTAGCAAAGAAGACAGTAAGCGTGCCTAATCCTATTTAAAAAAAGCTCAACAGAGAGGGGGTGGGGGGGGGACGCTGGCTATTATCCACTCCAGCCAGAACTGAGGCCTAAAGATGTGACGCTCCACTAGACCACGAACATCTGGACCAGAGAAAAAGAAAAGGGAGGGCTGGATGAAGAAGGAATAACTGAACACCAATATGCAGCTGGTCTCAGGAGCTATTCAGCAGGTGCCACAGTGGAGCTCCACTGGAGGCATAAACAGCCAAACCAAGGCTGTTTTTTTACATTAGAATGGGTAACCAGCGTTTTCAAATTAGGAGGCCGTCCCAAGGCCTCACAGTTATGACAGATAATTGGTTTATTACAGGCCGAGCATCCTAAAAAAACGTACATGTATTTCCGTTGCATCATTATAAACCGGGAAAATAGAGGAAATTACTTTTTCAGATCTTTTGACCAATGAGATAACATAATAACACATCTCCACTCGTTTCTCTTTCCAGCTCTTGGCTTCAATTCTGAATATACTCTAGAGAGTAGCATGAAAATGCTGTGCAATTTTCTACACATATTGGCACTATGGCATCTTCAATATTACTTATAGAAGGTCGGCTATAGCTCAGTGGGTAGAGCGGGTCGTTGGCGGTTCGATCCCCGGCTCCTACAGATTGCATGTCAAAGTGTCCTTGAGCGAGACACTAAACCCCAAGATGCTCCCCGGGCGCTTGCAGCAGCCCAGTGCTCCTAAAAATACTTAAGATGGGTTAAATGCAGAGGTCAAATTTCATGCATGTACCTGTATGTACTATGAAAAATAAAGGTTTCTTCTTTCTTCTAAAAGAAGTACCTTTGCATTTTCTCCTTATATTTCTCCGGTTCCCTTAAAGGGTAACTTCGGTATTTTTCAACCTGAACCCTATTTTCCCCATGTGTTGTGTCGAAGTGACTAATGGAGTCAACATCTTTTGAAATTGGTCCAGTATTGAGGGAGAAAGCTGCAGACGACAGCCGCTAAACGGGCTGTAATGTAATCATTTGGGGCAACCTGGCACCGTCAGTTTATGTTCACTAAAAGTAGAGCTGATCTGAATGCTTCAAAGCTTTGAAGCTTCGACCGTCGCCATGGTAATCACCCTCCAAATCAATATTTGAATGCTTCGTTTTTTGTTTTTTATATATATTTAAGTATGTAATAATAATATTTCTCACCGGAGCTTCGAAGCCCAGAAAATGGTATTCGGGACACCCATAAATAAAAGTGCTTGTTTTTGCCAATGACAGGCTCAGATTGTTATTAGAAGTATCTGACAATACAGAAAAGACCCTAAAGAGGAATAAGACAGACTGAAATCTTGTCGAAATCATCTAAATATTCAGCCATGACATTGAAAATATTTTAGTTAAATCTAAGCTATGCTTTCTGTTCTCCAACACAACAAACTCTGACAACACCGGTGTCCCGCCGTGGCACTCCTCTCTCCAACTCTCACTCACGTTTCCACCGTTGTCTTCCGGCAACAAGTCACATGACACAATAACAAACAGGAAGCGAAAAGTAAGAAAAATGTTGTGTTTCTCTGTAGGGTCCTTTTAGTAATGTTGTCAGACACTTATAATAACAATCTGAGCCTGTCAGTGGCAAAAACAAGCACTTTTAGTGGACGTAGAATGACGGTGCCAGGTCGCCCCAAATGATTACAATGTACCTTTAAGGCATACTGCGTTGCTTAGTTACGAAAGAGGCAATGTAATGCTATCGTCTTCTGCTCTCCCAGCTACCTCAACCACCAAACACAAAGCCAAACTCTTAAAGCATTCTCCCTCAATACCGGACCAATTTAAAAAATTGTTGTTGTGCCGCTTAGACACAAAAACATGGGAAAATAGGGTCCAGATTGAAAAATACCAGTATTACACAGAGAAATAGATGTGGCTGAGGATATTTTAGTTATTATTACAGTCCTAATTGTTATTCTCAATGTGTGCAAAGCTTTATACAAGTAATACAATATTCATGCCATTTAGAACATACACAGTTATTTGCAGGCAGACTAACCACACTGTAATTGTGTCAGCAGCATTATCATGACAAATACGAGGCTCTGGAAACAAATACGCACAACAAATATGGGTCTCTCAGTGGAAAGAAGCACTTGCATACTAAATTATATCATCTCTACATTTGGCTGTTCCCTGAATATGACTTTTCTTCATTTTTCTTTATTTTTAGGGAGTGCCACCGTTTCCACTGCCTTAGCATGACAGCGGGCTCATTTCCTCATTTATTTGTTGCAAATACATCTGACAGTTTAGAGCAAACAAACATTTTGGCTCCGTTGTCGCTGCCTGTCATCCCTCAAGAGCATGATTCAGGTGAATGCGGCGCCGTTCAGATGACTCCCTATTAGCATACTGAGTCAGCTGGGTGCTGTTTCCAGCTCGCAGAGACAGAGTTGGATTTTTCTTTTGTCTTAAATAAGCCACAATTGTGATGCAATGGGGCTCTCCAATGTGTCGCTGAAGGAGCCCGGGAAATGAACTCTGAATGAGCTTGTTTGACACGAATCAACCCGAGTAGATGGAGAAACGGATGTGTTTGATGCATGAAATATGATTTCCGCACGGCGGGAAATAATTGAACCGTGGGTGACTTTCTTTAGTTTTGCTGAGTTAATTTATTCTGAAAGAAATTCATGAAAACAGACTACTTCAAATGTATTGCTCCTATAAGATCACTGTTCAGTTGAAAGCTGTTGAAAGTCAGCTTGCTGTGCTTGTCGAGTAGAAACTGTCAGCAGCTTTGGGTGTTAAGCTGGATATTATGCTACCCTACGGTAGCAGGGTAACTGGGATAATGTCACCCTTAATTCCTGAAAAGTGACAAAGAATAAACAATAGAATATATCTTTTTATATTTCATAATTTATTTTCACATCTCTTAACCTCTTTAGACCCAATTTCAACCAGAGACCGACCAAAAATCCCAATAACATGTGTGAAGATCAATCAAACTCAGCATAACTGTTCCAGACTCAACATTTTCTCTTTGCACTTAAAAAGAAACCCTCTAAAACATTCAACACGTCTTTGTGATGTTTCTCTTACATAAAAATCTGTGACGTTTGTTATAAATTAATGCCAGGGTTTTCGTATTCTCTATTCAAAACTGTCATGCTTCCAAGCTTTCTTTTTTTCTATTATACAGCAAGAACAATATTATAATTGTAGTTATTTTCAGCAAAGCCTTTTTGTCAAAGTATGCTGTCAGTGGCACAATCACACAGGCCTGTGAATGTCATGTTACAAAGACAGTCAGTCCTATTCACATCCAGTATTTATCCCGGCCCATCTCTGTGATTGCCATCTCAACTTCTCATGCTGAGTGTTCTGACATGTTCCTCTCTTCCCTAACTTCCCATCAGCCTCTAACCCATGTGAAGAGAATGATGGACGCGGTCCCTGCTCACATCTGTGTCTCATCAATTACAACCGCACGGCGTCCTGCACCTGTCCACACCTTATGAAGCTTTCACCCAACAAACAATCCTGCTTCGGTGAGTGACAATGCCTTCCTCGTTTTTCATGCTTCCTCCTTATGTTACTGTGAAACAATAGGATGCTATGTAAACAACAAGACAGGTGTTTAGCTTTACATATAAGTCTCTGCACTTTTGATTGACATCAGTGTTTAAATCAGGCTGTTATAGGGTGCTGCAGGGATGATGTATTTTTGTAGGCCAACCCGGAAGTTGGCATTGCTCTGGTTCCCTCGACAAAAAAACAACGGGGTTTAGGATTATTTCAGAAAATAAGCTCTGTGGCAAACAAACGTTTGACTACAATATGATCGCATGATTTCATGTCAACACCACTCAACCAAATGCGGACTATTGCTCGGCGTCAAAATTCATGAGTGGGTATTTACTGACGTATTTTATGTGTTACATGTTATATTAATGAATGTGATACGAATTTACATGTGTCTTATGTCTTGTGTTTTTGAATATATCAATGTTTAATGTTAGCCAGACACCATTCTTGTATAGTACATTGCACACGATCTTACACATCAAGGTATAATATATGTTTGTTGGAAAGAGATTGTAAGCAAAACCACATGGTGGAAAGCATGAAATTAAATAAAGATAATTATGTAAAACCACAGACCTTATTTCAGGCTTCTAACCGAAAAACCCATTAAAAAAATCCATTGACTTTGAGATGGGGGATCCGGAAGTGCAAAAATACCAACTCATATCCCGGTTTAAGGACTCATTCCTGCAGCACTCTATTATCACCCTCTCACCTGGATCTGACAGAATGAAATGACTCATTTCTTAATCATCTCACCAGCGTTGAAAAGGTTCCTCCTGTATGTGCGGCGGTCTGAAATCCGCGGTGTGGACATTGACAACCCTTACATGAACGTCATGACGGCGCTCACGGTGCCGGACATTGATGATGTCACAGTGGTGGACTATGATGCCCAGGAGGAGAGGATCTACTGGGCTGACATCAAAACCCAAACCATCAAACGGGCCTTCATCAACGGCACCCAGCTAGAGACCATCATTTCTGCAGGTGGGTGCATTCCAGACATCCGTACAGAATACAAAGTCAAAGCTGCCTGTGGTGTTTACTACAGTGTATGTGTGTACCAGCCAAAGGTGTGGACTCAAGTCAAATGACTTAGACTTAAAAAACTGAATTTCACGTCATAAAATGTCATTACATTTGGAGAAAAGCACATTATGACTTGTTTAAGACTCAAAAGTCAAAATTTAGGATTTGGGACTTGCAAAACAGTGACTTGGTCCCACCTCTGGTACCGACTAGTATTGATTAATTGGTACACACATGTACATAGTTATTATTTGTATTATAATAATCATTGTGATTAAAAACTAATTGTAATTATTGTTATATGTAGTAGCTGTTATTTTCTCACTTTGACATGATTACAAGGTGCAACAAATAAATAAGTAAAGTAAAGTTGTTGAAGACCATTCATACCTGTGTATTGCTTCTGTAGCCTGAGTTTATTTACATTTTAGTTTTGCAAAGCACACAAGCGTGACCGATTTTTCTCACTCTCCCCGACAGACATAGTGAACTGCCGCGGTCTGGCTTTAGACTGGCTTTCCAGGAACTTATACTGGCTCAGCTCTGAAAATGACGAGTCGCAGATCAATGTGGCTCGCTTTGATGGCTCCCTGAAGACCTCCATCATCCACGGCATTGATAAGCCAAGGTGCCTTGTAGTGCACCCCGCCAAGGGGTAAGTAGATTAGAGCAGCGTGTGCACTTCATCAGCACCTCACCTTCAATGCATGCA
The DNA here is from genome assembly GCF_043250625.1 of Sebastes fasciatus. Classification (NCBI taxonomy): domain Eukaryota; kingdom Metazoa; phylum Chordata; class Actinopteri; order Perciformes; family Sebastidae; genus Sebastes; species Sebastes fasciatus. The sequence continues at coordinate 24,313,420 of NC_133808.1, read as the reverse complement.
TAGTATTAGGAAACCTGACTACAGGCCTCACCTGTACGAGGGATCAAAGCCTCGTTGTTGTAAAGACAACGTGTTTTACAAGCTTGAAACGATCTTTACGAGGTTGTCAGGTGGAACAAAATCCATTGGCTTACATTCAATGTTCAGTTAATAACAATGCAACATTCATCGACTATGTTTTAAAGCTCATTATATCTTGTGCCTAAGTGGAGCACTAACTATTCTCCTCACACCTTCCCACACAGAAAAATCTATTGGACAGATGGCAACACCATTAACATGGCCAACATGGACGGAAGTAACAGCAAGGTCCTACACCAGAACCAGAGGGATCCTGTAGGTCAGTACGAGAGCTTAAGCTAGCATACTGAGTTAAACCTCCTATCCGGCTGGACCTCGCCAAGAAGATTGTTTTCTACATTTGTGAAATTACATTTATTTTCAAATTATGTCTGTTCAATTTACATAAACTCAGTGTGTTTACATAAACTCAGTGTGTTTACATGCACATTGATCTGAATATAAATGACCAGATTAAACCATTTACAGGGTTTGCTTTGCAGTAACTCAATTTCTCGAATAATCCAAGTACACTTGATTTGTTTGATTATTGGGGCTACTGTCTGGAGGAATGTGTGGTAGCCCACTGCAAACATCTTATTACCCACAGAACAAGACAGAAATTGAGGGAGTGTGTCAGTGTTCTTTGGTTTCTAAATTCAATTTATGGTAATTTAATTCAATTAAATTTGCCAGCATCAACAGCTGTGCTGCTGCATGCACCACTTTGCACTTCACTTCATTCCAAATTCATTTGAAGTAATTCCCCAGTTTGAATCTTAATTTGACAAAGATAACCTGATAAAGGTGTTTTCATGAAAGTTACAGTCATTTCAGTTTGCATTAATCTGTTTATAATCGATTTAATTCTGTTAGAAATGGAATCAGTGATGTTTGAACCTCTTGAGATTTTCTCTGTTTCGACAATGTCAACAAGAATCAGACGGAGCGTCCTCCTCCTCAGTGGGGATGTTATCTCAACAGTCAACGTCAAAGAAAGGTGTCAAAGTGGCAAAGCTTGCTAAATCAAGCAACAGCTGAAACCTAGACACACACTATCACAAGTCTAAACTGGAAAAACACGTTACCTGTGTTACACTTGCATCCTTCGCTAATCGATTCCCAAAGAAATAATTTACTTTTAAATCAATTTACAACACAAAATGACCATTTGTGTTGCTGCAGATAGTGTTCATGTGTTAAAGCCAACACGACAACGTTCAGGGTTGATGGATGGATGCTTCTTTATCTACAGATGCTCTTACAGCTTCTGTATGTGTTCTTCCTGTCGGAGTTAATGTCATGGTTTGATATACAAGATTATGGTGGAAACGTCCTTCATGTATTATCATAATTTCACCTCAACGATCGTTGAACCAGTTCTGGACAAATCGGAACAGAAATCATTATCACAATAGAAAGTATGTATCCACTTGGGGGAACATAATAATTAATAATGGATGAACCCGGTTTGCTATACAGTATCAGTATGTTCTCCTGAGACTGTCCTCTGCCAAAAAAGCAACCCCACCGGTCGTTTATATAAGCAGCATATTACTACCCCTATTTACCTTTATTGTTAGGCAGCAGCCTCTAGTGTCCGTAGTAATTATGATGGGAGCAAAAGAGGAAGTCGGGTGGTGTAGTATAAAAAGTGATAATGTCCACGTAGGGAAGAGGTCGGGGTGCATGGATGGGTCAAACAGACAGGACTTTAACACAGGAGACCGCTGTTAATTTCCATAGTATATATATATAAGAAGTGGACGTAGTCACCGTGGCATCATCCATCGGTTTGTGGAATGACGTTTTTAATTGGTTTTCAGTTTGCATTTTGGCTGTGCCATCTTGTTTTTTTCCAACCAGAAGTGGCATGACAGGGTGGAGCTAAGCATAACCGAGTACTGAATAAAGATACAAACTTTAAGTGACCAAACTGTTATGATTAACTTTGATGAACTGAAAACACACTGTGAAAGGGTCAAAGTTGTAAGATGAAAAAATGGACAACTCCCAAACCGGACAACGCCGTGGTAGCGACTTGTCAATCACAAGGTAGCCACGCCCTAAAGCATCCCCTGCTTCATGGTCTATTTGACTCTAAATGTGACCATAATTTACTAAATGAACATCATGCTGTATTGAAGAAGACTTGAAATTAAACTCATGTTTACAATGTTTACTGAGGTAATAAATCAAGTGAGAAGTAGGCTCTTTTTCTCATAGACTTCTATACAATCAGACTACATTTTGTAACCAGAGGAGTCGCCCCCTGCTGGCTATTAGAAAGAATGCAAGTTTAATGCATTCCTGCATTGGCTTCACTTCTCAGACCCGGAGTTAGCCCACTGCCCTTGAATGGCTAGGGTTAGGTTAGGTCATCAAGCAGCGAGACTCACGAGAGTTTTGCTAGTTTTTGTAATTTGTTGGTTACCTTCTAGACACAATAGGAGACCACTGTCTGTCTTCCGTGTCAAAACCAAGAGTCAGCACAGAGTTAATTTAACTTATGTACGTAAGTCAATGTTAGTAATGTACTTAACTTGCATCACATGCGTAACATACTGTTGGTTAACTTCCGTATGTAACTTGAGTTACATAACAAGCGTACTTATTTTAACTCAAACCATGATCACACATTGTCATGTCCAAAATTGGTGGTTGTACCCCACCATTGCTTTGTAATGTTAATGGCTTTACTTTGGACTGCATATTGCTCAAGCCCAGTGTCTTCCTCGTCCATCTGCCGAGGGCTGCCTTCCACATTGCATGTTGAGGTCTTGTGTTCTGGTTCACCTGTTGAACGTTGTTGACACTGTTGCCTTTGAAAAGCTGAAAAACTCCACAGCTATACTCCGCCCCGCCCTCCTGGCTCCAACGATTTGTCTCTCTCACTGACTGTTGGATCACCTTTGAAGGCTCTCACACGCGTGTACGTCGAGGTGTTGTATAGTTTGTGTAGTTCGTAGTGACATATGAGCAAATAGAAAGTGAAGGTTGACTCCTTCTGAAAGGGTAGGCTTTTACTGCATGCGCACAGCCGTCACATGCCATTGCGGCTGATCTGTGATACTTTAAGACAATGGACATGAAAGGGACAAGAGAAGCAACAGATTTGTGGTACTGGAAAGGAATCATTGAGTGGTGTCTGCTGTGATGCACAGTTGGGGAAGTGATCGATGTAAGATGTATCTGTTGATGTATCATTGAATTTTGGGGGCCTGAAATTCCACCAGCATCCATATCTGACAATATTCAATATTCATTATAGGTTATATATAGATACATGTACTGTATGTATGTGAGGCCTAGCATGCACAACATAATTCATTAAGACCATTGATTCGTCACTGCTGCCCAATTTTAAACATGTTCTACATGCTCATATGACTAATATTTCTATTATTGTACTTGCTTACTTTTTGAGTGTCTATCCCCCAGATGATGTGTGCTTAAAGTACCAGTGAAACATAAGTTAGAGCATCTTTAGCTTCTGTACTCTGACGTATTCTCCAGTGAAAAGGAATATTTAAAAGTTGCAGATTGATTGATGGAGAGATGACATTGGTTGGTACTAGCTTGTAAAAATCACTTGTCATATTTTGTTTTACAGGAAAAAAAGATTATTGGATTTTGATATAAAAATACGAAGAAATTGATTTTTTGACATTTTTTTGATATATTGTTAAATAGGTGCACAGTATGAACAGGGATGTGATCTGAAAGGGTTAAAAGGGTATTTTTCATCTATCTCATTTTGAGTGAGCGATTGCAGCTTGATTTAGCAAAAACATTCAGCTGGTCTTCATTTCACGTAGCTGCTGTCACACAGTTCAAAGTCAAACTCCCACTTTATCACACAAACAGGGCCATTGTCTTCACTGTATTTCTTCATTCTCCAGCGGCCTGTCAGCAATACAGATAGTGGGGTGCACCCAATATTTCACCGGCTTCATTTATGATTATGGGGTAGACCTAGGGACAAGCGTAAATTAATGACGCATTGTGACTGTGAATCTGCCGGATATAAATCCGGCACATGGTGGGAGACAGAGGGTTGTCCAGAGGTCCACAACTGAAATTTCTCTCATTTCCCACCATTAACAGTATTATTATGAAAAACCATCATGTTAGCCAGGAAATGGATTTAAAAGCATCCAGTCTCACTCTTCTTTTCACTCTGACCTCTATGAATATGTGCCAGCGAACACATAAACCTTTCTATTAGCCCTCGCTCAACCAAATGCATATAGGAACTACAGTATGTAAATGTTAAAGTAATGCAGTTCTGAAATATACTGTTGCAGTATAGTCAAACAGAAACTCATATTTCTTATGCATCTTTTCAGAGCTTAAAGTAATCACGATTTATAACTGAATATAGTAATTTCTCCGTCTTTTCAGTAATAATCTTCTTTGTTTACTGTAATGTCTCAGATTTAATGGTAATCCCAAAAATGTAGTATGCCTAATCTACTCTTTTTAAACAGCTGTTTTACCATTTTATGATTTTGGGTAACATTTTTAGTTAATAGTAATAATAATAATTTAGTTAATAGTTATTTTACTGTTAACAAACCATGAAATTATAATAAGTAATGTAATAATAATAATTTAAGTTATTTAAGAGTTTATTGTTGCACACATAACATTTTATATACTATATTATAAGTATTTTTTAATGATTACGAAATGATTTGTAAACCTTCAAGAAATTGTTTGTAAAACATCTATAAACATTACATAGATAGATTTTTGTAAAACTTTGTTAATGGTTCATAACTGTTTTTTTAAACTGTCTATTAAACATTATTTGGATGTCTATTATAAAGTTACAACTGATGATTTAACAAATGAAAGCATTTATAAACATTATTTAGATAGATAGTTAATACTTATAATACGGTTTATAATTGTTTTCTGGTCCATCTATCTATGTAATGTTTATGAATGTTTTACAAACTTTTTCTTAAAGGTTTACAAATAATTTGGTAATCATTGACAATATATAGTATATAAAATTACATAATGTGTACAACAATAAACTGTTAATAAATAGTTTACTAATGTAATCAGAATCTAATTGTTATCGTCTCCTATCTGCTATGATACAATATATAATTTATAAACTCATTATTTCATTTTACACAAACTAATTATAAAATAACATAAATTATAGTATCACTAATAATTAGTAAACATTATTAATTATCATTTCATTGTTTGTTGACAATTAAAGAAGTTTAATTAACTATCAAAGTACCATTTATAAATAATGGTTAAAGTGTTACCTGATTTTGTTATCCATTTATGACTTATTCTGTATGTCTCTGATTAGCATGTTGCTTGTCTTTCTAGTGAATCCTAGCAGAGTGAGTGCTAACCTGGTGTCCTCTCTTCACTTGTCCCCTCAGGTCTCTCAATAGACTACACTGCCAACAAGCTGTACTGGATAAGCTCGGCCAATGGCACTATCAACAGGTGCAATCTGGACGGCAATGGGCTGGAAGTGCTGGAGACTCTAAAGAGGGAGTTAGCCAAAGGCACGGCTCTGGCTGTGATGGGTGAGTGGAGCTTGTCACGAGTGCATCAGATTGCCATTGGGGATTAGTCAGAGAGTGTGGAGGGATTACATGTTTAACCAGTTAAGTGGCTGGAGAATGGAGCCATTTAGCCAGCCACTCGCAACAGTTGTGCTTCACTTTGTGTGGAGTAGCAGGGGCATTAGATAATTAAAACACACCGCAGCAGTGATTGATGATTGATTTTCTCACCCCCTTTCGTAATGAAAAGGGAGGAGGATGTTCATTATGTGTTGATTCTTGATATCAGTGCTGAATCCAATGTGTCACATAATCCATCAACTCATAGGTTCAGGTTTAGAAATCTCCTGAAATCCGAGTCAACATGCTGTGGAAAGAAATCGTACCTGTAGCTCACGTTACGGCGGTGTTTAGCTCACACTGCCTGGCTCTTTTCCTTCTTTTTCTACAAACACACAGGCTTCCAATTAGCACCATATGTCAGTGTTAACCGAAACACACACTAGCTCTGCCACAGCCACAGAGAGTGTGCAACACTGCCGAGACTCAGTAACAGCATTGTACTGAGTGCAGTGCAGGACTCAAATCAACCTTAACTATTGGTATAATAACCAAAAAGGTACCTGCCAAATACAGGGTAAACGTCGGGTGTGGCAGGTATTTTTGCCACTATGGCAGAGATTAAGAAATATTATTTTTAAAAAGCAACTCCTAAATTACAAATAGTCAGGGATTAAGATTAAATATTCCATATGTCTACTGTCTGGTACCACTGTGTTTACAATTGACCCTTCCTATGTCCCGCCCCTTTTCTCTTTGTGCTCCAATAACAGTTGAGCAAGCTCGAGACCCGACACAACCTCGGTCAACTTTCCCCTTTCATGTTAATGTAGGCTACTTAGATATGCTACCTCTGTTCAAAAGTAACATTACTATATAAGTCACATTACATTGGTGCCACAATCTTCACGGATACATTACATTGTATACAGTCACAGTTACTACAAGGAACTTTCATTTCGTATTGATTTTGGCTGTCCCTGCGGACAAAAGCGGTAGTGTTTCCGAGCACCAGCGTCCCTTTAGAAAACCTCTCATTTTTACAGCAGCAGGGTCTGACAGTCTGCCCCACGCCGTCCTGGTTCTAGTTCTCCCGTGGCCCAATAATACGGCCTGGGTCTCCCAGCAGCGTGGTGTCAGTGTTGGCTCCCAGCGGGGACCAGTGGAGCAGTGAGGCGAAGCTCTGCTCCTGGCCAGAGGGGGAGCTGCTGCTGTCAGGCGCAGAGCCCTCCACCTCCCGCCGGAGCTCCAACTGCAGGTCGCTGGCGGAGTTCTGAGCTGTATGGTGTCAAAAAAAAGTCTCATTCTTCATATTCACAAACAAATGTCATAAAACAATATGCACAGATAAATGCAGAGTGATTTGTATTTGTAAACCTCTATCTGTATCTGTGCCTCTAATTCACAACTCGTAGATCATCATTTGTACATCAACTTAGCATTTTTGAGAGGAACTATATTTGTGAATCTCCACCTACTTGTGTGGATTGTTTTGAGACTGTTTTTAGCATGCTGTTTTCACACAAAATCCACAAATACAGTGAGCATGTGACTCGTAAAATGTCATGTGACTTGTGTCTCATAACACACAATGCACAAATATATGCAGAGTGATTTGCATCTGTAAATCTCTATCTGAGACTGAGACTGTTTTGACACCACAGAGCTGAAGGAGTTTCTGATGAACCTGCATACTTCGCCCCGAAGTATGTTGAAGTATGTTTCTTTTCGTCAACTTTGCTCGACCTAGCAACAGTAACTAAGGGGGGCGGGACTTAGGATCGGTCAATTCTAAAGCATTCTACATAGATTTCCGAAGTGGCAGACAAACTTCAGTGACCAGTAGAAATGTTCAATGACCTGCCACAGTGGAAGGTGAAGAAAACAAACATAATTTCACACCCTGGCTGTACCTGTATGCTAAAATGTGTGACACATAACATTTCATTCATCGCTTTTTTTTTCAGATCAGATCGGAATTATAATTTTAAATTGTCTCACTTCCACACCCGCTGCAATCTTGACAATTGGGAAGCTTCCCAGCGAGCTATGCAAATGAATTGTCCTTGCCAAGATTGGTAATGAGAAGGCAGCAAACATACTGAACAGAGAGTTGTTGGGTGTGTGTGTGCGTGTGTGTGTGTGTGGGTGTGTGATGTGTGTGTGTTTGGACCAAAGTGTATTTTTTAAGGAAACAATGAAATCAATATTGTTGTCAGGGTCATACTTTGTGTTCTTGAAGCCTGTCACTAATCATGGCAGGCCTTCGTTTCATGTGTGGGTACCTGTCAGCATGTGCTGAGAGCATAAACACACTGTTTAACACACACAGAATAACACAACAGTGCTGAATGAAATCCCACTGCAACTCCAAGCCACATCTTTTTAGTGCATTTTCATAAACGTTTCTTACAGTAAAGACTTTGACTATGGAGGAGTGTTTCTCATATGGACGATGGAGACTTCATTATTGCATTTTCATGAATGGGAGATAAAACTGGAGGTGACATAGACTAATGGCTTGGTTCCTGCACAGTAGCAGGTACAGCAAAACAGTGAAATGATGTTTGCGAGTCTCCATCAATCACAATTAATGACATTTTGTTATGTTGAGGAAATTGTTTTGAATGGTAGAATGAACAAGCGCAGCACCGTATTGTTATAATACTTTGTTATATAGAGAGATTTCAGTGTCTCAACAGTGCATTTGCCGCGTGTTAATGAATTAATATGTATAGAAGATAGCAATCTAGTGGATTTGTACATTTACATTTGGATTAATGCGAGCATGAAAGTGTGTTTAATACTCATAAGACCTTTTTTAATGAGATATGACATTTTTTTTCTAGGCATGATGAGATGATTGGCTTTGCCCAATGTTCGGTGTATATGTTGATTTATCGAATATTATAAAGATATTACGTTTGTAACGTTAAGCTTAGTGTTTAATAACACATAAAATAACTCATTTCACCCTTTACCAGATTATACGTCATGTGGTAAAGATGCTTCATTGAATGTTAAAACAGCACCGTTCACTGTGTTTATATTTACATGCATTTCAAAGTAATTGTAGCAATTCAACACTACAACGTTAATGTTTACTATAAATACTATTGCTGAGCAAAGAGCACATTTTCCTCTTAGCCTGATGTTAGTGTTTTGCATCGTGTGTAATGTTCACTTGTTGTTTGTTGTCTGTCGGACATTCAGTGTCTCGTAATGTACCGAGATGCATCCCTGCTTTGCCAGAGACCATTGAACATGTACTTATATACTACTAATATGTACAGGGTCATCTGGAAATGAGGCTGTGGGGAAGACAGCAGCCAGCCAGACATGTTTGTTTTCCAATCCCGAGCTTCTTTTGTTGACAAGTGAATGGACTATTGGTGATGCCCATTACTGAGAAATGTCCCTTCTGCAGATGTTGTTGTTTTGTCTCCATGGTGAAAGATGCAATTAAGTGCATTTGCTGACCATTCAGTCTGTTTACCCCAAAGTGTTTTATATCTCCTCTCTCTTTTTTCTTTGTCTTACTAGCTCAGCATACTGTGATTAGATACCTAATGGAATAGTACACACTATTATAATTAAAATATGTATATACAGATAAATACATATGCAACCACTGCTAAGGAAATAACATGTTATGTATGGGTAATTAAGGGCTCTTGTGCTGATTTAGTCAATCAACATTAATTAGCATCAATCTAACAGTCGTTCAATTATCTCTCCTGGTCTGTGATAGCTTAATCGATCAGTTGGTCGTGTTTGAAGTGGTTAAGGTTACTCCTAAACAACGTCGTGTGTAAACAAGGAAAGCCTTTCGGGATCTTTAGCTCCCTCACAGCACGAAGCGGAGGCAGGCACACGACCACGGAGAAGGCAAAGGTCGTTCTACTGCAGTGGTATCTGTGGAGTGCAGGTCTTCCAGAGGAATCAGACTGTAATTTTGTCTCTTGATTGCTGCAGAGTATAATATTACCTTCTTCTGAAAAGGTTTTGTGAAGATACATCCGCTATTGACTGGGTAAATTAAACCCTGACTGTCAAATTCAGAGAGCCAAATAACTGTAATCGATCGAACTGACAATCCATTCAATGGCGTGTAAAAACGAACATGCTGAAGTGCTCGTGTTTCCTTTTAGCTGTTTTTCATTTTTCGTGCATCTGATTGCTCTAGCTGGTTATGAAAAAGTGTAATGAAGGCACTGTTCAGTGACACAAGGTCGATCCACTCAGATCCTAGGGCTCTGTAATAATTGGATTGGCTTGAGGGAAAGGTGAGGGCTTCTATTTAGAAGGTGTGGGTGATCCATCAGCCTTGACTTGCCTGGAATCAAACTAGCAGTTGAGGTGGAAATTGAATATGATGTGCCACAAGCGAGCAATCACAGCTAGCCAGCGGTCCCCACGGCATCAAATTAACACTGGGTGCAAAGCTAATCTAGGCTAGCATGCCCCCTAGGGTCAAATGTTCTGTAAACTGCATGTAGACTGTCATTCTCAGTCATGGAAATTCCTCTGATTTGTGAAAACAAGTTTTTTACGTTCCCTTTAGGGACGACATTGAGCCCAAAGCTATTAATGCAAGTGGGAATCGTTTCTGTGAGTGTATTTTTTATTCTAAATAAATCAAAAAGGGTAGGGTAACAAAACAGTGTTTCACCTTCAAGGGATTGATGGTGTGAAACCTAAAGGGCACATGCTTTGGTTATTTTTTGCAAACGCATATATGTTGCTAAATCGTCTGAAAAGTAACAGTTTCTTTACAACGTATTGTATTGACTGAAAAATAGTACTTTTATCACGTATATGAGGTTGCTATGTACTCTAGCTATACTGTAATATACCAAGAGAGTAATAAACTGCACCAGTTTGTGTGCACCAACAATGCTGCTGAGAGGGTTTACTGTAAAACTTCAATTAAAAGCCACAATTAGACGCCTAGTCCTTTTACTTTACTTGCCAGGTGTGGCTACATGTTTTGACAACTAAGCGTAGGTTTCAGTTAAACGCTGGTTTTGTCAATATGGACTTGTTACACATCGTTAGATTGGTTAGATTCTCCACAGTTCAATCATCCAGTTCATTCAATTGATTCAGATGTCTGGTGCTGTTGATTGCTGCTAGACTGGCCCGTTAAGTGAAAATGTTGTTTTTGAAAGGCTAAACGCCAACAAATATGGATTGAGGAAGAGTGTTTTGTTGGATGGAAGCATGTTGTGAATTTCGAAATGATTACATCGATCTTTTTCAATAAATGTTGACTTGGTATGAAGACTGAGACAATTTCAGTCAGAGACGCTGAGCGCTGCATCACTCGTGTGTGTGAAAGAGAGAGAGAAAGAAAAAGAAGGCACGCAATGTTTCTGTAAGTTATTCATAATGATAATTAGAATGTCAACGTTATTAAGCTTCTAAGCTTTAAACTATTCGGTACTATTCGGTAGTTTACAAGAGAGACGAATAAAAAAGTGGCGACTCCTTACCTTTGAAGCGATCATAAAGTCAGAATGTGTGTCCATTCCTCAATTATTTATATTCCTCTAGTTCGTAAGAGTTCACCTATCAAAAGACTCAAAACATTTTTTTATTAAGATTAATCCAAGTTGTGTATATTGTCACGTGAAGTCCACTACAAAAATAAAGGTGTCCTCACCTTTCTCTGTTTAGTTTTCACCCTTTTCAGCAGGCCGGCTCATCGCTAACAGGCAGCTTGGTTTTAACAGGATAAAGAGAGGCGTTGTGTCAGTATGCCGGTGCCGTAAAACAAGCGTTGTTAACTGTCTCAGAGCTAGATCAAATGAATGATTTATCATTTATATGTTATTTGATTGCCTACTTTAATATTCTTACTGGTTTAAATAATCAATTTGATAGCATTTCCCATCTTTGCTGAGCATGCGTTTTGTGCGAAAGGAATAAAAGGCCAGTCCCAAATATACACCGGGTGAGTTCAGTGATTGAAGCAAATAAACGCCCGAGCTATAAATTGCAGTTTTACGGTATTTACCTGCAAGTCATTCCATATGTGGTTGCTGCTGCTGCTTAGCAGAGTAATTCCTCGGTGGAGTGTTGCTATGCTTCTATAACATATATATATTTTTTTTAAATTAGCCAATTTTGATATTACTTTATAAATATGAATTTGTCTTTCCATTGTGCAGCCTATTTTAACGCCTCCTCCATGTAATGGTTCATTTTTGCAATTTTGTCCCTTTCAAAAAGGACTAATATCGGGTCCATCTCCACCCCATTTGCAGTGTCTATTTTGAAGCGAGAGGAGCCACCTGACTCTTCTCCACTTTGCACTTCAGTGGGATTTTTAAATTGAGAGTTCCTGTCACGTCTGTAGAGTCTGTGGCAAAGTGCCTGGACTGTGCATCACTGATTTCTGCTGAGGACAGAGATGGGGGGTTGGAGGATAGTGTGCTGGTGGCGGCTGGGTGTGCCGGGGTCAGGAGCCTATTGTGCATGTGCCTCTTTACAGAGACACACTCATCACTTATGCTCACGACGGCAGCACTACTGAAGCCTGGAGGTTCACTGTCACACAGAGCCAGACAGGCTGGCCGGTTGGTGAGGGAGTAGACGCTGAAACATCATGACACACAACAATTTGGAGCATTATTTAGCGTCCTTCTTGACAAGCTAACATGACACGGTTGATACCAATGGATTCCTTAGGTTTTCTAATTTCATATGATACCAGTATCTTCACTCAAGCTTTAAGACAGAACCTGCTTCAACCTCTGAAAGACAGAATAGCGGTCGGTTCAGAGGTTAATAGGTCATATAATAAAAGATCGATACTTGACTGTATGTGTATTGATACAATATTGTCGCACAAAATATCGCGATACTATCCTGTATCGATTTTTGATGTGGACATCTTCCCATTCTATTGTAGACATGGCATTGAAAATTACTATTCTGACCACATCACTCCAAATTGATGAAGTGCATGGAAGAGTCTTTGTTGGTGTGAAAACCATTCCCAAACAAGCAACTATGTTTCAATGGCTGCAAGATGCAGTCATCAGCAGCAAATAGGCAGAGGAACAGGGTATCCCAGTCTTTAATCTCAAATCAGCTCAGAGAATGCTTCAATTATTAAGGGGCTTTGTGGCATAAGAGTGGCAGCCTTGGTGGATTAGAGTGAAAGCTGAAGCACGCCGTTTGCACTTGGAATTGGTCTGTGATTGTGCTGTAGTGTTTTTGAGTGCTTGTTTGCTTGCACCACAACGTGATTTGCATACAGCGAAGAAGACATACGGTGATGCTGCGGTATTACCTGAGGCAATAAATACAATTCGCCCCTTGCATTGCAGTTTTATTGAATCTGCATCTGTGGCCATGTTTTTTTTATATCCATATCAACAAATGACATTGATGGTTACAGGCGGCAAGCTGTGGTGGGCAGATGAGGAGTCGGCACAGCTGGGTACGGTTACCAAGAGAGACGGACGGAACCCTGTGATCCTGAGAAACAAAACGAGCGGGGTGGTTCATATGAAAGTGTACGACAGGGAGGGTCAGAAAGGTAAGCATGCTCACAGAAACACACACACAGTACCCACATACACTTATCTATGGTGCCTTATGTCTTGCCTTGTTTTCTGGTTGTGCTTAACATTCAGGAAGAAACCAGTGCCAGATAAACAACGGAGGATGCTCACAGCTCTGCTTCCCCACTTCCGAGAACACCCGTAGCTGCTCCTGCACTGTTGGCTACAACTTGCGTAGCGACCGCATGTCTTGCGAGGGTGTGTTTCCAAAAATATATACTCTAGAGCTGCCAATATGTTCCTATCAGCATTGTATTTTACACACATCTTTCTGCATTCATTACTCTAAATGTGAAGCGATGCATTTATGTTCAGTGCATGTCATTAATCTATACATAGGTCATAATTTACAATGTTTTAATACCTTTGTTTAGGGTATAACAGGTCATCTGTCGTTCTTTAGGTGTAGACTCATTTCTGATGTATTCCATCCATGAGGGAATCCGGGGAATCGCTCTTGAACCGAATGACATCAGCGAAGCTCTCATGCCCATTACAGGAACACTGTTTGCTGTGGGAGTTGACTTTCATGCAGGTATGATATCATGCAACACACAGAGGGAGGTTTTTATGTTGAGTTTAAGGCAGCAGATATATCAGAGACCCACTGAAGCTTGAAGAGGTTTTTTTTGTCTGAGATATGGTTAAATGTAAATAGTAGGGCTGTCAATCAATTAAAATATTTAAATTGTGATTAATCGCATGATTGTCCATGATTAACCGCAAATTAATTGGACATTTTTTATCTGTTCAAAATGTACTTTATAAGGAGATTTGTCAGGTATTTAAAACTCGTATCAACATGGGAGTGGGCAAATATGCTTGCTTTATGCAAATGTATGTATATATTTATTATTGGAAATCAATTACCAACACAAAACAATGACAAATATTGTCCAGAAACCCTCACAGGTACTACATTTAGCAGACAAAATATGCTCAAATCATAACAGGGCAAACTGCAGCCCAACAGACAACAACAGCTGTCAGTGTGTCAGTGTGCTGACTTGACTATGACTTGCCCAAAACTGAATGTGATTATCATAAAGTGGGCATGTCTGTAAAGGGGAGACTCGTGGGTACCCATAGAAAACCCATTTTCATTCACATATCTTGAGGTCAGAGGTCAAGGGACCCCTTTGAAAATGGCCATGCCAGTTCTTCCTCACCAAAATGTTGCGTAAGTTTGGAGCGTTATTTAGCCTGACAAGCTAGTATGACATGGTACCAATGGATTCCTTAGGTTTTTCTAGTTTCATGATGCCATAATCTTCACTCTAGCTTTAAAACTGAGCCCGCTACAACCTAAAAGTTACGTTAATACAAATTTGTGTTGTACTTTGACAGCCCCAGCACATACTGCATGTTGTTCCTGGTGTTTTTAAGTAGAAGTGTGAAGGTGTTTTTTGGACTCATAATTATAAATGGCTATGACCTTTGATTTATCTGCATTACAAAGCAGATTCTTGGACTTCACTGTAACTGTGAAAAACAAAAAAAAATGTGTTTTCCAGATGGAATTACTGTATTATTGTATAACTTTTATTTTGAACTGTTCTTTTCTCTGCGATGTCAAGCTGACCATGTGGCCTTTCTAATCCAGTAATGTTTCAAATGTCTAGAAAAGAAAGGCTTTATGTCACATACATTCACAAGACATTTTGTTCAAAAGAGCATGGTCATACCTTTAACCAGTAGGCGCTCTGAGGGCGGATGAGGTGGGATGCCATTACCCTTGTTAGCAAAATGACCCCAATGCATGACCCTTGTTAACCTGCCATCCCTCTCCTCCATCCCCTAGTAGCAGAGAGAGTGCAGGGCAGAGGGGTTGTTTAGTTGAATATATTAGTCTAGTCTGCCTGACTCCTCGATCATTTATCTGACTGAGGTTTGTTCAAGTTAGTGCCTCCACGACGCAGCCGCTGGAGCTGATTGCAACCACTCTAGACAATGCTTGTGATTCCACCAGACGCGGCACAGAGCGTTTCAGAAGTGTCTCTCTCCCTCTCTCTTAACTACTTGTGCAAAAATAGAAAGCAATAGACCTCCAATTGCCTCTCTGCAGTGGTAATGGCAGAGCAAATATATATATATATGTGTGTGTGTGATTTCAGCTTTGTATTTTTAATTATAATGTAGTTTAATAATATAGAAACCCTATATGACATACTGATAATAATAAGAGAGTTTCAGAGTGTCTAGACACACCATCCCTCAACTAGATGATGAGGTTCAAGACTTTTGGCATGCACATGCCCCCCTAAAGTGACTGGGACATAGAATCCCTCCAGGCGAGCTGCTCTGTGGTCTTCATAATGTCAAGTGGCGAGAAAATTGATGACACGATTGCTACTATGTCTGCCCATCCATGTTTCCACTCACACTTCACTGTACACAATCAAATTCAGCAGGATATTATTAAATGTAGTGTGTGACTTAACAGTTTAATGATTTACATATACTAGCATTTTTATGCCTCGGCGTCGGCAACAGCCGGTCAAACAAACACCTGACCGCTGTTCATGGCCTGTGTGAAACTAAAATGTTTTATAACCCTATCGAAGTGGTTGTGTTGCCTAAACCTAACTTCCTCTGAAAAAAGGTGTTTATTTTGAAAGGACACTATGCTTTTAACAAGCGTATATCGGTATCCGATTTCGAGGGGCACTGAACAAGCGCAGTATGTGACGAGTCGGGAATGAGAATGGGTAGCTTGGGAATACCTTTCTTCAATTTGGCACAAACGTCCACTTGGACTTCCGGATGAACTGATTAGATCTGGTGGTCAAAGGTCACTGTGACCTCACAAAACACTTTTTTGGCCATACCTCAAGAATTCATATGCTAATTATGGAACACCCGTCTTCCCTTCCTTTATATCCTACAGTACAAATGTTTCTTCTCAATCTTAAACAAGGGGGAGGAGAAGGTCTTTGTTATACTGGGCTCAAACCTTTTGAATAATGGTCTGTGGTCCTGTGGAGTGCAGCGTCGATGAAAGAGTAATAAGTTCACATTACACAGGAACCTCAGCATGAATAACTATATCCTTGCAACCCTCTGAAAGAATCCTAATACAAAGCAATTCCCAAGATATTGTATCAAATGAAGGCACCGTAACGCGCATTGCAAAACATGAACCCAGTAGCTTGTGCTGTCGTTTGTTACATCCATGCTTCCCTCCACATTATATATATGATAAAAATGATAGATTTATTACACCAACAAATGCTATGAATATACGATAGGCTGGTAGCGCTCCATATATATAATAGGTTGCCACTGAAGCATGATAACAAAAGCTGTGTAAAGGAAATTGCATACCCACAACTGAAAAACAGAAACAAACTACATACACACAAGGGTTCATACACTGAGGATTTGCAGCAATTCTTTTTACAAAATCAGCAGCAGATAAAAATTGCATGCTTGAGTAATTTCATGTGTATTCTATGACTTTCCTATGTAGCTTTGTAAAAATGAGAGTAAAAAATGTAAATGCATGCAATAGGTCGCTGAAGCTGATTTAATATTCCCGACTGACTGACTGTGGCAGAGGCAGAGATCAACAGACATCCCTGTCATTTGAAAGGGACAATTATCTACAGACTATTATCTAATGAAGGGAGGAAACAGTAAGTCTGGGGATTTATTGACTCACTGGGACACTGTTTCTGATTTATTTATTTTTATATTGTTTTTCAATGCAACAAACACCACAATTGAAATTCCATTCACCTGTCAACAGAAGTTTATTAGCCTGAAGACCTCACCTTACTTAAAAGGATAGTTCGGGTGTTTTGAAGTTGGGTTGTATGAAGTACTTATCAATAGTAGGTATATTACTTAGAGTAGATGATGGTCGACGTGCCCCCAGCTTGGAAAAACAAACAGGAGTACCAACACCAGAGCAAAGCGATGTATTGCTGTGGACGGGGACGGCAGAAAAACATATTTTAGCCACCTAAAAGAAAGGCCCACCTAAAAAAATCCATATGAGTTTAAGTGTACGCTCTATTTAGAAAGGTTTCAATGCTTTATCTTGCCGTCAGACAGCCCTCTCTTTCTTTATTCAGACTGGGAACTTACTGAAAGTGAAATTTAGCTATTATCTCTCCAAAGCCAGCAGGCTCAGATGACAAAAACAGTATAGATACTTTTCACTTTCAGTTCAGTTCGCCATCAGAAAGTATTCTAAATATAGCGTACACTTAAACAGATATCATTTTTTTTATGTGAGACTTTCTTTTAGATGGTTGAATAAGTTTTTCTGCCGCCCCCGTCCACAGCACTGTATTGCTTTGCTCCGGTGTCGGTGTTCCTGTCTGTTTCTCGATGCTGGAGGCGTGCTGATTGTCACCTACTGCAAGTAATAAACCTAGTATGGATATGTACCTCATACAAACCCACTTCAAAACACCTAAACTATCCCTTTAACATCAGCATGTTAGCATTCTGCTCAAAGTGCTGCTATGCCTACGTAAGTACAACCTCACAGAGCCGCTAGCATGGCTGTAGACTTTTAGTCATGGCGGTAGGTATTCAAGTGATCGTAACTGCAAGGGCTATAAATAATAATGATAGTTAATGACAGAAATTTGCAGCAGTCGCTATAAATAAACCACATGGGGTGTACGTGCCCACTGTAATTACAGATATAATCACATATAAGTACTGTATAACTCTATAATGGACTAAGACTTTCCATATAGACTTTTTCTCTTTCAGATCACAGAGTTCAGGAAAACAAGAGCAGGTCGGGTCGTTCGTTACAAGAAACTGTCATGAGTCAGTCTGTAATTCAATAAGGATCAAGAGAGCCTGAAATCTGATTCTGGATCTGAGTTACTTCAAATGTTTATAGCAACCTTGATATGTGGAAAAAAACAAATTAAGCAGAGTTCAAGACAAAATTAGACCTTGCCGAAATAAAGAACAAGATTGCCAGTTGTCCTCCCCGTTATTACTTTGTGCAGGTAAACATGCAATCGCATTACTAAAGCCCATCCAAGAGCGGCAGCCGATAGCTCACGCACATCATTTACTTGTCATTACAGAAGCCAGGCTGTCGGAGCAGAACAGATCAAACCCCGCAGGTGTATTCTGTCACGTGTGCTACGTGTTAACAGAGTGTGAAGGCAGCAGGAACAAAAAAGTGCAAATAAACATATGACGCCTCCTATCCCCCTAACAACCTGTGCAGAGCCAAACTGGCAGGGATGCACTTGAAGACAACACCATAAATAAATTACATACTATGTTATGTGCTCATGTAATGGGGCTGGGCTGTAAAATCAGAAAGGGTCCATAACACCATGTTTAGCATGGAGCTATATACTGCCCTGTAAAATCTGGCTCAGAGTTGCCTTTTCTGCTCAAGCACTGTATGTCAACAACGAGCTGTGGGTGAACTGTGTGGGTATTTTCTCCATCATACTTTATAGTCCCGCTCAACATTTGGTGAAATGGGCCGTGCTGCAGTAAAATGCGGTTTCATGAGCTGCTTTGTTTGAGGGCATAAATACTTTTGTGGCAGCCGCATTCATCACCCCATTTTCTCTTATCATTAACTGTATTGTGTGTTTTGCAGGAAATGACACCGTATACTGGACAGACATGGGCCTGAACAGAATATCCCGGTCCAAACGTGATCAGACCTGGAGGGAGGACATCATTACTACCGGCATCAGCCGGGTGGAAGGCATCGCTGTTGACTGGATCGCTGGTTAGTATCGTCGCTGGGAGTCTATCACCGTAGGCTCTCAAGTTGGTATTAATTGGTGAACATTCTCACTTTATGTGCACTGCTTCTAGTTATGGCATTAAGTATATGTGTTTGTTTTTCACAGGGCAAACGCATGGTCAAGATTAGTTATTATTAGTGTGTAGAAAGTAGTTCATGATGGGTCCTTCTCATGTAACGTGTGCCCGTGAGGATCAATAAACCTGCCGCTGTATTTACACCTGGCTATTGCTTTTTTTTCTACACAGGGAACCTGTATTGGACAGACCATGGTTTCAGTCTAATAGAAATCTCACGTCTGAATGGTGCGTACCGCTCAGTGGTCATATCTGAAGGACTTGATCAGCCGAGGGCCATCGCTGTGCATCCACAGAAGGGGTAGGCCATGACTTTTTTGTGTTTTCACTATTTTAGCGCATTATTTGCTGTAATCCGTAGCAGCCCTACTGTATGGACAGTGGTGCAGTGGTTTCAAAAAGTATTTATTGTAGACAGACACCATGCTTATATTTGCCTTTAGAAACTCTAGTGATGGGTACCGTGGTACCAAACCAGGTAATGACCACAGAAACTGGTTATTGATGTCACAAAGCTCCCTGATGGTGAATTCAGATGGACCATTGATTGGTCAAGCTGACTGTAGAACTTGCTGTCTCTTGAATAAAATCCAATCTATATCAGCAGACCAACACTTTTGACCAATATTGGCTTATTATATTGGTTTTAGTGAGTTGGCAGTAATTCAAATAGAGAGGCTTTATTAGGGCCTTATCAGACAGAGCGTGTTTTTTCAGTTGGAAAACACGAGGTGCACCGCACTGCCCTTTTGTTGCCCGATCAGACAGATTTGCAGATTGCTTTGTCTTTTTTTTAAATGCTAACGCTAGCTTAACACAAACCATAAACTGTATTATACCTACTAGTTAATAATACAGTTTAAATTAATGAAGACAACTTTCCCAAAATCTCAAGTTTTCTGTTCAGATCATGGTAACTACGGATGGTAAGATCATAAAGTTTTGTGTATCCAGTAAAAATCCCCACAATGAGAGAAAACGCTAATGACGTTGGGAGCGCTTTTCCACTCGAAGTTTAATTTTTTTCAACTCAAGGCATTCAGGGCGCTCCTGCAAAAAACGTGAGGTGTACAAAGCAGAAAATTGCAAGGTGCGCTTCACTTTCATTGAAAACAATTACAAAAAGCCACCCCAGGCTGCTAAACAGCGCTGTGTGTGATCAGGGCCTCAGGCTGTATCTTTAATGATATTTTGGCCCTTATCTCTCTGTTTGAAATATTTTATTGTATTCGTGTTTATATTTATAATTATTTACACATGTACAGTGCTCATTTTTGTTTGAAGAAACACCATCTGCATGTAGATGGTGCGGCTTGGTCACATCGTCAGTGATGAACCAAGAGTCATCGTCTGTTTCGGGTCTTTGATCATCAGACACCCTCACCTGGGCGACCCAACCGGGGATGATCAGTCCCCGGCTTGTGTCCAAGTGGCACGCTAAACCTCGGATCACCCCTCTTGATCCACAACCACCTTGAAGCTTTTTCTGCAGCTTCAGTGATGTTCCTGGTGGCTTTTCTTTTCTTGCAACCCTCTGATGCCAAGGAGCCTGAGTGCCCGGTGTAGAGACTGCCCTGGAAATCCCCTGCAGCCCACCTCAATAGGCTCAAAATATACTGTTATCATATACGGGATTTACAGTTACTGTCATCTGAGATGGGAAAGTTTATTGTTCAACTTTAAATAGTCTACCCCAGTAGAAATATTTGTCACACCATTCACACAAATCGAATTTGAGGGAATATTGCTTAAAACATGTGTTATTATTGGCCAACCAAATCAGGTATTTCTTAATTGTATCACCTCTTTTTTCATGTACAGAAATCAGTGTGTTTGTGTGATGCTGCTGTGCTCGCCAGGTTTCTCTTCTGGACTGAATGGGGCCAGAACCCCTGCATCGGCCGCTCCCGTCTGGACGGTTCAGACCAGGTTACTTTGGTCAACTCAGGCATCATGTGGCCCAATGGGATTTCCATAGACTACGAGGTACAGATGCACAAACGCTATCACCAACCTCTTCCCCCTCCACTCCTCTCCTACATGCTGTACCTCCTACCTCATCTCCATTGTGTCTGAAATATGACTTTGCCTAAGAGGTTCGGTTTGTGATATGCATTTTAAAATTACCTTCCAGGAAAATACATTATACTGGTGCGACGCCCGCACAGATAAGATCGAGAGGATCAACCTTGAGACAGGTGAGAGCCGGGAGATTGTACTGTCAGTGGCCAACGTAGACCTGTTCTCGGTGGCTGTGTTCGGGCCTTATATCTACTGGTCTGACAGGTAATTTATTATTTTCATAAATGCATACACATGCAATGCCCTGCAAAGCCCGCAATACTAACCTGACAATAACCCTTCCCTTCAAAGGTCTCGGGAAAATATTGAGAGCAGCAGTTCCTCGTAGCGAGGGTCACCGCCTATTTTTTTTAAATACTCTACGCTGAATTCAGTGTCATCATCAAGGGCGAATCCTTCCTCACCCTTTGTATATTCAATCACACAGCTAAATTGAATGAGTTATTTTCATGAAATTGGTCGCTTCATATTTTTTCATACACCTGCAGTTCTTTGGAGCAACAACAGACTGAGACATCTTTTAAACCGTTGGTTAGCAAATGGTTGTTAAATAATGAATCGCATGTCTCTTTTGTTTGTTTGTTTTGCATGTTTTTAACCTCTCTTGCATGACTTGAAGATCAATCATCTCTCTCTCTCCCCTTTACAACGAGGACCACAATGGAAAGGAGCTGTTAGCTTTAGTGTGTTTTTATCTTCAACAACTTGAATTGTATGTCAAGACTGGGTGACTGCAGTCTTTGATTTTGCTTTAATATTGTCGGAAGAAATTATCTGTCTTTATATTTATCTAACTTTGTCATTACCCTCCCCCAGTGAAAAGTCAGTTTGCTTTCTTCTCTCAAACTGAAACCACTCATTTGTACTTCAGGGCTCACTCCAACGGTTCAATCCGACGTGGCTTAAAGACGGACACCAGTGAGGCTGTGACCATGAGGAGTGGTCTTGGGGTCAATTTGAAGGATGTGACAGTCTTCAATAGAGGCAGAGAAAAAGGTTGATTCACACAATGACTCTTACTACTGCAGTCTTTTCCTATACTTAGTTTTTAAAGGCTTCAATAAAATCCGATTTGCAAATCCAATGTGGCTGCTACACTGCACCCATGATTTCCATCTATAATGTATAGTCACTTTCAATTTAAACATGATTGCAAGGGGGCAGAAGCCGAGGCAAAAATCAGTAATTGAACAAATGTTTGGTTGTGTTTTGAAGGCACCAACCCGTGTGCCAGGAGTAACGGAGGCTGCCAGCAGCTGTGTTTCCACCTGGGTAGCGGTCGGAGGACGTGCTCCTGCGCCCACGGTCGCTTGGCAGAGGACGGCTTTGCCTGCGAGCGCTATGAAGGTTATCTGCTCTTCTCTGAGAGGACCATACTGAAAAGCATCCACCTTTCAGATGAGAACGACCTCAACTCCCCCGTGCAGCCTTTTGAAAACCCGGCTTTTTTCAAGAATGTCATAGCCCTGGCCTTCGACTACAGTCAGAAGAAAAGTCGGACCAACCGCATCTTTTTCAGTGACGTCCATTATGGAAACATCCAGATGATTAACGATGACTGGACAGAAAGATCTATCATTGCAGAAAGTAAGTGTATTTAACATTCTCACAGTGTTTTTACATCCCCAACATTCCTCACCGCACAGATACAGATGCACTTCACAAGTATATTACCAATTTTAAACAATACAGCTGTCTGAACGGCCACATAATATGTGTGCTGTAAAGTTACTACAAGGAACTTTTAACAGGTTATGAAACAGACTCAGTGTACTACTGATGCCACTATATGACCAACACAAGCAAACGAGACCATCAGCGAGAAGTAGTTTGGCTATTTCTATATAGTAATGGTGGATATTCGAAATAATTGTCATCGGGTCAGATTCCCCGCGGGAACAGACAAAATGATTTAAGGCATGCAGGTTCACCAGAATCTCCAGCGGGGCCTCCAGCAATGACCAGCCCGCCGTAGACAGACCCGGATCCGGCTTAGCTGCCCCCTCGACCTGCAGTCGGAGCTCCAGCGGGAGGCGGACAGCTCCACGCCCGTTAGCAGTGGGTCGTCTGCTGCTGCAGGAGCTGGAGCTCACTGCCCGCTTCCTGGGAGTCAACACCAACACCGCACTGCTGGAGGCCCAGGCCGTATTGCTGGACCCGCTGGAGAGAAGGGAGGCACGGGAGAACCAGGATCAGGACTAAGTGGGGCAGACTGTCAGACCATGCTGCAGTAAAATAAGAGTTTTTTTAAAGGGAGTCTGGCAGCTGCAGATCTTTACGACACGAAGCAGTGGTGGTCATGTCCACAGGGGCCGCCAAAATCAACACAAATTCAGTTCCTTGTATTAACTTAAAGCACGTAACTGCTACCAGAAGCACATTTTTACACTTAAAGTCTGTTTTCTTTCGACCTATGTGTAACTGCATTGATTGTGTATAGGAATGTGAGCGCTGTCAACATGCTTCTGTAGTGCACAGTTGCACTGCTGCTGTTGTGATGTGCTGCTCTCCTTACATCAGTGGTGTGGATATGATGTTGTATTTATTTCAGTTTTAATCATAAGGGACAACCTTGTATAGAACACAATATTCAGGTAGCATTAATATAATGTATGTAGGTAGCATAGCATTAATAGCATTTATCTCGACATTCACATTTCCTCCTCCACTCCTCCATTTTGTACTGCCGGTACTCTTCTGAAAAGACCATTTATTACTAAATCAGAAGGGTATAATACCTGTGTTTGAAAGGCTTCTGCTTACTGACTGTCACAGATTGAATGATGGAACCAATCCTTCTCTATTCCTTCACTAAATCCCAGTCAGTCCTGTGTTGATAAGCATGACTGGAGTCAGATGAACAGCAAAACCCTCTGTTCTGCTCGGCTAGCACCCGCTGCCAGTCTGTGAAGTTTCTACTGGGAGCAGAGCTCAGCACCTTCCCACCCCCTCCTCACACTGGGAGATTGGCAGTGTGTTCCCACCCCACGCATCCCCCCCGACCCATCTCCCACACCCCTGCTGAGGGAGCTGTCTGCTTATTTATTTATCTTCTAGAAATTAACAAGCGTTAACAAGAACCCTCTGCCGGGATTTGTAAGTGTCCTTCACACTTCACGCGTGCGAAATGCAAAATCAAAGTGGTGCAAAGAATTAATTTGAGTACAATTTAAATGTTTGAATCTATAATATCGCATGCCCGTGTAGTTAGCAAAGGGCAACACATTGTTTGTATGCAGTTAAAATTGCGTACAACAGTGTTCCGATACGGTGACCTTCCTTGTTTCTAATTAGCTTATTTGGTGTTGAGTGAAAGCAGCACGTCCATCTGGTCCGTACTCCTTTTGATGAAACCACCCCCTCTATGCAGCTTTTAACCCCGCACTGTATGTAAAAGCAAGACTCTTTTCTATTTTCCTCTAAAAGTTTCTGCCTGCATCACGTCATTGAGGGAAGGTGAAGATGTTAATCATCCATATTTCCCTAATTAAACTCCATGTCCCCCATTAATTACTCCCTCGCCCCGCCAACAATTTGTGAGAAACTCCAAGCTGCCAGACGCCTTTTATTGCAAACTATTAATTAGTGATCGGCTGACTCAGGTAGTGTCCTCAGTATTCTAGAGTACAGTTTATGAGTTTTAGATAAGGGGATGCAGCCAAATTGTCTTGCATCGGCCACATGTTCCCCATTAGGGCAAATTAGGGGCTGTATTTTAAATTGTGTGCGAAACATCAAGGATTTCTAAAACGATGAAACCAGACCCAAGGTGTTTGCCAACTGGTGGAAACGCATTATGTAAAAAATACTAAGGCATTGTTACATTTATTCAAGTGAATTGTCTTATTATTAGGGCTGTCAAAGTTAACGCAATGATAACGCATTAACGCAAATTTGTTTTAACGTCACTAAATTCTTTACCACATTAATGCAATTGATCTTTCGGAGATTGTAGCGGGCTCAGTTTTGAAGCTAAAGTGAAGATGGCATCATATGAGACTAGAAAAACCTAAGGAATCCATTGGTACCAACCATGTCATACTAGCTTGACGAGAAGGAGGTTAAATTACGCTCCAAACTTGTGCAAAATTTTGGCGAGGAAAAACTGGCATGGCCATTTTCAAAGGGGTCCCTTGACCTCTGAACTCAAGATATGTGAATGAAAATGGGTTCTATGGGTACCCACGAGTCTCCCCTTTCCAGACATGCACACTTTATGATAATCACATGCAGTTTGTGGCAAGTCATAGTCAAGTCAGCACACTGACACACTGACAGCTGTTGTTGCCTGTTGGGCTTGAGGGTTTCTGGACAATATTTGTCATTGTTTTGTGTTGTTAAATGATTTACAATAATAAATATATACATACATTTGCATGAAGCAAGCATATTTGCCAAATCCCATGTTGATAAGAGTATTAAATACTTAAAAAATCTCCCTTTAAGGTACATTTTGAACAGATAATAAATGTGTGATTAATTTGCGATTCATCGCGATTAACTACGAACAATCCTGCAATTAATCGTAATTAAATATTTTAATCGATTAACAGCCCTACTTCTTATCAATATTGTTGCTCTCATTGAGTCGAGAAGAGAGAAGAAGGTACTCCTCTGGCCTTTCTATGCGTGTTTCACTTAGCAAGGATGATATCTGGTTTTGTCAAAGAACGATAAAAAGTACACAGAAAAGTTACACATGAACAAACCTTCACAGAGAACCTGATTCATGCAGGTAATCGTTCCAAAGCCCGAACAAACCCGCTTTCCTCTCTGGCTGACAAAATGTTATATCTGATCTTGGGGGCCAGTGACTTTGTCAGGCATGGCTTTATTGGATTTTAATAAATGGGCTGTATCAGGGTTAAGACAGATAATTAAGAATTAAATTTCCTCTTTCCAGGGAAATTATAAGCGTCCTTTATCTGATCTTTAGAGGATTTTTTTTAACTTTCTATTGCACTCAGAGGGACTTTTTTGTTGTTGTTGTGTTTACTTGATTGGCATTTTCTAATGCTTCTTGCAGGTTGTCAACATTTGCTTTGCAGCTGTAGTATGTACTGTTGTGAGTGTGTGTTTTTTTAACAAGTCAGAGGCTTAATATCCTACAGCGGTCCATGGGGAGCAGTAGTCACAATAATGTACATGACAACTCAGCGACACCGTATTATTGCAGTTATTCTGACCTTACTTATTAAGATTGACGCTTGTGCAATATTGAAACAGTGACGGTCATATTCAATAGGTCGTTTATGAAACCATTGCCACAAAAAACAAAATATAGAGTTAATAATTTCTGTTTGTGATCACTGTCTCTCTCTCTCTCTGGAGGTCCCCTCCCTGTCAGTCACATTCCTGCAACGACCCGGGAGGCTGCAAAGACCGTTTCATATTCTCTGTTTAGGAAATTGGTTCACAATGAAAACATATTCTGTTGCTGAGTGACTGTTGCATCAACAAATAGCTGTCTGTCCGGTGTAGTGAGGCATGAAGTCATTTCCCTGTCAATCACCAAGGAAACATAATCCCAATTCTAACACAATCGGAGCCTGCCATCTGTTACAAGCAAAGTCAATATTTTTACCTAAAGCTGCACTAGGCAACTTTGCAGTTTAGTGGCCCCAGATGGCAGTGGCACATAACTTAAATGATTTAATTTTCGTTGATTTCATTACCCAAAGGCCACACAACATGATATCAATACGTGCTCCCTATGGCCTACATAGTATTGGATTTACTATCAAGAATCAGTTGGTCTCTTACTCTGCATGAGAATATTTTTTACTTACAAAGGATGCAATACACTTTGTTGCAGCTATAACTTGTGATGTAGACCGATAAGACAGATGTATTTTCCACATTTAGATCTTGCCAAATGCAGCTTTAAACATGAGTGTCCTTCAGGCTGGCTTGTGTTTTCTGTGTGTGTCTGAATTAATTCACTTGGTTGGATCATGAACAGAGGTCTTATGTGTCTGTTCTTTTAGATGTGGGCTCAGTGGAGGGCCTGGCCTACCACCGGGCCTGGGACACCTTGTACTGGACCAGCTCAACTACCTCCACCATCACCAGACAAACTGTGGACCAGGAACGAGTCGGTGCTTTCAGCCGGCAGGCCGTGGTCACTCTCTCGGAGGAAGATCATCCACATGTCCTGGCCCTGGATGAGTGTCAAAAGTCAGTAGCTCTTCTAAGTCTCTAAACTCTCTCTTTCCACCCTTTGATACTCTCTCTCACATTTTTATTTATATGCTACTTTTTATTATATATTACCACTAGGGATCACCATCCTCAAGCACAATATTGCTTTTCTTCTCTATGCTGATGACACCATATTCTATATAGCTTGCGATTTTCATTATCTTAGCCCTATTTAGTGTCAAGTTGAATCAGGAAAAAGCTGTGGTTCTATTTAACGGTCCAGAAGACATAACATAACAGCATTCGGTCATTTAAAGAACATTACAAAAGTCAGGCCTTTCTTTCTCCCTAAGATACGCAAGGTAAGGCAATTTATTATTAATTTATAAAGCATGTTTCATACACAGAGGTAGGTTTCAGGTGCTGTACAGAGAATGTAAAACTGTACAAAGTAGAGTAAGAACAAATCAAGTCAGTTGGTAAGTCAGTAATTATGCATCAATGCATTATTACTAAAAGCCGCTTCTCCTTGTTTGGATTTTGTTCGGGGTACCACTAACAGTCCACTCCCCAGTCATCTAAGAGATCTCACAGGGTTGTGTTGCTCGAGCATGTCAGTTATGTGTTTTGGGCCAACTCCATGGAGAGATTTATAGACCTGTGATACTTTAAAATCAATTCGGTGGCTTACTGGCAACCAGTGCTGGGGTGATGTGAGTTTTGAATAAGTTGTAGGTGTCTGATGATCTTTTTAGGAAGTCCTGTCAGAAGTTCATTGCAATAATCAATTTTGCTGGAGGTAAAAGCACAAATCAGTTTTTCCAAATACTGTTTTGCCATAAGGTCCCTGATTTTGGCTTTGTTTTTATGCTGATTTTGTTGTTGTTCTTGCATGACTTGAAAACTCAGGTCGGAGTCAATTAAAACACGCAGGTTCTTAACCTGCTCTTTTGTTTTTAGTTCTTTTTGTGAGCCTCTCTTCTTTGCTGCCAAATATAATTATTTAATTTTTTTCTTTGTTGAATTGTAAGAAATTTTGAGACATCCAGTCGTTTATTTGCACAATGCAATTTCATAATATCTCTATGTAATAGTCATTTGACAAGAGAGCGAAGTACATTTGAGTATCGTCAGCATAACTCTGATAAGCAATGTTGTTGTTCTGAAGGATGTGGCCAAGTAGGTTTGACTACTGCAATGCATTGCTCTTAGAATTACCTTGAAAGCATTTAAATAAATTACACTTAATACAGAAGGTTGCTGCCGGGGTTTAAACTAGAAAAAAAAACATTTTCAAAGCCCCTATGTATAGTATTCACTGTAAATGTGATTATAGCGTCTTAGAAATATTCTAATGTTCTTTTTGTTATATGTTTTTGCTGGTAGAAATACGAGACAATCCACAAAATGAGACATAATTTGAATTGGAAGTTCAAGTTCAATGCCAAGGATTTGTAGCATTATAGATTGTGTTTTGGTTCACATTTTTACACCTCAGGTGTAGGTGTTTTCATCTGTTCTGAGCAGCTTTTTTAATACCTGATTTAACAGTTTCATTTGTGTGCCAGTTAAAAAAGAAATATCTCTCGGAAAAGGTGTTTTCTGTTGTTCAAAATAATAACACCTTAGTCTTCCTGTCACATCTAGTTCAGATTTAACACTTGCATATTCATGAATATAAGAATGTGTCTGTGAGCAGTCTATAAAGAGTGAGTAGTATCTTGCTCCGCTCCTCCTGTTGTACTAACTAAATTAATTTTCTTGACCTCAGACTATATCCTTGGTTGGCAATTTGGCACTATATCCATCCCAGTCCAGCAGCACTGTCTGATAATTAGACTTCAAACTCAAGCGATTAATTAGCCGTCCCTGGTTGTGACTTCTGACCAGAAACCTTATTATCGCACTAGAGTGGACTTCCATGACTTCATCATAGTATGAAATGAGAGCCCAGGAATTGAAAAATGATTTTTTTACAATTTGAAACATATCCACTTCGGTTTTCTCTGGTTTATCTGCATAGCTGTGGATTTCAAACGTGCACCATCCATCTTGCAAACCCATAAAGACTAAGATATACATCTTTCATTTATTTACTCCATTGCTATTATCTATATTTTTCATATTCTTAGAAGTCTTCACAGAAGGGAATATGAATAAATGACCTCTATCTCACAATGTGTGATGCTAATCCGTTTTATCAAATTGAAACCGAGCTCCACTTTATCGGTGATGAGCTCCTTCAGGGCAAAAAAGGGAAGCCGATGACGGGCCATGGAGGTCTTGGCAACATGTTGATAACTGACTGACACGACTGCATAAACCTCCAGCAAGTTTATTCAGGGGAGAAACATTTTCCTGTTCATTAGGGTTTGTTATTCCGGTCTGGTAGAGTGTTCCCTGGTTGACATGTTGGTATAGCAGTTCCCTGATTTAATTTCAGACTACACATATTTGTTTTGTAGTTATTGCTCAGGTGGGATGAATTCATAGAAGGTGAAGTTATTTTGGGGAGGGAGGAAGTTTCTGATGACATCTAAACATTAAGATGAAGCCACTTGCTCGGAAGAAGAAAAGACTACTCTGCTCACTAGTAATTACATGTTTGTTTTTTTTGTCTTCTCTCATGTTAGCCTGATGTTTTGGACCAACTGGAATGAGCAGAGACCCAGCATCATGAGATCCACCTTAGCAGGCAAGAACATGAGGATCATCATCGGTTCTGACATTCTGACGCCCAATGGACTGACGATTGATCACAAAGCAGAGAAGCTCTACTTTTCAGACGGAAGCCTCGGCAAAATTGAGAGATGCGACTACGATGGATCCAGTAGATATGTGAGTATGAACATAATGCCCACAATAGATTATTTCCCTCTATAAAAATATTAGCTTCTTATTTTTTCAAAACCATATTTTTAATTTTTGTCATTATCAACGTTGTAATCGATTCCACATTTTTTCTATGACCTCACGTCCATCCCATTCTTGTTCAGGAATACCTTGAGTGAGATTCTTCAAATTTGGCACAAACCTCCACTTGGATTGATTCGATTTTGGTTGTCAAAGGTCAAGTTCACTGTGACCTTATGTCCATCACATTCTCGTGAAAGCCATATCTCAGTAGCACCTTGAGGGAATTTCTTCAAATTTGGCACAGACATCTACTTGGAGTGAAGGATGAACTGATTAGAATTTAGTGGTGAAAGGTCACTGAAACCTCACAAAACACGTTTTAGGCCATAACTCAAGAATTTACATGCTAATTATGACAATTTCACACAGATGTCTTAACAGGATAAAAAAATTATGAAGTGATGACATTTGATGACGGCATACAACCGTGCGGTAATTCTGGTTATTACACAACTTTGTTGAATACTCGATTCTGATTGGTCAATCACGGTGTCCTACGGTCTATTTTAATGAAAATTACCCAGTGACTCACTATTTAGAATATATTTTCCACATTTCTCTCAAAGTGATGGAGATGTTTCATTCCAAAATATAAGAGAAACAAGGATGTCAGATTGATCTGCCCTTTTCTTCTGAAATGAAATGTCTTCCATTTAATCTCCCATCCCTATTGAGCTCCTGAAACATGATTCTCTATACAGCGGATAGGATCTGAAATACCTCTTGATGTTCTTTCTGATATTTCAGCTCTGAGGGGACAGATGGTTTCCTTAATCACGGAAGTCATTTCTCTGCTAAAGTAAAGAAGCTCAGTGAGGGGAGTTCTCATTTTGTCCATGAAATTGCATGCATAATGAATAAAATCCCAGCTGGATATATAAAAGATTATATATATAAATGTATATATATAAGATCACAGTACCAAATGGCCTTTTTTGTTGAGGATTTCAGTTTTTGCTTGACATGACCTCAGCAGCTCCGCACCTCGGCCCATCTCAATTAGTCACCCATATGCTTGCTGAGCTGGGTCACAAGGCTCAGAGTCCTCACCTTTGGGTCCCCACCCGCCCTCGCTGCAGTGTAGTCCCGCTAATGAAGGCTTTGCAGTGAGGCCGCTCTGGGTGCAAATTCACCATTCCAATTAAAATGTGTAAATTAAACAGAGGTAGCTGATTGTCAACTTCAGCACTTACCCAAACTGCGGTTGTGAAAATCTTAAAACAAGCCATCCATTGTACACAAGAAGATTAGTGTGGAGACAGAAGCTTAAAGGGATAGTTTGGGTGTTTTGAAGTGGTGTTATAT
The DNA here is from genome assembly GCF_043250625.1 of Sebastes fasciatus. NCBI lineage: Eukaryota > Metazoa > Chordata > Actinopteri > Perciformes > Sebastidae > Sebastes > Sebastes fasciatus. The sequence goes on along the minus strand of NC_133808.1, from coordinate 24,281,919 downwards.
GAGATACCTATCCATAGTTATCCAGTTATCACACAGAAGCAAATTGGCAAACTGGGGCGATTGTCATCTACAGTAGGTAATACACTGACTATGGATAGGTACCTCAAACAACCCCACTTCTAAACACCCAGACTATCACTTCAAGGCTCCTTTTCCACTTTTTCAGATTTTGCAAAATTGCAAAAGACTGCAACATTTCATTTTGGTATTAAAAAATGGCCCTAGAATAGAGACAATAAAACACGTTATAGAACACCAATTTCGTATTGAGTCCCATGAATGTACCCTTGAATGGCCCAGCTACTCTTCTTCTCTGCAGCAGTGCCATTACATGCTGACTGCGTGGTTGACGGCAGAGAAGAACAAGAGCTGTGGCAGGGCTCACTCCCCTGTGCCATTGTGAGAGTGGAGACCCATGTTGTTAATGAAGGCAGCGCTTCACAAAGGGCAGCAGAGTGCATGATAAGGGAAGATGTCAGCATGTTTAGCGGGGAAAAGATGCTCTTTTCATCGTGAATAGATTGAATGTAAATTGAGAACTGTCTGGGAATGATTAGTGTCGTGTGAGTTTCTGTGTCAGCAGTGTGCTCTCTGGGCATGTTTCCATGTAAAAGTGAGGCTCATTGAGGTCATTGGTTTGGACATAGTCGACATGGCAATTGAAGTACCTTATTTTAACAAAAGACTGAAGATACCTTGTGCACAGCGGTGCTTCTATTCTCTCTAGTAATGCTTCTCTCTTGGGTGCAGCTGGTGCGGGGGAAACCATAGTAAACCAGATGAAATCAAAAGAAATGCAAGCACACACCAGGGTACTGACATAAAATTAACACTATTTTAATGACAAATTACATTAAAAACAAAGAAAGAGCGAACTACGCATTTCGAGTGTTGCTTCATCAGAATCGCTTTAGGCTTGATTGCAATCAGGTGTATGGAGGACAGAACCTGCCAAAAAATAATAAATAAATAAATAAATGACTTGATAAATAAATAAATATGAAATTAAATGTACCAGAAATAAATGTAGGCATTATTGAATTGATAAAATTATTAAAAAAAAAATAGAAGAGTAGATGGATAGGGGAATTAATACAAAGATAAATACAAAAGAAGCAAATTAAAACAGAAATATCAATTTATGTGACTTTTTATCAATTAATGAATGCCTACATTTATTTTTAATGTGAAATTTGGTACATTTAATGACATATTTATTTATCAAGTTATTTATTCAGTTTGTATTTTGTCAGGTTCCATCCTTCATACAGGTGTGCCTTAAATCACCCAGTGCATATTAGCAAAAAAATACCATTCATGCCACTACAGCTCTATTACACAAGTCAACAATAATAATAGGCAGTAGCAACTTGATACAAATATTACAATATAAAGAAATTATATTATGAAATGCAAAAAAATGTCAAAAGTAGAGAGTAAATATTTCCACAAGTAACCTAACATAAAAAAATCCAGAAGGTTCCATAAATATAGTAGATAAGGAACATATAAAAAACAGATAGTAGAAAAAGGTAGAAAATGCATAAATATATATATAAGAAAATATATAGTATACAAGGGTATAAACATATGATGAGATGGATATCAAAAAACTAGTAGAAAAGGGTAGAAAATTCATATATATCAGAAAGTTAGATATAGCTGTCTAAATAAGGGACCTTATATCTCACTTTAATGTTGTTGAATAGTGAAAGAGTGATAAGAATGTGTGAATTATGTTCACATTTATCCAAAACACGACTTCAGCACAAAAGTAATATGTTTCTGGCTGTAAACTTAATGTCTCCCAAATCTAATTTCCCATCAATATGTTCCATCCGCCCCCCATCTGGCGTCGTATCTTTCCCCTCTCTTTCTCTCTCTGCCTCTGTTTCTGTCTCTCACTCGCCTGATGGCCAGTTGTTGCTTCCACACGCTGGGCTCCTTTAATCAACACCTGTCCTATTAATCCCAGTATGGCACAGGGCTAATGTGATGCTGCTTACAAGCCTGTCCCACTAATGGCTGAGACTACAGAGCTGCTGGAGGCCCTGATCCCCCCCCCATCACACCCCCCACACAAGCCTGGAGAGTCCCACAAGGAGGCATCTGATGGATTCCTGCCTCCCTGCCAATGACACTGTCATTTACTCCCCCCAACATCTGGGTTAAGCAGTCATGTGGGCGGTAGGGGTGATGTGTTGATTAATGAGTTGAAACATTATCGTCCACATTTATTCCTAGGGATGCACTCAAATTTCTGTCGATGCTTTCTCCAGCCAGATCTTGAAAAGAGTTATTGGTTTGTAGATGGAAGTGCAAATATTGTCTGTGTGAAATATATGAGTTGCCCTGTTATCGCCGTATCATCTGATCTGGCACATAGATTCATTCACCTATCAGGGCTCAGCAGGGAGGATTACCTGCTTGCCCGGGGCAAGTAAAAATGCCACGTTGGTCTAGTGAATCTAACAAATCATTTGCAGGATCAGGCAAGTGGGGAAAAAATAATTAAACTCATTGTTTTTTCTTCGGAGCTGATGATGTAAGTAGCTAAGGAGGCAGCCAGCTCACTTCCTTCTCATTGTGAGAAAATGGCGGCGGGTAAAGACAAAGTTTATGAGCTGAAGCACACTCAAGCATTTCAATCAGAAGTTTAGTTGGTGGCGTTGGAGCACGGGTGTCAATCTCATTTTAGTTTGTGGGCCGGACCAGTAAAGCCATTACATAATAACCTATAAATAACAACACCTCCGAATGTTTCCCTTTCTTTTAGTGTAAAGAAGTCCATTCTGAAAATAATCCATTTACAAAACAGATGATGAGCAGACTGAGAGTGTCTCTCTGATCTTCTCTGTTCTCAGTTGTCCTTCCAAGTTCTTGTATTTTTCGCCCATGATGACTCTGATGGTGGTGCCAAATATTATAATCCTTGAGGATTGAAAGGTGTTACGAACACACCCAGCATATTGGCTTCCCATTTACCGCTGTGAAGAAATAGAAACTGGTCCATTTATCTTGGAAAACCCGACACTGAGTCCACTTCTCTCCTTTTTGACTAAGATGTTTTCCACCGGCGGCTCCCGCATGAGCAGTAGCTTGACGGTGTTGTGTCACGTAGCCTGTACATAAGCACGTGGGATCTGTAATAGCCTATCCAACAGATCATGATACTCTTATTAGGACACCGCAACCCCCAGTGGACTAATAAGAATAGAAGCGCATTTTATTGAAAAATTGGAATAAATTACTTTTTACACTTCGCAAAGTCATCCAGTGAGCCGGATCGGACCCTTTGCGGGCCGGTTCTGGCCCTCAGGCTGTATTTTTGGGGGCGAAACTCCAGATGAATGTATTTAAATAAAGATTAAACATGCCAATTTACTTTGGTATTTGTTGTTGTTTGATAACTAATAATAAATAAAACAAATTGTATAGGGACAAGTTAAAAGTGACCAAGTAGGTTTCTGACCCACTTGCCCGACTTGGCAAAAAACATTAATGTTGAACCCTGCATATACTGTAAATGTGCTAGTACCAGAGTGGCATTTGACAGACTTAAATCTGAAAAGCATAATGGGACCAAGTCCTAACATGAGTGCTTTGCTCTTTAATTTTTAGGTCATAGTTAAATCCGGACCTGGAAACTTCTACGGGCTCGCCATCTATGCAGATTTCATCTACTGGTCCGACTGGGCCCGCAGGTCTGTGCTGCGATCAAACAAGTTCACGGGCGGCGACACAAAGGTGCTTCGAGCAGACATACCTCATCAACCAATGGGAATTATAGCCGTGGCCAGGGACACAAACAACTGTGAGTATTTAAACACCTGGAGATGAGCTCCATTTAATGACCGTTGGATGCGGTGTGGTGTCTGCAAATATTTGTGTATTGCGTGTGTGTGCAGGTGCCTGGGTGATGATGTGTGCTTTTGGGCAGGAGTTTACTGTACACATGTGCATATTCATTATGTTAGTGTAGCTTAGACCAAAATAAATATGTTGCTGTATGTACTTTTTACTTTAGCAAAGTGAGAATATTAGAGCGTGTCTGTGCCACACCGACAGTTTGCATGCACTTGTGTTTTGGTTTGTTTATTGAGGCATGCATACAGTTTCCTCCCCCACTGGCTAGGCTTTTTTTCATTTGGGGAAGTAATAAAGCCAGAACAATCCAGGCTATTTGAGGCCAATACCAATATCAACATTTTTCAAAGTGTTATGTAAGTGTTTTAATTCACCACAACTGACTATTATCTTTTACTTCATCAACCTGCCTATCTCTGGTGGCCTTGATTCAGGGGCTACAGATGGAAATGAGCTTTTATTTTATCTGGTGCAATAAATGTATTATGTTCCTGTCTAATAAACAATACAATCTAAATTAAAATAATGAAATCTGAGAACAATATATCAACTGATATTCCATTTTTGACAGGCATTGCCTTGTCACTAACTTTTAATTAAAAAAAATAAAATTATTAAGCCATTAATAAATTAATAAAATAAAAAATAGAAGAGTATATAGATAATGGAATTAATACAAAGGTAAATAAAAAAAAGCAAATTAAAACAGAAATATCAAATTATTTCACATTTTCAATCAATCAATTAATTAATGTCTACATTTATTTTTCATATAATTTTTGGTACATTTAATTGCATATTTATTTATTCAGTTTTTATTTTGGCAGGTTCGGCTTGGCTGGTCAAGTGTGCTTTAAATCATCCAGTGCTGATTAGCAAAACAAATACCACACACCCCAGTACAGCTCCACCACACAAGTCAACAGTAATATTAGGCAGTAGCAACTTGATAATATTACAATATAAAAACATATTTTATTATTATCATATAAACAAAAAGTACAACAGAGTAGATATTTCCATAGGTAGCCTATCAAAAGCATTTTGTGAAGTTTTTTTTTTAATAATTTGTGACAAGGATATACATACATTGAGGCAGAATACTTATATTATCTTTATACAGTTCAACAAAAAACTTTCTTGTTAAACCCCAAGTCAAGATGAAAAATAAATGATAAGAAAGACACGCACATCCAGTGATCGATAGGATGGGTGGTGGATTAAAGAAATATATAGCAGAATTAAAACAGATAGATCCACACACCACGTAGCTCCCGAAAGATGAGTCAAGGTACATATTATAACAGTAAAATATTCTGCCGAATATTGGCGGATAATATGGGACTGGTATATCAAACAGGCTCAACTAACTAAAAGCAAAATATTTTAAAAGGCTTCTCATATTTATGTTAAAAACAGCGGCTATGATAAATGAAGGTGGTCTTATTTAGAATGGCTAGAAACTTAAGTTTCAGAGGTAATTAATAAAAAAAGTAGCCTACGTTGTAAAGGGAGTCTCTTAAGTGTCGTATAAAGTTATATTTCCAAGTAGGACAAAGGGAAGTGGGTTTAAGCGGGTCCCACCGGTTGGACTCGGATGCCGAAAGCCACGCTGTTCCTCGTTTATCTCGTCATGGGAAGTAATCATATCCTGTGACCTGCACGGGCACAGCTGCACGTCTACAGCATAATGTGCAGTGACCAACACTGGTTGATCTGCTAATCAGTTTATCCTCTTCCCGTCTTTACATTGTTAACCTCTTATTGCATTTTCCTTGTCATGAATATCCTGAATCTAAATAATCATACAGATGGTTTACCTGAGCTGCAGAACGCTTTTTTCTCTCATGAATAAAATACTCATGGCTGGAGGGCAGGTAATAACCGAGGGTCTCCGGAGCGCACGTTTGTCTCTGAACACTAATACTACATCTCTTGTTGCTAAGCTACTTTTCTACATTTTGTTTCTCAGGACTAGACAAGAACTCACATCTTTTTTTTCAGGGGTTATGTCATGTGATTTAGTGAAAAACATGATTCCCACAGAGCTACACACATCTTCTTCACATAGCACCCCAGGCAGAGAAAGACCACATATGCAGCATTGTAATACATTTGTTACCTGTCAGTGAGGATAGTGGTAGCCTTTAACAACAGAACAGCCTCTTTTATTTATATGTTGACCATAGCTGAGCCTTCAAATGAAAACAAACTACAGGTGCAGCATTTCACACTTAAATCAACCCCATGCTTAAAAATAATAATAATAATAAACATCTGTAGAAATGTGTTATTGAATAATAATAATATATCTGCCTATTTTTGGTTTAGTGGTGTATTTCTTAGTCCTGTTGGTATCTGTGAATACAAACATTGGGCGTCATGCAGGAAGCAATATAAGGACAAATTTCCCTGCTCCTATATAGTGTTTGGGGGTGTTACCTATGCTAACACCTGCACTATAGTGTTGAGGGGGCGTTACCTATGCTAATACCAGCCCTACAGTGTTTAAGGGGCGTTACCTGTGCTAATACCTGCTGTTATATAGTGTTTAGGGGGCATTACTTATGCTAACACCTTTCGATATATAGTGTTTTGGGGGTATTATCTTTGCTAACACCTGCCCTATAGTGTTAAGGGGTTGTTGCCTATGCTAACACCTGCCCTTATATAGTGTTTAGGGGGCATTACCTATGCTAATAATAAACAATTAGCCATGCAGATTTGGATGGTGAAGAACATCTGGTGCATCTGGAGTTGACTTCTCTTATTTTTTTTTCTCTTAACAGAAAATTAAGAGAAACTATAGGAGACATTCAAGAGAATGTTGCTGCATGAGGCCCAGTGTCATGCCATGCCATAGGACATCACATGAAGACGTTTCCATCTCCGCTGTAATTGAGTTTTACAGGAGAAAATCTATATTAGCTATCTTGTCCATTAACAGTAATGATCAGGTTTGGTGTCAAGGCCTTCAGATTCAAAGAGCAGGAGCTCCTTTCTAGATTTACCAACTATTTAGTAAGCGTAAGTGCAGAGAATCCAAATCTGTGTCAACTTCCCATGGGATTTTTAAAGATTTATTTGGAATATCACTTACTAATAATATAGTAGACGAAGAAGGCAGAAGATTGAACATCTTCGACTGATGCCATTTGAAAGAGTGTGTCTCAGGGGAGAGCTTTTCTCTTGCTGCCTGTCACCGCTTAATCTATTCTGTTTGATTGTTATTGAAGGTGAGCTGTCGCCATGCCGGCACATGAACGGAGGCTGCGGCGATCTCTGTCTCCTGACCCCGTACGGGAGGGTCAACTGCTCTTGCCGAGGAGAACGTGTCCTGTTAGACGACAACAGATGCGTGTGTAAGTCACGAGGAGCTTCGGATTTAATTATACAACAAACGCTGGAACATTCTCAGTACCAGATATTGATTGTAATGACACTCTTTATGGCTACATTTATATGCATAGTTTAACCTGGCTTCTGTCCACACGCAGGTTAAGCTTTTATTTGTGCTGTTTACATGAACCTTTGATTATCTTTGAATTGATTCCTTTGAGCATAACGGCACACAAACAGGAAAGCATGAACAGCTGCTGTCTCTTCCAGTAAGTTTGTAATGATTCCAGCAGTCACAGTCGATGCTGCTCAGGAAAAATAAAGCTATAATGTCATGTGCCAGCATGGCAGAAAACAAAGTTGAAAGTACCTGCTTAAAGTCACAAGACAAAAGCATCTCACTGGTGTGTGGCTTTCTAATTTGACAGATTGCTGGTTGAAGTTGAAATGCAATGTGAGGACAGACCATAAGGTGGGAGGAGCTGTTCAAACAAGGGAGGTTTGGCCAGACTAAACATGGCAAGTGACTCAGAAGAGCTGGATGGTAGCCTGGATGTCACGCTAGAGGACGACAGGCTTTTTCTACCACACCCCGATTCCGCTCATCAATAGAGCAAGAAGAAGTTTCCTATTTTTAGATTGTGAAGCTGCAAGTAGCAGAGCACAGACAGAGAATGGTTAAAGTCTGTAAAGGTATTTATACCTGATGACTGAAATCACTACAATGTATACATTTATCATTAAATCAGTGTACTTGATCAAATGAGACTTAGCTACTAACTGACTAGCAGAATATGCCAGGCATCTCAGATTTCCCTTAAATTGAAGTATAAGGGTAATGGGGTTATTGTATGACATTTACAAATGTGGACCCACCACTGGGTTGCTTGAGTAGATGTGGAGTTCACTACAGTCGGCAGTGAAATGTTGCCTCTGAGCTCACCAGTATGTAAGAAGGTTTGTTCAATATGCTCAGTTGAGATTTGAGATTTTGACAGTCACAGTTCATCACCCTCATTGTCTTCTTCTGCAGCAGAAAATTCCTCCTGCAACATCCACACTGAATTTGAGTGTGGGAATGGCGAGTGCATAAACTACCAGCTAACCTGTGACGGAGTGGCCCACTGCAAAGATAAATCAGACGAGAAGATGCAGTACTGTGGTAAGAAACTTTTCAGAAAAATGAGTTTGATTGTACAAAAATTCTACAAAAGAGTTGATTGTTGATTGCTGCCTGTCATTGACATTTCTGTTACAATAGAGAGGCGAAGTCACGCCCCTTCCGGTGAACCCCATGGGACCTTATTTCGGGAAATAGTTGAAGTATAAGACTGTGAAAATATGTACTAAGGGTGGGCGATACCACAAAATTTGGTTTTGATCCATTACCAAGTAATACAAGGCCAGAATCGCCGATATTGATATTGATTATTTTTATAATTAAAAGCGGCTTATGTACTTTCATGTTGCTTTCCATTTTTAACTACCTGCATGTTAAAACACAGGACATCTTTAAGGCAAATAACAAAAATATGTTTTTTTTATTATTGTAAATGTGCAAACATGATTTTTTTTTTTTTTTAATAAACAAAGTGCAAACATTTTTTGTTGAGAACAATGAATGTTTTAAAACCTTTTTTAGTGCAAATATAAAAAATAAAAGCACAAACAACCTTCAACCATCATTCACAGCTGTGAAATAGCTCCAAACATGCTCCTCTTTCTTGCACACAACATCAAAACAGCAGTGAGAAGCAAACAATACAACAGAACATTGTTTGCAGTTCTACTCTTTGATGAAATAAAAAGGGGTGTAGAAAAGAGAAACGGATCTTTTTGTATCTGTCCTATTGACGCTAGAATCGATCTTCCAAACGGGACGTAGGTTTCGGTAGTATTCATATTTTCGGATCAATCCGCCCAACCCTAAAAAAGACTACACACTCAAAAGTCTTCTAAGTGACATCTCTCTCATTGAAGCTACGAAGCCTGTGTGTTTCGTACTGGGATGAACTCAGACGAGGAGTCGCTGGATAAAACACATAAGGTCAGATAATGTTACATCTGTACGTGGAACATAGCTAAGTTTGCTACCTGGCTAGTATTAGTAACGTATGTTGTGCGAGACGAGAGATGTAGTTCACTGAGCGGTTTCACACAAAACGTATTGATGTTACAACAGACCTTACAACAAAACTGTGACAAACATCAAATGTGTGATTCATGCTTCAATTCAAACAGGATAAAAAAATAATCCGTCTCTCGCCGTTGACTACTGTACATATTTTTTCCGAAATGAGGTCCCATGGGGTCCGCCGTAAGGGGAGGGACTTTGTCTCTCTAAAAGCACTTAGTCATTTCTAAAACATTTCTGAATTTCACTCTTTCATCTTCCAGACAACCGGAGCTGTCGGAAGGGTTTCAGACCCTGCTACAACCAGCGGTGTGTGGCCAACAGTCGTTTCTGTGACAGGATCGATGACTGTGGGGATAACTCTGATGAAGCTTTCTGCAGCAGTGAGTCACAGCCGTTTGATCTCCAGTTCAATCCGTCCTGCCTCTGAGGGCAGGATCCAGCGACACTAATGCCTGCATTAATACGGCGCACTAGGCCACATGCTGTGCTAAGCCTTCACTGTCTAATGAGCCCCAAGATCATAAAGAGTGCACAGATTCAAAGGGACTCCCAACCCCCACCATTAAAGGCAGCCTGGACAATATTTTGTGTCCCTTCAATAAGACCAGACTGATTTTGTTTTGACCTCGATGGTGAGATAATCCAGTACAAATTACAGTTGTGCTCATTCCCCTGCTGTAATTAGACTATAGTGGGATAATATTGAGGTGTATCGACTCTTAATAGCAAACTGATTGAGCTCACACGGAGACAGAGGTGTTCTCATAATTAATGTGGACCTTGGAACTTAGCAGTCTGGGATTTCAGGAAGGAGTTTATCTCACTTTAGTGTGTCATCTTCAGCATGGCATCTTCTTTTTTAATTTGACATCAACAATAAAGTTCTCAATTGCCATTAAAAAATGTGGTTATTATCTGCCAGTTAGCAACCGGGAGCTAATTTTAACCACCCTCAGGACGAGGTTCTAACTATTGTTGTCAGCCGTACCTGTAACTGCCTCCGAGTGCTGCTTCTGTTCTCTTTTTGAAATGCTAATTCTCTCCCCCAGATGTCACGTGTGGCTCATCAGAGTCATCTTGCAAGGACGGGAGCTGTGTACCCAGCTCAGCCTGGTGTAACCAGGTCATCGACTGTGCCGACGCCTCGGATGAGAAGAGCTGCAGTAAGTCCTTTAGCCTGTGACTTGTATTGCAGTTACGGTAAAATGAGAATGTAAACACATACCTCTACCTGTAGCAGATCTGAGGCCTGTACTACAAAGCAGGATGAGAGGTTAGCGAGGTAACTTCAGGGTTAACTCTGGGTTTTAAGTCCTACAATGGTGGTTCACTTCTTGCCGTGGGTAGGTCGCCATGGTAATTTATGCTGAACAGCTAACCTGCTCCGGAGCAGGTTGTGTTCCAGATAAGAGATCAACTCATATAAAAGCAGCGCTTACTGACCAATCGGAGCTCAGAGCACAGATCGTATGATAATAATACACAAAGACGAAGAAGAAGTCACAGTTTAAACTGACAAATGCAGGAAGAACAGCTGGCTGTATGCTGTGGGGGCTTACCTCTTTGAATTATGTTTTTATATTTATTTTTTATTTTCTCTGAAGTCCGTTTCACACCGCCAGAGTGAGACGCAGCTGAGAGAAGGCTGAAATAGTCATACACACCACATCAATATCAAATATTCATAATGAAGTGTAATTTATTCAGCGGTTTTATTCTCAAACCTTTTTATGATATCACTGCCACATCTAGACGAATATATCTGACTTTTGAGTAGGCTATTCGGTTAAATTAATAATAATAAGTGTTCTTTTACCTTACGCATTCACACATCAGCAATTTTTTCTTTTGACAGCTGTCCTTCCTGCAACTGTGTTAGTTGGATTATGTGTTTAACTTCTACGTATTTGTCTAATATTAGAGTTAGTGGCATGTGAACACACTCGTAGCCAGATTGAGAAACCCTGGGTTGATTTACTGAGTTGATAACCAGCGTCGTAGGACCACTTAGCAGGATCGTGTTTGTTAGGGTTAGTTAAGCCAGATAACGAGAAGATACCCTGGGTATGTTTAACTCGCTTCATAGTACAGGCCTCAGATGGATCCAGTAACTTAAATCTGCGCTTGGATCAGATTGAATACTGCCACTCACACCTTTACCTCCACTATTACTTCCATTGTGACAAAGCAGTTATTGTGGTGCTGTGTTTTGTATTCAGACCACACCGACTGCTCTCACTTTTACAAGCTGGGGGTGAAAGAAAAAGATTTCATCGGCTGCAACTCCACCTCACTGTGCATCCACCCAGCGTGGATCTGTGACGGCGCCAACGACTGCGGAGACTACGCCGACGAGACCAACTGCCAGGGTGAGCGGCCAACGCAAACACACACGCACACACAGACGCACTGTTTTGCGTGTGCAGATTAAGGAAGCCATCTTCAATTAGAGAAGACTTAAGGCAGATCTCATTTTCGGAGGTGATTATGACAGTGGAATCAGAGATTCAGAGAGAGCTTAGGAGAAGATAATGACCTCAATCATCGCTAACGCCCAGAGGACTGACTTGGTTTTGTTGTGCGTCGTAGTTTCCCATGGGCAGAAGTGCGAGGAGGGCCACTTTGCTTGTCCGAGCGGGAACTGCATCTCCAGCGTTTGGCTGTGCGACGGCCAAAAGGACTGCGAAGACGGAGCAGATGAATTCCAATGTGGTAAACCAACAAATCTTACCTCCCATACGCAATAAACTGAAATGATGTTTTGCTTTCTAACGGGTTGAAATAGATGAGGTATTTGTTTGCAGTACACAACACTGTTGGCAGTTGGAAGGATATTTATTTTCCATTAACAAGAAGCTATTTGTTGTAATGCTTTTGTCATTTGAATAGATCCAGGCCTGCAACAAATATTACATACAGTATATAAGGAGGAGACAGAAAGACAGGAGATGATTGTTTATTGTGCCATAAGGCAATTTCTCTTCGCTTTGTTTTGCTCCCCCCTTATTGAGATTTCTCGAGTGGGTGTTGCTGCTTGTTTGAAAGTCTAATCCCGACGTTGAATCCAGAGTGAGGCTGTGGATGACTCCGTTTTTTTCCCCTTCTCTCTGTGAATTATAATATACAGCCGTTCCAGTGTAACAATTAATTAATGAGGCATCAGTCAGTGGAACTGTTACACTGAAGATGGAAGTGCGGGTTCAATAGAAAGCGGTGGCATATGAAAGGATTACACATTACAATGCCACTCCTCTACTTCCCTCACCAGAGGCAGCGAGAGCATTCTTACCCGCAGCTTTGATCCGCGCTAATGTATGCAGAGCTTACCAGGACAAAGTCAGGATCTCTCCAATTAAACAGGGGGACCATAATTGAGTCATGGTATGGATTAATATGATTTGCCTTCAAAACCAATAGCTGGCACGCACACGTGTCATCAGTAGCTGTTGAGCTTCATCACCGCTACACAGATGCACGAGGTAATTAGATGTGATGGAGTAGTGCACACACACAGCTTCAAAACACTCGCTGTCTGTGTTTGAGTTGTCAGCCTATTATATTTTCTATCTAACAGTCTATATGAATCCGGCCCTTTAACGACCTCAATCCAGCCCTCTGATCATTTATAAATATGAAGATGTGAGATGTGAAGCCAATGTGGACGTGCCTTAAACTAGCATTTTCTCTAATAGCCAGCAGGGTGCGACTCCTCTGGTTGCAAAAAGAAGTCTGGTTGTATAGAAGTCTCTGAGGAAATGAGCCTTCTTCTCACTTGATTTATTACCTCAGTAAACATTGTAAACATGAGTTTATGGTCTCAATCGCTAGTTTCAAGTCTTCTTCAATACAGCATGATGTTCATTTAGTAAATTATGGTCCCATTTAGAGTCAAATAGACCATAAAGCAGGGTATGCTTTGTAGGGCGTGGCTACCTTGTGATTGACAGGTCGCTATTACGGCGTTGTCCGGTTCTGGTAGTTGTCCGTTATTTCGTCTTACAACTTTAACCCTTTCACTGTGTCTTCAGTTCATGAAAGTTAATTGTACAACCTAACATTAATAATGTTAGCTCACGTAGCTCCACCCTCTCATGTCACTTCTGGTTGCAAAAAAACAAGATGGCAACGGCCAAAATGTTGAACTTGAGGCTTCCAAATGGCAGACTACAAACCAGTGAGTGATGTCACAGTGACTACGTCCACTTCTTATAGGCTATACAGTCTATGTTCATGACCAAATACGTATCAAACTAATGACCACCATCAGCCTCACCTGTACTTTGTGTTTAATGCTAATTGGCAAACTACACGAAACTTAAATGGTGACCATGTTAAGCATCACACCTGCTAAACTTAGGCATGATAACATTATCATGAGCATGTTAGCACGCTGACATTAGCATTTAGCTCAAAGCACCGCTGTACAGCCCGGCTGTAGACTTTAGATTTGTTTATCTTTAGTTCATTTTGCCTTCAAACCAGCCAGACTCTGGTAGTTTGGGTCTGATGACATCAGGGACTAATTTCAAGACACATAACACCAATAAAATGTGACCGTAGAACTAAGACGTCTTTGCCTTTGCGAGTGTTTGACTCAGATGTTGCAGATCTCTTACTTGTGTGCTTTGCTCTTCCTGTATAATTAATCAGCACCTTTGTTCACATTTCAGTTGCAGCAGATAGACGAAGGCAGTTCACTGCAATCCAGTTTCCATATTTAATGCTCTTGGAGTTATCTGATTTATTTTGTAAATTGGCCATGAATGTTGTTCGAGAGATGCATAACACATGAACGGCATTTCCATTCCTTTATCTAGAAATGTCATCTGTGCCTGTGTGAAATGATAACATCCCATGCTTCAAATGTGCTTACATCAGAGCTGATATGAATTATGCCACGATTCTTTGAGAAGTCCTGAATAGCTTTTTCAGGACAAATAGACAATATTCCCATTCCTCAGAGTTAATTACCATATAAAAAGCTCCAGCCACTGATAATCTGACTGCAAAGTCAAAGTGGTTTGAGGAAAATGTCATTACATTTCAGAAATTTTCAAATTCCACATCTGATTAGAGGAAATAGTCATTTGTCACTTCACAATGCATAACGCGCTTTTCTGCTGTGTGAAACACTATTGAAAATGAGACATGAAAGACTTTCTTTGATACATTTAATGTGCTGTAGACCTGCTATTTTGTTATACTCTTGAAGCCGCTGTGGAAGCAGCATTTGAAGTGCAAATTTAGTATCACCTACAGAAAGCCGGGATAATCACGGTTTCCAAATTTAGCCATTTAATGTTTATCTTATCCTTATCTTACATCACCGTATCAAGGCACGCAAAGCTGGTGTGATGTACAAAGTCTGACAGGAAGCAAAGCAGCTCGGTGAGAGAGATCCCCCCCATCCCCATCCCTACCCCCCACCCACAGTAGGATCCATAATTCCTTGTACTGCGGTGTGACCTGGAGCACACAGCCCCCTTCCTCCTCTCAACATCTCATCAAAGCTCTGGCAGACTTTGCCAGGCCTGACATCTGAGAGAAAGAGACCACAGGAAGACTCCCCGGGGAGTGTGGGTGGCTCAGTGACACAAAGTCAGCACAGTCAGATTATGAATACATCCACATTATACACAATAGCTTTTACACAGTGATCAGCTTTATGCTGTCTTAGTTGACATCCAGCTGTGTTTATTTGTCACCCCTGGCCTCTGCTGGAAAGTAACTAAGTACATTAACTCAAATTCTGTACTTAAGTACAAATTTGAGGTACTTTACTTGAGTATTTCCTTTTTCTGCTACTTTATACTTCTACTCCACTACATCTCAAACAAAACATAATCAACTCATAAACGATGATGTATTATTATTATTATTATTATTATTATTATTATTATTATTATTAGGGCTGTCAAAGTTAACGCGATAATAGCACGTTGTTTTAACCCCACTAATTTCTATTAACGCATTAACGCAATTTGCGACCCTAAGGAATCCATTGGGACCAACCATGTCATGCTAGCTTGTCGGGAAAGAGGAAAAATAATGCTCCAAACTTGTGCTAAATTATGGTGACGAAAAACTGGCATGGTCGTTTTCAAAGGGGTCCCTTGACCTTTGACCTCAAGATATGTGAATGAAAATGGGTACTTTGGGTACCCACAAGTCTCCCCTTTACAGACATGCCCACTTTATGATAATCACATGCATACTTTTACATTTCTATACTGTGGTTTTGTTACTTTTACTCAAGTAAATGTTCTGAATACTTTTTCCACCACTGCGCAGAATAGTTTCTTTTCCAATTAAAATAAGAGCAAATAAACCTTAATAATTAATACTTCAGTGCTTTGATATTGATACGATATTTAATCTAGACTCCTGTTTTATGTTCAGTTGATGTTTTTATTTCCCTGCACAGAAACCAGGAGCATTCATCAAAATGTCTTCTTCTGTGAGAGAAAAGGAAAAATATATATTTGCAATCCTTTTGTGTGGCAGCTACACTCATGCGTGCTGCTAAGCAGAAAAACTACAGAGAAAAACAAGCAAGCCAAGGGGCAAATAATAGCCAGCCCACTTGTTGCGTTTCGATTAAATGTGCTCTGCCCCTTCTATAGGGTATGCCACTTTTGTTGTGGTTTCCTCCTCACTTTGTTTGATTTATGGCATTGAAAATCCTCTCCCGCTGCCCTCTGCAGACTCGTCATGCTTGTGGAACCAGTTCGCCTGCTCAAAGAACAAGTGCATCGCCAAACAATGGCTGTGTGACGGGGAGAACGACTGCGAGGACGGCCTGGACGAGAGCGCGCAGATCTGCGGTGAGTGCCCTTTCAGATTGCCACGAGGAATCTGCCGTTGGTGTAAAAAGGTCACGTCCGCTGTATCGCCCCTGACGGCTCCATGTGCTTCCCTGGCAGAGCTGGAAATGAATGGACATAGATGAAACAATCTTAATGAGACAACAAATGAGACCGCAGGCATTTTCTGATGATTCAAGTGGGTACTGAGGCAAATAGATTTTTCATCACTGAGGCCCAGGAGGCAGAGCTTTTTCAATGGGCAAATGAGATGTGTGCGTAATGAATTCTTGAATAAAATAAAAAGAATCCAACCACAATAAAGAGACAAGAATTGCTGTGAACATTGGTTGTGTAATTGGATTGTAATGGAGTGTCAGGGAAATATTAATGGAATGGCCCAAAGGTTTCCCAGGCACAATTCTTGTCAAAAACAAGATATGCATTTTAGCTATACATGCCTAATTGAACTTCTGTATTTACCTTTTGTTTCTCAGTGCAGCCAGTTTTTTTTCTACTGCTTTCTTTAAAGGGCAGCCCGGAGATAAAGGAGAGTATTGCTGACTTACAGTATCCAAATAATTGTTACTTACAATAGCGCTGTCATTATTTGTTAGCTTGCATACGGGGAACTGCTGCACAATGAAAATTAGACTTTGTTTAGGTCATAAAGAGGTATCAGTTCAAAACCATAACCATAAACTGTATTCTATGAGTTGTAATATAGTCTGATATTTCCATATAAGTGCTTTTGGAATTACTGGTGAACGTTCACTGATAACAGAAGGTACCATCCTAACAAAACAACATACATCTGCTTCAGTTCAGTGTCCCTTGTACTCATTCTCCTCCTCTGTGGTGCATTTGACCAGTTGTATTCTTTGGCCTTTGAAAATAGAGCATGTGGTCCTGTTTTTCCTCTCAGGCTCGGTGACATGTGCTCCAGGGCTGTTCAGCTGCCCGGGGTCGTACGCCTGTGTTCCCAAACGCTGGCTCTGTGATGGCGAACGGGACTGCCCTGATGGGAGTGATGAACTGTCTGCAGCTGGCTGTGGTAAACTCTACTTCAACACATTGAATAGCTCCCTGCAATTATACAAAGAAAATTAGTGTAAACCCAGAATTAAGAGATCATTGCTTGTTTACACTTCTGTAGAATTTAAGATGTCATTGTGTTAAACAACATGAAACCCACTAAACACCTACTGGAAATCTTTATGCACATTTTATTCAAGCAAGAAAAAGAAAACACTTATATAGTGGGAAGTAGTGCACAATGGAAGATTTTGCACATTCTTCTCTGAGTGGTGTAATCTGGATCCTGGACCATTCAAACTTCATTCATTCTACTTACAACGTTGAAAATTAGACAACACAGAGACCAGAGGAGCAGCATAAGGCTCACTTATGTCGACATTTTACACATATTGCATGCCATGTTTAGGAAAACATGTTTACACATTGGTAAGTGTTTGAAACCATTTTTTTTTCATGCATTAGCACCCAACAACACATGTGATGACAGCTCGTTTCGCTGCCGAAACAACGCGTGCATCCCACAGCGATTCGTCTGCGACCATGACGACGACTGTGGAGACGGGTCTGATGAGTCAGTGGAATGTGGCAAGTAGATTTTATTTTGCTCTTAATATTCACCAATATTATTTGAATATGCTCTTACTGAAAGCTGCCCTCAAGTTGAAAAAACTGTTTCCTAACATAGCGATGGTGGACTTGTTCCCTTCTCTTATACCATTTTAAGAAAAGGGGTTCTCAGTGGTAGTAGACGGTTATTAAAAGGAAAGAAAAGTTGAAGTGAATATAAGTTAAATTCACCGTGCATGTGGAGCCCAGACTAAATTCCAGTTAAAACATGAGACTATAATGTGGTAGAGACCCTTCATGAAGTACCTGATTCATTGTTCATAGACTGTAGGTGACCACACTTGACATGCAAAAAACTAAATATAAACACATTGAAGAAAAAATAAATAATTTGGAGAACAGTGTTTTTACAGTTACTGCATTCCCTGGACCTTTACCAGTTTTCTACGCAAAATTATGAAATACAATAACATTGTTGGAAATGATGGAATGATTATCTACATGAAGGGTTTTATATTGTTCATATTATTATATATTTTTTACGACTTTTTATTATTTCATGTTGAAGAAAAGAGCATGTAACCATATACAGATATAGTTTCAAAACAATTATAATAATATAATATATTGTGCATGCACAGAACATTACCTAACGGGCAGATAAAATAGAAACATGCATATTGACATACAGTATACCTTAACATAAATTGGCATGTATGCATATATTGGAATATGTTTAAGCTTTTGAAGATGAAAATGCATAAATTAGGTATTTTGCAGCTGGTTTATCTATAATAAATCAGGCCATGTTTCACTGGTCTGGACTAAATTTCAGTTATTTAGGATTTCTCTGCCTCCGCGCCGGCAACAGTTGTGGACCGAGGCATTATGTTTTTGGGTTGTCCGCCCGTACCCTTCCTGTGAACGCTAGGAATGCCTGGAGGGGATTTGGCAAAAACCTCCACCTGAACTCAAGGATGAACTGATTAGGAATTCATACACTAAATATGACAATTTTATACAAATGTCTAATGGGATAAAATGATGAAGTGATGACATTTTGGACAGAAATGGATGTAAACTGCAACTTGACTGGTTGGCGGAGGCATACAACCGTCAGGCGGTAATTGTAGTTTTTCTAATGTGATGTTATGATCCTTGTCAACATATGAACACCCATGTTTTATTCGGGCATTTACATTTTTCGGTGTATCCACTAGAGGAAATTCTCTGTTACAGATTTGATTTGTGATGACATGGGCTGATGAAACATTCATACTGTATTTGAAATATTGGCCAATGCAGCTGTGCACACCATTAAACCTCCAGATGGCTTGATTTGTTAATCAGCAATGGTTCTATATACGCTATAAGGGTGCTACATTGTAATATGAACAATGGCTGTAGGAAGCTTTATTTCTCAGTATTTGCTCTTAATTCTGCCAAAGTTCCTCCCTAAACTGAAGCCGTGTCGCTGCTGAGCTCAACTTCATGAAAAAGTGTCTGTCTCTCTCTCTTCAGTCTATCGCTCGTGTGGATCAGAGGAGTTTCGCTGCGGGGACGGCCGCTGTCTTCTCAGCTCTCAGTGGGAGTGTGACAGCTATGCAGACTGTCCCGACCACTCTGACGAACTACCTCTGAACCTCAAATGTCTGGCCGCAGGTAAGACTGCTGTTTGGCTCGCCACTGGAATCTCTTCATCAGTATCACCGGCAGCACCACTCGCACAGGAAACTAGCGGGGACATATGTCGGAAACAAAAGGCGCCGCAAACAGGAGAGCTTTCTTGAAAGGAATTCATCTGTCGAGAGCCATTGTCAAGTCAAAATCATCCCCCGACTTTGTTGTGAAATTACAGGGCGTTGTGCCAGTGACAGTCATGTCTTGCTCTTTTCAGGAAGCTTGTGCAATGGCTCCTTCTTCATGTGCTCCAATGGACGCTGCATCTCTGAGGGGAATCTCTGTGACGGGAGGGATGATTGTGGAGACCGATCGGATGAGAGGAACTGTAACGTGAACGAGTGCTTGAACCGTAGAGTCAGTGGGTGCACGCAGGACTGCCAGGATCTTCCTGTGGGATACAAGGTGAGTGACCAGTGGACTCGTCACGCTTCAGTAGCTTGGGAGTGCATTCCCAGTACGTTCTCATCCCAACTCGTCACATATCCATCACAAAACCACTTAGTTAGGTTTAGGAAAAAACAACATGGGCTTAAAACTACTACGTTTGTACAGTGAAAATGTGACTTCACGTTGTGAACGCAGGACACGAACGAACAGCTGATTGTAATGTGAAAGTGAAACTTAGAGCACGGGTCTCCTGAATGAAAGCCCTGTGTTTGTTGGACCCATACACCTCCCCTCCGTCGCAGTGCCCAAGCGTTCCCGTGCGCCTATTTTTCGGGCTGCGACAGCTGCATCTTGAGATGAAGACAGTTCAACTTTTGGAACGCTGCAGCCAGCACCGCATGTCATGTGACGAGGAATAACCAATCACAGCCAGCAGATATGTTTTCTTTCTTCCGTATATATCAGTCTACGGTAAATATATCGAGGAGAAGTTAATAATTTTAGCGCAGGGCTAACTTACCCAGAGCTTAACGACCTGTCCCACAGACTACTTGCTTCACCCTTTCTGTCCGAGGACGTCACGACATCCGGATGAAAGGTCAGCCAGCTTGACACAGACCAATCGAGTGTAAATCTAGTGTGAGAGATTTACAGCGCTGAAAATCCATTTATCTTTGTTTTGGTGGTGTTTAGTCACTGAGGCTTCCTGCTAAATTACCGCAACTTCAACATCATCGTCATCGCAGCGTGCAAATTTGAGTTTCTGAGTAATGGCAGGCGTGACAGGTGCTCAACCTCCCAAGCACATTGGAAAGAAAACAAAGCGTCACAGCTGGTGTTTTCCCACGCGTTTTTAGATGCGGCATGTGTACCGAGTGTGTCTTTTTGCTCTTTAAACTACGTCAATACATTTCCGGAGCACTTTCTCTGAGCATTTAATATTGCCGCGGATGGGTTTACATTGTATTAATCGAAAGCCAGGTGCATTTCATAGAGGCGCTAATGGGTGCTTTGTGCATTGGCATCACACGCCGATGATAAAGCGTCGGTAATTTACGCCCTGAGAATGAGAAAAGGCTGGCATTCCTCCTCAGAATCACTCGCTGCCTACAGTTTGTCCATAAAGCCTAATTCATCCAGTAAAAGCTTAAACCAGATGGAAATAACAACCTAAGAGATAGTCACCGTTGTTTGGTGCTAATGCAAAGTGTTCTTTTGTAAATATGAGTCACGGCTAACATTTAACATCCTAACATTTTAATTCATAGACTTAGCTGACCTACAGTTCTACGCTCTAGCATCATTAGTAGCAGGTTAAATGTGGAGGTTATGTTAGTAATAGCGTGGACATTAACGATTAATTAACTTTACACATAATTAAACAGATAAAGACGGGTTGGAGCATACATACATTGAGTTTCTCACTTTCTGAATAACCTTGAACGCTGCAAGAATACGATATGCCAACAACGGTCTGCGCTCCCTCACTGAGACGGGCGTTTGTGCCGTGTCTGCCAGTGTGATGTCGGGGTTGAGTCCAGTCCAAGGCCACGTCCGGCGGAGTGCTCCGGTGGCCGTCACTGTTGTCAGACTGTCGCAGTTTATGTCTTCGTCCCTGGATTTCCCTCTCCTACTCTTCCATGAGACGGTGCTCACTGCATCAGAAAACTGACTTAAAGCACAGAAAACCTCTCTTCCCTGTCATGTCTGGGGCAGAGCTGGACAGAGAGCACATCAATGCAGACCCTTAGCTCATCCATTTGTGGCCTGAACAGGGAGATCAGCAGAAAGGCCCTCAAGGTTAGAACTGTGGATAAGGAAGGGATTTGCTCTGGGTCCTCAGCAGCTGATACAAGCACTTTGAGTTATTCTGAGGGGGGGCCTGGTCACTGAAGTATGATGGAATGTTTTTTTAACCAAGGTCCAGTATGTCTATAATATCACAGCTTTGATCATATATGTCGGATGCTATAGGTTTTGATACATTCTCATTGCTTTACCTGCATTACTTTGAGAAAAAGGTACTGGAGTCTGAAGCATATTAGTTTTATTACTGGTGTGTTTTGATCTTATGAGATGTGAGGTAACCTTGAGTGCCATGAAAGAAGCCATTGTTATTATTATTATTATTATATTGATCTAAAATCACTGTAAGAGCACAGCCTGTTAAGTGCACTGCTTTTATTTTATTGTATAAAGAAAGAAAGATATCCAGTGTTTTCCGACATGCATAAGCCAACCAGAACATAAAATTTTTAATAACTAAGTAATTTTTCCGGTGCAGTAATACAGTCATAAATTAACGTTATAGACTGTCAACGCCAACTAAATATCAGCCTATAGATCAAACAGTTGGCTATTAACAGGCTGGTTATTTACAGACAACACTTAGCCTAATGTGATTCAATCAAATATGTATAGAAGTCTGGATAAGCAATATCCGACCACTGTGTTGGACGGGGGAAGACTGGAGGGATGTGACGGCGATCAACCTGCAATTATTAACGTATCAAGAAAGCTCAGGTTCATGTCGCAAAATAATGATTAGACATGGATGTAAAACAATCATTTGTTTAACAAGAGATGAATGCATACGAACTTGTCAAAAATTACAATCAAACACACGTCAAATTGCATTGATATCTATGGGATCTTTGGTTTGCTTTCCCCCAAAAGGGGGCGTGGCCTTGACTTTTTGCAAAGTACCCGTATGTGCCGGTCTGATGTATGACAGAAAAACTGAATATCTTTGAGTTGTGGATAAACCTAGAAAGTTGAGGATGTCATCTTGGGCTTTGGGAAACACTGATTGACATTTTTCACCATTTTTTGATATTTTATAGACCAAACAACTAATCGTTTAATTGAGAAAATAATTGACGGATTACTAGTGATCACTGAGAACGGCTAACTTGTTTTTAATTTCCTGCATTCATTGATCAAATCTTTACCATTTTTGTGTGTTTATGTCATCAGTGTAAATGCTGGCCTGGTTTCCACCTGAAAGACGATGGGAAGACGTGTGTGGACATTGACGAATGCTCCACTACGCTTCCTTGTAGCCAACGCTGCATCAATACTTACGGCTCCTACAAGTGTCTCTGTGTGGACGGCTACGAAGCCTTGGAGCGCAACCCCAATACATGCAAGGCTCTGTCAGGTCAGCCTGATTTCCTTTTTTCTTTTTTTTTTTTAAATCTCTCAACTTGATAGTCCCACCGGTCCTTTAACGGTGCATGTTCCTCATTTCAGCTGAAGAGCCGTTTCTCATTATGGCGGACCACCATGAGATCCGGAAGCTGAGTGTGGACGGCTCAAATTACACCATCTTGAAACAGGTAAGCGATATCTGCATCACCGCCATATCGTGCCTGTAGTGACATTTTACACCATAATCAGATGCTGCTAAGAGGCTTCAACAGATTGTCAGTCACATCACCATCTTGTCCTCTTTTTGTGTCTCATTTGGAGTGTCCTCTGCCTCTTGTTCCCAGTCTGACAGCTATATATTGAGGACGTATGAGTTTAAATGGCTGAAAACTAGGTCTGTCAAAGTTAACAGGATAATAACGTGTTAATGCAAAATTGTTTTAACGCCACTAATTTCTTCAACGCATTAATGCAATCAGTATTTTGGAGGTTGTAGCGGGTCAGTTGTAGAGCTAGACTGAAGATACTGGCATCATATGAAACTAGAAAACTTAAAGACTCCATCCAATCATATTGGGGTACACCAAATATTTTTTACTATGTGGTTATTTCATATTTATTTATTGAATTACCAGAAAACATGCTATATCGTGATGTATGTCAATATGAAATGACCTAAGGAATCCATTGGTACCAACCATGTCATACTAGCTTGTCGGGAAGGAGGTTAAATAACACCCCAAGCTTACGCTACATTTTGGTGAGGAAATTGCCATTTTCAAAGGGGTCCCTTGACCTCTGACCTCAAGATGTGTGAATGAAAACGGGTTCTATGGGTACCCAAGAGTCTCCCCTTTACAGACATGCCCACTTTATGATAATCACATGCAGTTCGGGGCAAATCATAGTCAAGTCAGCACACTGACACACTGTGAAAGTGTGAAACCTTATTGAATAGTGAATGTAATGTTTTGCATTTGCAGAAATAGTGGACAGTAACATTATAACAGAAAAACGAAATTATGTATTTCAGATTTTGATAAAGACACATTCATGTTGAAAAGTTCGCTGCAATTCAATCAGCGTGCTGCGGCCTGCTTACTCTCTGATGTGTGCCATCCTTGATCTGAGAAGCACCTTGATTCATGCTTGAAAGATGCAGCACAAACTCCCTTTTCACTGAAAATTATGTATTACATCAAATAAAGACATTCAGCTTTCAGTACTCGGCAAAAACAATCAGTGCGTCGGTGATTGCACTCCTCAGCCTCAAGGAGTTATTTTCTCAAGGCAGTTATGGGATTAAAACCTGAAAATGTCACACAGCCTCTGTAAAGTATTGTTCTGTGGAAATGAGATGTCCACTGTCCAGTATATCTCCCAACCCCCTCCACATGGGCGGAGGGAATTCTGATTGGCAGAGAGCAAAATCACCACATAGAGGACCCCATGGAAAAGCTATTTCAATCATCCCCAGGTTTCATCACAGCTGCTCCGGGCAACGCTTGAATCTGACTGTTGATTATCACAAATGGGTGGCTGTGATTTACTGTAAATCAACCTAGGGGGTATCCTACAGTCTCCTCTCACGGTCATATTAACCTCTTGACTCCGTGTACTCTGCTGTCTGTATCGGAGTTCTCATCAGCCACAAATCACTTTAATCGCTGCATTTTAGCGTTTAATGGAAGCTAGAGAGGGAAATATGCACATGGCTTTACTAAGTGGCGGTGGATACTTCACTGACCTCATATCACTTTACCACACCATTACATACGCTGTTCAGATTATATGTTCATGATATTATGCAAATTTCAAATGAGCCAATCCTTTTTGTTTTTTCCTTATGTATTGCTTTTAACATGTTAGTATAAATGTGTCTTCCCACCACAAACACAAGTCACTCACAATATAATTGTATCACTCTTAACACATTATTATTTTTAACGTTTAAACCCATTCAATGTGTTTCTCTTCTCCTACTTAGTTTGACTTTTTCACTGTGATTTATTAGAGCTGGATTTGGCTCTTAGGCAGTGGAGAACGCGATTAACTGGGATAACATTTTGCATTAAGTAAGTAAGTTTGGCTTTCCATGAGCCGTCTGCTCACAGACAGCTGTACTGTTGAGAAATGTATTTATGCCAGATTTCTTCATGAAGTAAAAATGGTGATTAGTTTTAGCATCTTGCCACCAAATTTGATTGGTTGTTGTTAACTATAGAAATTAAATTTAAAGGTGCAGTGTGTTGGATCTGGTGGCATCTAGCGTGGAGGTTGCAGATTGCAACCAACTGAAACTTCTCCCGTGTGCCAAGCGTGTGGAGAACCACGGTGGCCGACGTGAAAATGTGAATGGCCCTATCTAGAGCCAGTGTTTGGTTTGTCCGTTCTGGGCTAGTGTAGAAACATTGCCGTGAAGAGAGGACCCACTCTGTAGGTAGATATAAACGGCTCATTCTATGGTGATGAAAAGACAACGATCATTTTTTTCAGGTGATTATACCATGGATGTATAAAGAGAACTGGATACAGCATTGGAGGCGGGCTCTCTTTCTTTCCTATGAGAGTTGCTCAGTGGCGCATGAAGCCAAAATGGCTCAACTGCCGAGTGATAAAGTACCCGGATCATCCAACAATCTTCCTCATCCTTTGGGCCCATAAAGAAGGCACAGTAGCGTTTCCTTTAACCCCGCCTCCCAGCCCTCGCTCCAACCTTGGTCTGGGTCTCATTCACATGAACGGAGGAAGGAAAATAACTCTGGATTTGGCTATTAGTGCATTTTACAACTTTTAGGACCTAATGATTTAAATAAGGACTATTGGAGTGTTCGTACTGGGAAGTTGATTTACCTAAAAAAGAAAATTATCCGCTGAGTTAGAGACGTCTCTTTCCCAATATAAGTCTATGGGAAAAAATATTTTTGGGTCCAATGGCATCATGTGACGGACACGGAAGTTGTAGTACCACCGTTTGGCAACGACGGAAATTTGCTTCAGAGCCCGGCGCTCCTCCTGTGGGCTTGAATTATACACTAAATAAAACATACTTATTAATAATGTATTCCATTTCTGCAAATAGCTCCCCCTAAATGTTAGAGGAATGATCCCCAATTTCCAACTTTAAAGTGGAGATCATTTCTATTTGAGGCTTAAAGCCAAATCAGAGTCAAGTCAATTGGCAAACAAACTTTGGCGACTGCATCCAACACCCTAAGGTTTTACTGTCAGACATGTCTTATTTTAGAAAGAAAAGTAGTTGAATGTGTGGAACAGGAAATCAATGGTATGTTGACAGTAATGTTGATACAAGTACTTGCACTTAGGGCTGGGCAATGTGGCCAAAATCATCTATCTCAATATTGGTAATTCCATATTTTGATAACAGAATACATCACGATATGGCATGTTTTCTGGTAATGATTTTGAGTTAGTATGCGCTCGTTTAGACAACGCAATGGTGTATCATGATAACTCGATAAATTATTTCATCACGATATGATCCCATTGAAAGACGATACATTTTCATATTTAATTATCATCCAGCCCTACTTGCTCTGTAAAAACTTGTACGCACACACCTTTATACTATTTATACAATTTAAAAAAAAAGTCATATCCATTTTCAGCATTTACTGTTAGAAGCTTGTGATTCATTTTGTAGTTGGTTGGTTTCTATACTGTCTCCAGGGAAGATGGATGGGAGACATATTGGTGGATAGAGACACTGATAAAAGGGGCATGCAGGTTTCATCTCTATTGCTGATGTTTGGAGCGGAGAAGGGTTCCCCCAGGACACTTTGGCGCCTGTCTGTGAGGGTGTTGATGATCTGATGAAGATGTCTCATTTCGCCTGTCAGATTACCTGACACCTTTTGTCGGCACCCACAGTGTGAGACAACAGGGTGGGGGCCACTTGTTTGGTGAGCGGCTCCGTCTGACTGACAGTGGGGTCACGTGAGCATGACGGAGTAGGGAAGAGCGTCACTCTTCTGCTTTGTTAGGACTTCGACTTCACAGAGCGTTTGAGACTTCACTGGCCTCTAAACGCTCCGTATAGCTGAAAGCATTGGAACCTGTGGGAAAACCACCTGAATCAATATTGCTTGTACAGTAAATATCACATCACACACCCGGATACTGGAGAAGTTGGGCTTGTTTTGCTATGTTTCTCATCACTGTTGGTGTTTCCACCTGTAGGCATTTCAAATAATTAATTAAACTTAACATCACTGGATTGATAAGTGCTGCTTTTGAAAGTAAAAAAGCAGCACATTAGCACAGCAGCTCTAGCCCTCTGTCAGTGTCGACACGGGAGGCGTACAGGCAATGTTGAGTATAGGTAACCTGCGTTTTTGACAGCTCACAGAACACACAATCACTGTAGTTTCATGCATATAAAAGGAAGAAAATAGACCTGTGGTTAGGCACCTGTGTTGATTGAAATAGGAGCATATCTGTCAGACGTGGGTGAGACGGAGAACGCAGATATATTACTTCTCATTGTGCATATATTGTACATTTACAGTACTGTTTACATTCAGTTTATTAATTTCCAATACTGTCTACCACAAATTTATATTACTTTATTTTATATTTTATTCATGTTTTATATTGTATCCCTATATTTTAACTTGCATTATTATATGTCTTCGATTCTTATTTTGCTTTTACGCCTCTGCGTCGCGAAAGCCGTGGGCGGAGGGATTATGTGTTTGGGTCGTCCGTACCATAACTGTTCTCAAAGATGTGATATGGATGTAGAGAGCTATCCATCCCACTTTATTTGTGATTCACTGGATCACATGAGTGATTTATTTTCTCAATTATGTAAGAGATGAACTTTAGAGCTTTCATATGTATTAGATAGGCTTTTGAGTTAGTGTTGTTTGTTGTTGTGTGTCTTAGTGGTTGTGTTATGTATTGAGTCATATTGTGAGTATGAATGTTACGGATGTGTATTGATGTCTGTATTTTCTTATTGAAGTATTTTAAAAATATGAATGAATACCCCAGGAGGGAATTTCATTACATTTGTCACAAATGTCCCACTGGACGCCAGGATGAACTGATTCGATTTTGGTGGTCAAAGGTCACTGTTCTGCATATTAAGATGAACAATATTGCTCCTAAAATACATTATGGATGTGCTGTAAATACAGAATGAACAATTATTCTATAGACCTGCACATTAACATAACATTGGGGATAATACTGTGGGGAATTTCATAATTAATGTATACTCTGTTGTACACCAATGAAAGTGTCTCCTAATATTTTTTTCCCCTTCACAAGGAACTCAGGATCTCTTATTGTTTAATGTTCATTGAAAGTAAAAATGACATTTGTATCTACTTGTGCTTGCTCTCTCTCCTCTGCATCCTCAGGGCCTTAACAACATCATCCACATAGACTTTGACTACAAGAAGGAGTTTATCTATTGGGTGGACTCAACCAGGCCAAGCGGTCGAAAGATCAACAGAATGCGCCTCAATGGGAGCGACCTCAAGGTACCACAGGATTTAGTTGTTGTGACTGCCCGTATGGTGCCTTGTGCCGCTTTACCCAAGATTCATTGGCTTTACTTTGTTTGGTCCCTGTCCTACTTTTATTTATTCCTCTTTCCTTACTCTATCCAGTTTACTAATGTATTTAGATGCATTCTGTTGTGAAGATGCGTCGTCTGGCCGAGTTTAGAAAACTAAGTGTGTTGCTTAAGTGGCTCATTGTCAATGCTCAGCTGATGATAGGCGCCTTTTATCTAGTCAACATAATGGATTTGATCTGTCGCCAGCCAACGGCCTGTTAGCTTAACAACAATGAATGTGTGTTAGCGATAATAGGAATATCATCAATGGCTCTCAAATAAATGTAATAAGCCTAACGACACAATGGTAGTGTCTGGTGTAATCACCGTGGTTCTGTCACCGGGGTCATGGGATCTGAGCCCAGACACTGGGGACACTGGGACGTCAGCAGAACACCTGCTGGGCCCCCGTCCCACATCTCATTAGCATTGGTGTGTGGGGGTATTAGGCTCATTCAGCTCAATTACTCCCACAGTCACTGTTTGAGCCACTGCCACAGCTTAGCGAGAGGACAAACTGTCTGAGACACCGATCGGGGAGCTTCTCACAGCATTGGGTTAATGAAAAGAGCCACTGATATCCAGTGTCACTAGTATGGACTTAACATATGAGGAAGGAAAGGTCGGGGAGCAGACGACGATTTCTGAGCATTTTTTTTTTTTTTCTTTGCCAAGATAGTTTCATCCGGCCAAGGCAGAGATTAATTGAATTCTATGGTTTAATTAAAACAATGTTGTTTAATTATAGATTTTTATCATTTATATTGTTTATTTCAACATTTCTTCAGAGTAAACTTCTGTTGCACGGCCCTGTGTGGGTTGAAACTTTGAAGGGTTTTGCAGTAACTGATTCAGTGACGTCCCAGCAGGTATTCGATAGCTGAGAGAAAACAACCAGTGTGACATTAATGAATGGTTTCATCCCATTAAGTGAGATGCTGTCGTTGTTTAAGCAGTCAATATTACATGTTGCTATAGTGGTGAAATAAATTGCCTTTTATTTATGTGAAAACACTTAAACCTGCAAGGCAGAATGTTTTTTGGCATCATTGGGAAAAAAATTTCATAATAACCTTTCAGCATATTGTAATTTAAGTGTTCTGAAAGATAACTAGACTTCTGCTCCTCCTCATGACTCTGTTTTCAGGCTTTAGAAAATCTAGCCCGTGACGGGAGACTTTGGCACAGGCCATTTCAGAGAGAGAGCGTTGGCTGTTCATTCAACGGAGGCAGCTATCAATCACTCGCAAACTCCGATCAAACGGTCAAACTAGGCAGCGCTGATCAAATATGAATCAATATTCTGTTGCTGTAATGCCTATTTCTCACCTCAAATGTTTTCAGAAACATCTTGTAGTGTACTGTTTAGCTGTAAAATGAAAAAAAAGTTAGCTTCGGCTGGTGGGCGGTGCTTGGTATTTCCTCAACTGATCTCAACATGGCTGCAAACGGTCACAAACATTCTCATTTTACAGCTAAACAGTACACTACAAGATGTTTCTGAAAACATATGAGGCAAGAAATAGGCATTACAGTAACAGAATATTAATTCATATTTGATCAGCGCTGCCTAGTTTGAGCGTTTGGTCGGAGTTCGCAAGTGTTTGACAGCTGCTCAGAGACGGAAGGCTCCAGCTCGGCTCTGATTGGTTGTTTCCCTCGAGTCTGTGAAATCCTACAGATGCCATTATGGGCACCGGAGGACACAGAGGCACATGATTATTTTTTCAGATTACTTGTCTCATGTTATACTGTCAGGATATAGTGACGTTTTATAAAAATAACTTGTTTCAATCATATTTGCTCCAATTCTTACTGCAGCTTTAGATATCATTTATTATGTTTATTTCAACATTTCTTAGGAGTAAACATCTGTTGTGGGTTGAAACTTTGAAGGATTTTGCAGTTACGCAATCAGTGACGTCCCAGCAGGTATTTAGCGTTTGATAGCTGAAAGAAAACAACCAGTGTGACTTTAATGATTGCTGTCATTGTTGAATCAGTCAGTATTACATGTCGCTATAGTGACAAAAAAAAAAAATTGCCTTTTATTTATGTAAAAACACTTTAGATCAAATAATAAAAGACAAAATAAGTCATGAACATGTTTCTACTTTAAATAGCCGAAAGGACAAAAGGCTTACATAAACACACTCTGGATTCATCTTTTCATTGTGTTTTTATGAGCCGCATCCAAAACATTGACATTCCTCTCAAGTTAACCTTCAGTGCCACATGAAGCAATCTTTTTGATCAATGGTGAGATATTATGGATAAAGTCAACCAGGAGGACTTTATGTATCAGCTCCTATTTGCCCGAGGAAGCAGTTGTGATGGAAAATACTATAGAACAAGTGACACTTTAGTGACTGTTCTAAGCTCAGTTTTGTCCAAATTGCTGCTTAGGGGACAGCTATAGTCTTTTTGCCAAGACTATATATTTTCTTGCAAATGATGACAGAAGAGGCCTCAAAGCACATCGTGTTCCTTAATGACAGATTGCATGGGTGCTGGCATTTTTACTTTATTTTATTTTTTTGAGTAAAAGGGGGGTTTTAAAGGCATCGGCTTTATCTGCCAGCTGGCACAATGCTTGTTTATTCCGAACAACTGCTTTTTCAGACTCAAAGGCTAGACTGGCTTGGGGATATTGATAGAGTTCCTAGATAGTTCCCTAGATGTTGTTTACATACTTATACTTTGACCAAATCTCTCACTGAGATTAGCGCAGTGAGATGAATAAAATCATTAATGAGAGCGTCTGCCTGCTACCCTCCACCCTACCTGAATTAATTACAGTATTTACATCTCCACAGTTAACAAAAAGCACTTTTTTGCAAATGAACTACGGTTTTCTGATGGAGTAAACAGTACAAACTTCTGCAACACCTTTCGTTTGCACTTGCACCTGTTTGGTTATTGCAGTGAGGCGAGTGAAGTGGTGCAGCGCAGCATGTGTTTACACAGATGCAATTTTGGCATTCACGTTTGCATGAAATTGCATCTGCGTATTCACCTGCTCAAACCACCTCGTACTGCGCACAAGTGCAGAGAGCAAATTTCTTGGCTTTAGTGCACAGGCCTCAAAATCACTCAGAAAAAACGGTTATATGCACATTGACTTTAGGTATATTAGCAGCTAGTACAGCTATAATTGCACATCAAAATACAATTTGTATGTGATTAAGAGTCGCTACAAGTCTGCACTGAGTGAGATGAATTATATTCTTGCTAACATCAGCCTCTACTGTAGCTGTCAGACAGCAGCAGGAATGATTTGTGCCCTCCATCTGTAGTCTCTAATTTGAGAAATGTGGTCTGCATAATTATGCATGGGTCAAACCACATCAGCACCTTAATTAATTGGTTAAGTCTTTAGACACAGCTCCTCGATCTGACAAAAATACGTGCACAAACTACTTCTTTTCACACCAGACTAGTAAACTCTTTCACATCAAGTCCAAGTGAAATAATTTGGATTACGGCATGCATCAGCCTCTGACATCGACGTTTTTACAAATGGGACTTTTTAGCAAAACACGATGTGAGGAGCTCAAATAGACTATTGCTTTCTCCACAATGTTAGCAGGTGTGGCAATACTGTGCACACATGAACATACCTAAATAGAAGCCCAGACAGCCGACACATTCATAGTCATACTAGTTAATGAATATATCCTAATTTTACAAATTTGATAAAATGTATATTATACCAAATCATATACATGACACAGTGTTCTGTATGTGACACATTTACTTTAAAGAGGACATATTATGCTTACTTTCAGGTGCATACTTGTATTTTGGGATTCTACTAGAGCATGTTTGCATGCTTTGGTGTTAAAAGAAATGCTTTATTTTTGTCATACTGGCTGTTGTGATTGGTCAACCGAACCAAACTCTTCGAAATCCACTCTAGCTCCGCTCTAACTAGCTTTGTTTGAGGCCGTGCCAAACTAGCCGCTAGGCAAGTTTATATAAATACATATGTTTGCATAATACCTGGAGTCAGCTGTAGCTCAGTGGGCAGAGTGGTTGTCCTTTGACTGCAAGGTTGATGGTCCAATCCCCGGTTCCTACTGTCTGCATGTCAAAGCGTCATTGAGCGAGACACTGAACCCCAAGTTGCTCCCCGGGTGCTTAAATGCAGCCCACTGCTCCTAAAATGCTTAGGATGGGTTAAATTTCATGTATGTACCTGTCTGTATATGATGATTGTAATAAAGTTAGACGTTTTTGAGGTTTGAAGGTACTTGGTGACATCACCACGTTACGGAAGAAAAGGCAGGAAGAAAAGGCAGGACTTCAAGCGAGGTGTTTTAGGAGCAGCGTTTCAGTGGGGGAGAGTAACTCCCTTTGGTGTTGACTTTGGGATTTGTAACTTTGCAGACCTTTTAAATGCACAAAAACCTCCATACTGATACTCATCTTCCTCTCCCTGTGTTACCAGATAGTCCACAGAACAGCAGTGCCCAGCGCCTTAGCAGTGGATTGGATAGGAAAGAATCTGTACTGGTGTGATGCGGAAAGGAAAACTCTGGAAGTGTCCAAAGCCAACGGCCTCTACCCCACCGTCCTGATCAGCTCTAGCCTCAAGAACCCCACGGATCTAGCTCTGGACCCCCAGACAGGGTAAGCATATTATCATTACTGTAAAGCTCACTATAATGCTGTAGGATTGATTTCACAGCTTGACGGAGAACAGGCGTAGGGTTGCTCCTTTCAGATGGTTAACCTGGAAACTGTTAGATCCAGCTCTCATTTGAGGAGTTCCATTATGTGTCAGTACTAATCTTTTATTCCTCTCACGTTTGCCTGCTGTTATACATAGCTCTTTGAACTGTGCTTTACTTCTGATTAGGTACGTGTTCTGGGCAGACTGCTGTGAACCCCCTCACATCGGGCGCATTGGCATGGATGGCCGCGGGCAAACGGTTATCATTGACACAGAGATCTATAGCCCCACTGCTCTCACTATCGATTACACCAACAAGAGGCTCTACTGGGCAGACGACAACCACATCCTGCTTGCCAACATGGACGGCACCCAAAGGCGCAAAGGTGAGACCAAGGTGTTGTTCATGTTTAAGGAATAGTTGACATTTTGGGGAAGAACACTTTGATACCATCCGATATCTGTCTGTTAAATGTAGGGCTGTCAAAGTTAACGCGATAATAACATGGAAATGCAAATAACGCCATTCATTTCTGTAACGCATTAACGCAACATACAATTTTTTAGGTTGTAGAGGTGGCAAGTCATGACTTTTAAATTGTGTTGTAGATGTTAAACTTGTTCTACTAACTTTAAGTTGAATGTCTGTGTCAATATTACTATTGTTTATGACATTAAATGTTGGACAGTTAAAGATGGAGTGACCCTCCAAGTGGGGTCCGTGGCACTCTGTCAGGGAGTCCACAAAATTATTTTCTATAAATTATAAAACTGTGCTGTATCATTAAAAAATGCAGATCTACAGATGGGGACCATTTGCGCCAATAAAACAGGCATATTGTGTGTATTGTATTTTTAAGTTGAAGCACTTACTTCAGTCAGCTTTAGACAGTTTAAATCTCTGGATTTATTAGGACTATGCCGGTCTTGCTACTGTTCACTTTCTAAAGGCTTTTATGATCCACTCACTTGAAATGTACGCTTTATAAATGCTGAAGAGTTGATTCCAAATGCAATTTGAATGAAATCACCCTCTGTTTAAAAGGTATATACTGTAAGTGGTATAAACATTCAATAATATTGCAAATTTCCCCACCGTGGGACTAATAAAGGATTATCTCATCGTATCTTATCTTAACATGATTCAAATTGAAATGTGTTTTTGTTTATCACTATGAAACAGATCTGAAGTATTTAGGTTGAAGAGTTTTAGAACACTAATAGCTCAAATGGCATCGAAGAGTACAAATGGTAATAAGCATATACTTAAGAGATCCCTGACCTCAAAAAGTTTGAGAACCACTGGGGCTATTATAAATGCTATAAAAAATATATCAAATAATCAGTTAACCTGATAAATGGATCTGTCGTGGGTGTGACTGATTGAGCGGTTTATTGCTTTGTGCTGTAAGTGACACATAATTAGCAGCACCCTGGTTGTTAGATTGAATAAAAAATAATTTAATTGAAGCTTACCATGACCCATTTGTCCCTCTCCAGTGACCTATGATCACATCCAAGGGGTCATGGCTCTGACTTTGTTTGAGGACTTTGTCTATTGGACGGACGGGAAGTCCAAATCGCTACGACGTGCTCACAAGACGACCGGCGCTCAAGGGATGGAGCTGCTCAACTCCTGGCAAGCCATCAAATCCATCAAGGTCTACCACTCCCTGCGCCAGCCTGAAGGTACGAAGTCCATCTGGCGCTCGTGTTCATTCTACCCTCCCATGCCGAGCAGTTGTTGCCGGCCTCCTTTATAGTTTTAAGAAGGAAATGATTTGTGTCTGACTCACTTGTGTCCTTCTGTACAGTACCCAAGCACCAGTGTCAGATTGCAAACGGAGGATGCAGCCACCTGTGTCTTCTGTCCCCCGGCGGAGAACACAAATGTGCCTGTCCCACTAATTTTTACTTGGCTGCTGACAATAAGACCTGCCTCTCCAACTGCACCTCCAGTCAGGTCAGCCATCTCCTCTCCTCCCACTTCTAAGTTTAGTTTGATCATGTTGTTGAGCCGTACTCTTCCCCTCAGGGCAAATTGCTTTACTCTCATATGCTTCCCCCCTCTGACATGTACTGTAGGTCCTAGCAAATGGACGTGTATTGATTTTGACTTTGGCTTTGAAGAGTGTTGAACCTTAAAAGGAGAGTCAAATATTCATGTTGACTCCCAATTCTGTGTTTTTTTTAAAATATTTTCTGTAATAGTTTCGCTGCGGGACAGATGAGTGTATCCCTTTCTGGTGGAAGTGTGACACGGTGGACGACTGTGGGGACGGATCAGATGAACCTACTGACTGCCGTGAGTGCCATGTTATTCAAAGGTTGGCTTTAAAATACAGTGGAAACCACTTATAGTGATCACGGTTACAGCGCTGCTTATATGGATCAAAAAGCTTGGGACAGAATTAGGGATGTTAATAATTAACCGTTACCTGACATTAAGAATTTTAACCGATTAATAGCATTAATCAGTTAAAAGAAATATTAAAAATGTATTTAAATGCTGAGCAAAATTCAGAGGAGCGGCTTGTCAGTTTAAGGAGAAAAGCTGGTCTACCTTTGTATTCCTGTAATAAATATACAAATGTCAATTAGATGGTAATCTGCATGAGAAATTATGCACAACAACAACAATTTTGGTTACAATAATCATCCACTTATAGTGATCAATTTGACCTGCACAGACGTGATCACCATAAGCGGTTTCCACTGTAGTACGACTGTATATCAGAACAAGTCAACTCCTACTCTGGTGAGCTTTGAGGGATATTAAATTTGAATTTGCTGCTTATTTACTTTCAATGTCTATTTGTTGTTATTAATGTGTATATGTTTAGTTTTCAATGGCATTTACACAATGCTCTGTGTTGATTTATATGTTCCCTGATTGAACTCTTAGAGTTTGTACCCTGACATATAGTTATGATTTCCTCTCCAAACAGCTGAATTCAAATGTCAGCCTGGGCGGTTTCAGTGTGGTACTGGCCTTTGTGCTCTTCCTCCATTCATCTGTGACGGGGAGAACGACTGTGGTGACAACTCAGATGAAGCTAACTGTGGTAAGGAGGATGGAACAACGATTACCTGTTTAAGTGGAAAATCTAAAAGGTTCCTTTTTTAACTTTTTGTCATCCGTTGCTTCTCGCTGATTGCTGCGCATTTTCTCACTTACAGAATCAATTAGATCGTGTGTCCAGTGCTGTCAGGGTCTTTTTTCATTGTCTGTCGACGGTACGATTTAGTGCTAAAACAATTAAGCCATTTGTGCCCGCAACTGACATTTTTAATATCCTTTGGTGGAGGTGTTCTCGGGGCTTGCCTAAGCACAAATGTGAAGACATTTTCAAAATAGGTTAAACCGTTTGGATGAAAAGTAAGTTTTTCTTACTATATCATACTATATCTAGGATTTGGGCACATGAGACCATTGTTTTTACAATAGACTCCTTTATATTTTAGAAAAAAACAGCAATGTGCCCAAATACTAAATATAGTATGAGAATATAAAAGAAGAAGATAAAGAAAGTGGCTGTATCTGCATATATATGCAGTGTAAACATTTGTATTTAATTTTTTTAAATCATAATGAAAACATTTAATAAACAAAATGTGAGCGTTTTTCCTCACATTTCAGAAATCCTGAATTTGACTATTAAAGGTCCAGTGTGTAGTATCTGTTAGCATCTAGCGGTGAGGATGCAGATTGCAATCAACTGAAACTTCTCCCATGTGCCAAGCGTGTTGGAGAACTACGGCGGCCGATGCGACAACGCGGATGGCTCTATTTAGAGCCAGTGTTTGGTTTGTCCGTTCTGGGCTACTGTAGAAACATGTCGGCCGGCTCTGTGAAGAGGTTGTGTCTAAAGAGTACCCCAAAAATTGCTAAATCTGATCTGAGATCTGCAAAAACTTGCAAAAACTCTTGCGAGACTAACCTAACTAACGATCCTAAACTTAACTATTCAACCTTTTGACACGACCTCGTGAAGAGGACCCGTTATTTAGATATAAACGGCTCATTCTCAGGTAACGAAAACACAATTCTTATTTTCAGATGATACACTAAAGAAAACATACTTATTAATATTGTATTCCATTTCTGCCAATAGATCCCCCTAAGTGCTACACACTGCTCCTTTAATCAAAGTGTGTTTTTTCATGTGATCTAAAAATGTTAATGTTGTACTGTTAGACACTTTTCAAGACTTTTGATCAGAGCAAATGTTGTGCCATTTTTCCTTATCATACTAAATATAGTGTTTGGACACAAATGGGTTAATTAGTTCATCGGCAGAAAAATTAATCAAGACCAGTTGTTTGAATAATTTAATGTGCAAAATCATGTAAATTGAAAATCGCTGGGCTTTGGGTTGTTTTTCAGACAAAACAAGCAATTTGTAAATGTCACCTTGGGGGTTTTAGAACATTTTGGTCATCACATTTTCACTGTTTAACATTTCATAGTCTAGTTAATTGGAAAAAATTGATAAAGTAAATTCAGTAATGATTAGCTGCAGCTCTGATCCACTTCTATTCATTCAATGAAAACTAAAATGCTTCATTAGCAGACACTGTGTGTTTAAAAAAAACCTTTAACAGTAA
The DNA here is from genome assembly GCF_043250625.1 of Sebastes fasciatus. Lineage (NCBI taxonomy): Eukaryota > Metazoa > Chordata > Actinopteri > Perciformes > Sebastidae > Sebastes > Sebastes fasciatus. The sequence continues at coordinate 24,244,078 of NC_133808.1, read as the reverse complement.
CTTTAGAGTTTGGTTGAATCACTACCAGTCAGCAGCAGTAGTTGAGATGCTTCGCTGTGTTTGGACTCGTAGCATTTCTTATTGATGCAACCTCCCACTGCTCCTTCCCGTTTTCTCTTTCAGAGACGTACATCTGTCTGTCAGGCCAGTTCAAGTGCACCAGGAAACAGAAATGCATCCCTCTTAACCTGCGCTGTAACGGTCAGGACGACTGTGGAGATGGAGAGGATGAGACAGACTGCCGTGAGGAACTGCATTATTACTTTCAGACTCATTAGAAATGGCTTTACTGAGCTTTCAGACTGGGTAGTTTATGAATATATCCCCTGTTTGATCTGCCCGCTCCAACATTGCAGCCCAGATAAAAGTCGGTATTTTTAAGGTTTTGGATGTTTTTGTTTAAAATATATAATCTAGCAGACTAAGATAAATCACTTTAATTGGTTTGATTTATTTCTGTGCTTGGACAGACTATGTGACATCAAGCATCAACATTGCATAGTAATGTAGTCATCGGGTATTCCGAAGGCAGCCCTTGTTCCTGTGAAAAGGGATTAGATATTGAATCACACAGAGGATAAGAACAGATTCTCTCTGCCGTGATGTAACTCATCAGAATATCACACCCCGTTCAAGTCTTTCAGACTGCTGCATTTGTCTTGCATGTGATTGCGAGAGGGGTCAGAATGGGGGGAGAAGATGCAGGAAAAGTAAGGATGAGAAAGGGAGACTTAAAAAAAAAAAGGCTTTAATTAAAGTGAAGCTAATTACTTCACCCCTTCTTAGACTTCCACAATGATTGGATGTGGTTGTGAATGCACTTTTGTAATGAGCTCTGCACCACTGAAATTAAAATGCTATCTGAAACAATGTGAGGTTTCATAACAAGCAGCTACTCGCTGTGATAAAACACTGGAAAGGTATGCGAGTGTTTTGGAGAAATGAATGACTCCTTCACTGGTTCTTATATCACTGTAGATATTATGAACACTCAGGTTATTTCTACTAATCCAAACACTGTCTGTCTGCCTGCAGCTGAGAGCACCTGCTCACCAGACCAGTTCCAGTGCAAGGCCTCCATGCACTGCATCTCCAAACTCTGGGTGTGTGATGAGGACCCTGACTGCGCCGACGGGTCAGACGAGGCTAATTGCGGTGAGTTGTGGAAGCCCACTTAACCATAAATCACACCACTTCACTTATTTTTCAGTTAAAGGGGGGGAAGAATCTGATTTAATCTGAATTAATTTTACACTCGGCTTCACGCTGGTCTGGCTCAGTCCTTCTACGTGTTCTCGCCGCCTATCTGATGATGTGCTGAAGGAGAACGCCATGAAGGACAGCGGTCCCTTTTGTCAATAAGAGCTCAGTTTGCCTGGCATTTTTAGCAGCTGTCTGTGTTTAAATGCTGACCTCACACAGACAAAAGACATTCATACTAGGGCAGGGTACCTTGGGAACTTTTACAGCACTATGCCAGGATTATATCTGCTTGACATGCCTCTGCAAAGAGCCAGAATTCAACTCCGTAGTTATGCAAAGCTCTAAAGTTTTACCACATAGAAAGAAGCAGTTACCCGTCAAAGAGATCAAATATATCTGAGGTCATGAAGTCAGTCATAATGTACAGTATCTTATTTTCTTTACATACTTTATCTTAAAGGGTAACTTCTGTATTTTTCAACCTGGAGCTTATTTCCCCATGTTTTAGTGTCTAACCGACTAATAGGGACAATAATTTCTGAAATTGGTCCAGTATTGAGGTAGAGCGCTGTAGACTGCAGTGTATTGGGGCAAGCTGGCACCGTCAATTACGTCCACTAAAAGTGCTTGTTTTGGCCATGACAGGCTCTGATTGTTGGTCATGTCTATCAGGTAACCTACAAATTGCAATACATTGGCATTGACCGTGAATGGCTGAGGTAAAGAAAGCAAGTCTCGCAAAAGTTTTTGCATATTTTCGTGCTTGTGGGTTACGTTCAAGACACAACCCTGATTGTTATTCTAAGTGTCTGACAACATTATGGAAAGAGTCTCGCTCAAGGAGAAGTCTCGTTCTGAAATCTGGCAAGGTTACAAGGTTGCCGCAAGACAACGGTGGAATAGTGGAATACATCCATTGTGGAAACGCGAGTGCCGGCCAGGCAGAGTTTGTTGTGTTGGAGAACAGAAAGCCTAGCTTAGTATTATCTAAAAGATTTTCAATGTCATGGCTGAGTATTTAAATGATTTCGACAATGTGGATGAGGTCTTTGAATTTGATGGTTGCCCGTATTTATTTGAGCCAGAGTATACGGATATTCAGATTTCACAACGAGACTTCTCCTTGAGCGGGACTTGGACACAATAACAAACAGACCGGATCAAGTGAAAGGTAAGAAAAGGTTTTATTTCTCTCCTTTCCATAATGTTGACACACACAATCTGAGTCTCTCAGTGGCAAAAACAAGTAGTTTTAGTGAACGTAACGTTACATTGACGCTCCTCACTTGCCCTTGCAACTCATTTTGCGACTGCCTGTTACAGCGTTCTCTCTCAATACTGGACCAAATTCAAAGATTGTTGTCTCCATTAGTCACTTATAGACAAAAACATGGGGAAATAGAAGTTGAAAAAGTTACCCTTTAATGTGAAAGTAGTTGCACAATGGGACTTTTGCACAATGTATGCCTGCACAGGCATGGGAGTGTGTGGGCCAGGTGTTGTTGCTTCATAGGTGTGACATTGGAAGAATAAGAACTATTATTAATAGTGTTGTCAGTATATGTGGCTTGGCACAAAATTGCAATTTGAGTATTATTAAAAGAATATTCATGCTTTATTGTTTGATGCCTCACACCTCCTCTCAATAGATCTCTTTGTAATTTGAGGTTGGTTTCATGTGGAGGTTTTGCTGCTTCTTTTATGTCAATTAATTTAAGACCCTGATGTACCATTAAGTCACTGTTTATTTGTGTAGTTTACTGATGTTTGACTTTAGCCCCTTAAACTGTACTTCCTGCAGTGTTTGTCAGTGTCATCCGATAATTAATCCCCTAAAAAGTTCTCACCACTTCACAGCACTCCAAAGAGATAATGCTGCTTTATAGCTATTTTATTTTCACTTTGAATTACTTCAGACTGTTTAAGGAAGTTTTGCTCGTTAGCACCGTAATGAGCTCTGACTTAGCAGGGAAATATTGCTTCTTTTTTTGTTCTGCATCACATCTTTTATATGCTGTTAGTGACTGACTGAGCTGCCTCCTAATGAATTGCTGCCTTATGTCCTCCGCTGCTGCTCTCAGCTTTCCCTCCTGGTTCTCTCCTCCTGCTGTCATGTTGGAAAGGGATCCAGGCAGAATCTGCCACCCTCCTCTTTTGACGCATCTCTTCCCTAACTGATAACAGCGTTACCTTGGCCATTATCCCTGATGATGTCTGCACTGAAATGACTTTTTAAAAGGAAGCTCTCAGTTTGACTTTGAAATCCCATTCAGAGCAAATATCAAAGTATCTGTTCTTTTTGAATGCAGATATTTTGGATAATTAGTGTTTAACACCGGAGTGCCCAATTTAAGACTTAAATACTTCAGGCCCCCCATCACTTTTCACACAACAACTGCAAGCCACTGTTGACACACAACACGCCCCATAAACTCCAGACTGAGTCACTTCAAACAGCATATACAGCAAATAAATAGAGTTGAAACACAGTTAGACTCCGAAATGCCAGTGAACCGTGTGATTGACATTTTGTAGCCTGGACCCAGACCTCTGAATCGCTGCCCACATCTCTCTCTCTCTCTGAAGACTGATTATCAGGCTTGCTATTTTGAGTAGGAAGCATCACCTTAGCCTTAACACAAGTCTTGTTAACAATTAACTTTTAGCCTTATATGTTAAAGGTGTTCACTATTTTCACACCTTGTGTACAAGAGGATTAGGGCTCATTATTCTTTAAGTTTTCTGAGCTGTTCTTATTACCAGAGGAAATCTTTCACTGTAGACTGTGGACATCAATAGCCGTGTTTCCATTCACATTCTCACTCCCAACTCGTCAAATACCGTCGCTTGGTCAGTGCCGCTTGGCATCGGAGACTGACAGACGGGGTACCCCTCTCGCGTTACTTTTGGACGGACCAGATATTACATGCAAATTTTCCTTTCAAAATAAACTTCTGTTTTCACATGAAGTTAGATTTTGTTGTTTGTTTGACCCAACCCATCTCACACTATTAATACTACGACCATCGAATTACGCCGGTTCGTCACGTACTGTTGCTAAAGGGTGTCTCCATGCGTCGGTCTCCGATGCCGAGGGGCACTTACCAAACGACGGTATTTGACGAGTTGGGAGTGAGAACGGGTTGATTTGTATGCACATTTTGAAGCATCACATTAGAAAAGCTGTATGGAAATGGAAAAATTTTGATAAAAAAGTAGGGAAAAAGGTATTTTTTGCCTTTGTCGAAAAAGAGTTGTTGTGATAAATGGATTATGGAAACACCTTTGCTGAATAAATTCTGATGTAGTGAACATTTAACTCACATGACTTTTCACTGTCAGCATCTTCTCAGATATTCCCATAATCTGCAGATGCTTGTCTTTGTCTCTGAACAGCATGAAACATGGCCAATACCAGCTGACATGAAAGAACAATTAAAACTTACCCAATTAAAACTAATTCCTGAAGACCTCTCACCATTTTTCTATCGTAGATGGTAAGATGGCCAAGCCATCTTGTTTTGTTTCTGGTTCTCAACCTCTGTTTCTACTACTACTCTATTTACTGGCGGATTACAGCCATGCGTATCCTATAGCGCCAACTTCTGACCAATCTATGCTGTAGCTGACTTTATTCACTCCAAATCAGTTGATTGAAATGTGCCTTATTCACATTTATTTTTTTGCAGCATTCCGAAAGTTCTCTTAAAATTCACTTGACAATTAAATGGAAACACGGCTACTGTCCTCTTACAGCAGGGAAAATGTAAAAAAGACAAAAGAATAGGGGCACATGGGCATAAGAAAAAAAATCAAGTATCTGGTCTCTTTGAGGAAATGTTGCACTCACATGTACAGTATGTTACTGAATATCAATTTTGGCATTTTAAATGCTACTTACTGAAATCAAATGAATAACATTAAAGGCAAAGAAGTGATAAGCTGATATCCAGACCAGTGAGTAAGCTGCTGTGACTGTCTGAACGAGGTGGCATTTAGAATATCACTTCATCACTGTCGTATGAGCTGGTACTCGTTGGCACTGACAGGACACTGAAACAGAAACCCAGTTTGGGTGAGCCATATATCAAAGCCAAAATCAAATGCCTCAGCATGTGTTGTGTTCTGAAATTCTCTTGGATGTTTTCTTGAGGAAAGTTCAATTTTGCCAACTTCCTGTCACAAATTCAGTTGAGGATGATTGGTAGCACAGTCAGGTATTTCATCTTACGGTGTGTTAGCACCGGAGTGCATACTGTGTTTTGAACTCAGTGTCAGACTTGCTTAGGGAAACCCTGAGGAAATGATGATTACACCTAGAAAATATGATAGCTAGCACACTATTAATATTCATGCTCTTTGAAGCCATTTTCATCTTCATGTTTGTTTGCTCCTGATGAAAAAGATGAAAAGACCTGTGGACCTCATGAATTCCGTTGCGAGAATAACAACTGCATCCCAGACCACTGGAGGTGTGACAGCCAGAATGACTGCGGAGACAACTCAGACGAGGAGAACTGCAGTGAGTATCTGACTCCTTCGCTTTCTGGCAGCTCAGTTTGTTCGTTTATATACACTGTTGACGTTCTGCACGTACTTAGGCGGTGAAGAATTGGACTCCTCTGAAGACCCACCACCTCTCACACACACTCACCTTGGTATCTGTGCACCCTGGGTGATGTTTCCCACCATCGCCTCAGCCAGGCTCAACTCTGTCTTTAGAGCAGGCTCTTATTATCCGTGCTGTTTCTCTGAGAATATTGTGAGGCTCAGACTCCTGAGCTCTCTTCTCTGTAATTTAACAAGCTCATATTTCCTTTTGTTTAGATACTCATCATCACTTTTAGGAGAAAACTTTTATTAACTCATGGAATTATGCTGATAACTCACCTCGTTAAATCCACATCTTTTGTTCATTCAAGTCCTTGCATGTGTGTGTATGTGTGTGTGCAGCCTTGTCTCCTGAAAATTACGTTCCCATACAACTAAATTGCATTCTCAATTGCATTTGGAAGGAAACGTATTTTGTTGTGGACTAAGTTTGTAAGTCTGCGGACAGACTTAGCGAGTGACGTATTACAACGAGCGACGCGCAGAGAAAGTAACGTAGTATATCGAGCGACTGAATGAAAGTTACATTGAATAATAATAAGGCTGTCAATCGATTAAAATAGTTAATCGTGATTAATAGCAAATTAATAACACATATTCATCTGTTCAAAATGGTCCTTTAAGGGAGGTTTGTCAAGTATTTAATACTCTTATCAACATAGGAGTGGGCAAATATGCTTGCTTTATGCAAAGCTTTAGAGCCCGCTACAACCTAAAAATTGCAAGTTGCGTTTATGTATTAAAGAAATTAGTGGCGTTAAAACAAATTTGCGTTAACGCATTATTATCGCATAACTTTGACACCCCTAAAAATAACGTGATTGAATAATAACGGGTATAACAAACGAGAAAGTCCACAGCTGGTGGGTGGGAGGGGAGACGGATGGGTCCAACAAACACTAGACTTTCCCCAAGGAGAGGTTTCAATGTCTTGCCATGATGTTTTTTTACTAAACCTAACTAAGTAGTTTTGTTGCCTAAACCTAACTCAGTAGTTTTGTTGTGTATTAGTTTTGTTTCATTTACAAAGTTCATCACGTGTTTAAAACTGTTTAAAACTGTGACCATAATCCGGGAAAAAAAACATTTCCCTCAAAACGTATTTTGGTTGTGCAGTTAAGTTATATGAGAATTTTGTGGGAGACAGGGCTGGTGTGTGAGAGGTGAATTGTTTGCCGGTACGTCATACAAGTATGTGCATGCATTCTGTGTGTTTTTGCTGAGTATGCATCATTTAAGTGATTTATACAAGATGCTTATTCCCCATACCTATTAATGTCACTTAAAATGCAAATAAAAGCCAGTCAAGTGTTGGATGGCAAAGAATTAAGCAGGTGGACCAGCAGACAGTGGAGAGGCTGCAAATCAGATTTTGCTGCAATGCCTGCTGGGAGTCTCTGTTGCAGCACAACTCATAACACACACCGTGCGTTAGCTAACAGTCCATGATAACAAGGGGAGGGCCCAGACATTGGATCTGATGCAGCTGTTTAGCGGCGCCCTAATATCGTCCTCGGGGACACACTTGCACTAAATGGCAGATACGAGCTTTTTGGCTTCAGAAAGGATGTTGCCCCTCTATTGTGAGAGCAGTAATGAATGTATTTACATCTTGATCAGCCAGTTTCTCCACTTCTGATACAAAATGACTCTAATTAGCTAAAACGATGGTTTTGCCAGCGCGGAACATTTGGCCGATTGCTGCACCGGGGGATGTATGTTTGTTTTGTAGAACGCCGGCATGATTTTGTGTCTGTTTTTCTCATCGTAGAGCCAGTCACCTGCAACCACAAGGACTTCGCCTGCGCTAACGGAGACTGCATCTCCTCCCGATTCCGCTGCGATGGAGACTACGACTGCCTGGATAATTCAGATGAGGCCAGTGTTTGAGATATTATGTGTACCACTTAGTTATAAATCAAAGAGGAAGGTAAACCCACACGAGTGCTGCTAATGAGGCTCGGGTATTAGGAAGACACTATATTAAGAATAAAATACTGCACACTTCAGAACAGCTGCAAAAGAAGAACTCTTCTAAATCCGGCAAATGAACACTTCGTAGATGTGAATAGGAATCATTCCAAGCAACTGAGGACCAATCTTTTATATTATGAGGGTGGCAATACAGGTTAATATGAAAATTACAGGTCAGTTTACACAAAAGGTAATATTATAAAGACACAAATTACAGTGTACACAGACTAAATGACAGTGTTTACTTATGGATACTGTCATTTAGTCTGTAAATGCAGTAGGCTTGTGCCATTTGGTGATTGGGTTGTATAGGCAAGTATTTTATTTGTTTGCCGCTTTTGAATTCCATGCGCTAAAATGAAGGAATAACATTTTAGATCTGATGTCATTTAATGTTTGATATATTTGACATAAAAAGCATTATATGCATGATAAATTACAGTGTTTGAATTACACCATAGCTTCCGGGAAGCCCCATTTCTCAGTGGTGAGGGATACTGTACAGAGTACTGTACTGTACTTTGCTATAATCATCTATAGTGGTTATTTGCATAAAAACACAATTCAAATGATAAGGAAATAAATTATTCTATTTTTATTTAAATATTTGCTTTGATTAAAATTAATAGTACTGTAGTAGTTTTAATTATGTATTATACACTCAGAGCTAGTGTAGCACCATGCTTTTGAGCGCTTTCTTTTTCTCTCCGCCAAACTGAAACATGATACAGCATGCGTATGCCGTCGCGTCATTGTACATGCTTAACTGTTGGAAAGCATCAATACAGAGGAATCGATAGTCACAGAGACATGAGATGCCAAAAAAGCAAAAACACTAGGAACCGGTTCTCTATTGCCATCACTAGCGTTTTCCCTGCCTACCAAAGTGGCGGATGGCTTGATGATTTCACCTGCTAATTTCAGACCCTATATCTAGGATTTAAGGAATGATCGCCGATTGTTTTTCCTACACCGATATCAAGGCGATCTGAACTAACTTACTATGAGAACTAAGATATTATAAAATAATCTCTAGAATCTGCACCCTATTGCACATTTAGAGATGTTTAGAGACCGTTAATCAGCAGAAATGACGAGGGAATTTTAAAATCCTTAATTACAAACCAGTTTCCAGTCTCTTTTCCACAGATCTGACACCCCACAGTTCTGTTCTCCATATGCCTGCTCACCAAAACGTTGCTCTGCGCTCCATAAAAGTAGTTATGGATATGCTTTGATTGTGATATTAAAGATAAGATAATAATGTTAAATATTTATTGATGCTGTGATATTGTGGCCTATCAGTGATCTTGAGTAGCCACGATTAGACGATATGAAAATAGAAAGGATCACTCAACTCTAAATTGATCTCTTGGTAATGTGTGTTAGTATCTGAGCTTGCAGCCCGAGCACAGATTAAATACCCCAATTGCAAAATTAGATAAAATTGGACGAGTATGTTGCCACTTGCAAAGAGAATAATCCCATTCTAGACACAATTCATTGTGTTGATCCAAATCTACTCGTCATGGTCGCTACGTTCCAACAATGCTGCATAGAAAATATCGCTGTGATGAGTTATTGTACCTTCAAGTACATTAGCGCATGAAATACCTTGTGTTTATTTGCTTCTGGAAATCCTAATCCCCCCCATGCCTCTCAGCGAAACAAAGACTGCTTGTTTTGCTCATAAATATGCTTGAATATCTTAATTTATGGAGCTTCAAATTGCCATTGTAATTTTACGCTCTTGTAATATGTGAAGAAATTAACTTAAATGTGCCTTTATCTGGCGTTACACGGTGTAAAGAGATTTCTGCAGGATTCATACAAAGAATGCTCAATCAGTGGTGTACTAATGATGCAGTGCAATGCATAATTCAAGGACAAAGGCTTATTATTGCCATTCATTATTCTTGTTAATGTATTGCTCTGTTCAACATTTGCACAGCATTTTTTATGTATATAATCCCTGCAAAGCAGTGCAACCCTAATTAACCCTTTATTATGGGTCGCCCCCTCAGCCAACTTTCTGCGTCAGTGCAGGCAAATGGGAAAGAAATTCGCCTTTCAATCATAATACAGTGATTATTAAATGTAGTTATTCATAGTGGCCATAAAGGAGTAGATTGTCTACCCTGTTATGGTTTGGACTGCCAATATTTACCTGATCTTTTTTTGTTCTGTAGTATAGCAGAAATATTTGAATACCTTTACTCCACTACAGTATCCTTAGGGCGCTTTCCCAAACCAACATTTAGTCCGTTTTAATCGTACTCCGGTGCAGTTTGTTCGGGCTGTTGTGAACACAGTAATCGTACTCTGGTGCAAAACAAAATGACCAATCCGAGACCACTTGCCAGAGGTGGTTTCCAAGCAGACCAAAATGTGCGCATTTGTTGAGATGGACACAGGTAAACAACAGGTTAACATGAGTGGGAGAGGTCTGACCTGGACTTCTGCAGAAGTGTGATGTTTGCTTGACATCTGGGCCGAAGAGAACATACAGAATATCCTAAATAAAGTCCACAAAAATAGTGACGTTTGTAAAGTAATTCAAGATAAACTGGAGGAGAAGGCATTCATGCGCACGGTAGATCAGTTTCGAGTCAAAGTGAAAAAACGTCGACAGCAATATTTCAAAGTCTGTGATTCCCTGCATAGAAGTGGCAGCTCTCGAGATGAAAACAATAAATTCGCTCCTTCGTACACGCCCCTCAGCCAATAAATGTTTTTATTTGGTCCTCTCTAAGTTTGTGCACTTTGAAACCGAACCAGACTAAATAGAAAACTAACCAAAAGTATCAATTTCACTCTGATTCGGACTAGCCGAACGGACTATGGCTTTTGAAAGCACCCTTAAAGGCTTACACCTTTACTCTACTATCATAAACAGATGCAGCGTACAGTATTCCTTCAGCTTTCAAAGATACTCACAAGTTTATATATTCTGAACATGTTCTGTTTGTTTTTACAGTTTTTGTATTGCTTGTTGTTTTGTTCAAAGTCATCAAAAGTCTGTATTTATAGTCGAAAACATTATGATTATTATGGCAACTGCCTTTATCTATAAACTAGAAGTGTGTATATTAGGAAGAATAATGTCACAGCATTTGATGGTAGTCAAACTAAACCCAACATGTCATGAACTTAAACTCCTTGATATTTTGTGAGTGGATAGGAAAGTGCATAATAAATAATACATTCTCTGAGAGGCTACTGGCCAAGGTCCTAAAGCGATTCAACTTTATAAGACATCAGTGAAAGCACGAGGGCCTCTTCACCTGTTCAACCTGTTTCAAGCCCTGGAGTCCTACAGTAAGTCAGTGAACAGTGAACCCCTGCTGCCTTGAGGATAGCGCTTAACCAGGGTTACATCATCAGTGGTACTTTCAGTGATATTTCACGGATTGACAGTCTACATGCACTGTATAATAATCTCATTTTCTACCATATAGTTATTTCTTTACTGTATTATCCGTTTACAGAAAGGCTGCGAGGAACGCTGTGCAGAAGACCAGTTTCGGTGTCACAACAACCTCTGCATCTCGCTCAAGTGGCTGTGTGACGGCCAAGAAGACTGCAAGATGGGGGAAGACGAGAAAAACTGCCAGGAAACAGGTTCAAAACACATGTCCTCTAGTTTGTAAAGGAGTCGTAGGAAGTACTAATGACACATACAGCGGCACACAGAACATGGCCTCTTTCTTAACCTTGTGCTTTCTTTTCTGAACGAGTGGAGTTCATACAGTTCAGTAATTATTCTGCTATTGGTGAAAGAAAAGGTTTTGTAAATGTCAATAGTGGCAAATGTTTCCTTTTCAATGTTAGAACAGTAATTTAAAAGAAAGTAGCCCTTATTTCATTGGCATAAATCCATTATGTTTTTAACATTGGCCTTATTATCATACCACATTAACTCATGGTCAGTATACAGTACATCCTGTCCTTAAGATACGGTGCAGTATGCATTAAAAAGTAAGAGTTTTTTAATATGCCAGCAATTTTCAGAAACGTTCTCAATTTTATCTCTGTACTGTACTTCCATGCTAATTGCAGATGTTAAAAAAAAAAGGTCTGCAATACAATATGAGCTGATTTTATGAGTAGAAATGGACTCAGTTCTGCTGATTTGCTCCGTCGAGTTCCGCTGTTCATTACTGGCCAAGTACTGTGGAGCACTTTGTTCAGCAGAAAGTAGTATGAGCTCTGTGACCTGCAGGATAAACTGTATTTAGTGATAAGTTCCGACAATTTCTCCCCAAGAAACCACATTTTCAGTCAGCATCAGCTTCCACTTGTTCATAGAACAAGAAAGTGAAAAGCTCTCACCTGAGTGATTTCTAGTTGAGAAAAAGGCGGCTTGTTGACTGATATATTTCGCCCTTCTCCAGTAGCCCCGTCATGTTCGCTGAACGAGTACGTGTGTGCCAGCGGAGGGTGTGTGTCAGCCAGCCTGCGGTGTGATGGACATGACAACTGTCTGGATGGCTCAGATGAGGTCAGTGCAGCTTCACATGATTCAAAAAAAAAAAAAGCACAAAAGATTATTTGTTTTGCTTTTCCTGTGATTGCAGCTGACAACATCACTAGAATGGGCAGTCGTGATGATTCGCGGTGTGTCTCTTTGCTGACAGGTTGGCTGTGTGAAGGAGTGCAGAGAAGATGAGTTTCTCTGTCTGAACCGTGCCCACTGCATCCCCCGGCGCTGGCGCTGCGATGACGTGTTGGACTGCATGGACCACAGCGACGAGGAGAACTGCAGCCAGGGTGAGTGTGACCTCACATGAGTGTGTTAATGTGTTTGTGTTTGTGAAGACTGAGATATGGGTTTTTCATCCCTGAAGGTAAAAGAAATGACTCTCATATGCTAGCTCAAATCTTTACACTGCAACTATTACAGCCCAGTTGCAAAGCAGTTTGTGAAATAGTCACGAAATTTAATGTATTGATGCGTGTACATAGACACAAATTTCCCAATTGTTTTCATGATGGTCAGCAGGAAATCAATTTGTATGTAATCTACGTAATTGTGAAACGGGAAGTATAAGCGTGTAAGAGTAAGAGTGGCGAATGCCACGTAGGAAGAAGGTCAGGGTGGATTGCCCGGGAGAACAGTGTTCGTGTACCGTGTGAAACCAGAAGTTAACTTGATTTATTTGTCACGTAACTTCCATACAAGTAAGTTACACCACTACCGGAGATATTTTAACCCAAACAACAATATTTCCTAAACTTAACTAAGTAGTTTTATTTTGAAAAGACTGGAGCGGAAATTAACGTCACGTGTTGCTGGGCATTCGTAGGAAAACACGCAAAAAATCCGTTGTTGAAAGTCGTGCTGAGCGTTACGGAAAAAAGTAAATTTTGTTTGGCTTAGTCTATATGAACTATAGCAAAATGGTTTATTTTATTTATTGCTGCTCGCTGTCCAGTGTATTGACCCATGTAGTTTGATCTGGCATAATACCATGCCTGCAAGTTTTAAAACTGTGTGTATTGACTGGGTAAAGCTGCAAACTGAATTGCCCTTCTTAGGATAAATAAAGGTGTCTAAATCTGAATCTGAATCTGTCTATGTACAATAATCAAATAGATTAAATTACGTGACTATTTCACGAACTGCCGTGACACTGTGTTGAGTATTATCATTGAACAGATAAGTCACGTGAACCATTTCAAAGCATTGAATATAAAGAGCAACAGAGAATAATATACGACAGGTAAGTGTGTGGCAGAAGTAGGGATTTTAAATACAATGAGATTAAAAGATTTGAGATGAGATGAATAGATTCAGATTTTGTGAGGCAGGGCTGTCTGGATCATTATGTTAGATGATCTGTCGTTGTAATCTTGTCATAGACAGTTTTTGAGTTTTCTTCTCCAACCTTGAATGTGCTTTTCTACCCAATGTTAAAAGACTTGAGGACTTCTTTGTGTAATTACAGGTGCTTTCTTCTGCCGTGCTGATGAATTTATTTGCAACAACACCTTATGCAAACTCCACACGTGGGTGTGTGACGGCAAGGACGATTGTGGTGATAACTCTGACGAAGACATAGACATGTGTGGTGGGTTCAAAGTGTCACTCACAAGGCTTTTCCTTTTGAAGACAGCTGATGCATATTTTATAAACCACTACGTTTCTATTTTCCAAGAGGGAACATTTCATTGTTTTTTCATACAAGATTGCACACAGTTTTTTTATTTATTTTTTTATTTGAAAGACATATCCATTAACTTTTCGTGTCTTTTCATCTCCAGCAAAACTCCCCTGCCCTCCTACGAGGCCGTTCCGTTGCAGAAACGATCACGTGTGTCTGCGCACGGATCAAGTCTGCAACAAAGTGGATGACTGTGGCGACAACTCGGATGAAGAAGAGTGTGGTGAGCACAAAATGCACCAATTGAGATCTGATATAAAATCTGCACATGGCAAATTTTTAGGTGGAAATCCAATTAAAGTTATGGTCAGTTTATTAAATAGAGTGCAGAAGTCTACCTCTATTATTTGATAACCGTGCTCCCCTGATGCACTATAACGTGTCCTTGACCCACAGAGGTGCAGATAGAAAAGCTTAAAACATTAATTGGGGCTGGGACACAACTTGGCAACCCCGTGACCACTGTTGGTTTTTAATGGAGATTGGAAATGACATACAAAACGTAATATTGAACTCCAAACTGTCCTCTAAACCAGTGGCTCCCAGCTTTTTTAGCATGTGACCCCTGAAAAGAAGCAGTGTTTACTTACGACCCCTCATCACATTTTGCCTTGAATTTCAGAATGAAGGAGAGATTTTCAGCTTGTTTAACTCACATTACTTTATTTATTTTAAACATTCTTTTCACCAGAGGCCCGGGATAGGATATTATCACGATACCTAAGTACCTACGATACCTACGATAAGATCGGATTGTTAAGAGGTTAATTGTTTATATAATAAAAGATCGATACTTGACATTTGTGTATCGATACAATATTGCCACGCAAAATATCGGTATCTATTTTCTCCCCCACCTCTATTAATCACTCAGATTTATGTTATGACCCTCTTACGGGGCCCTGACCTTCAGGTTAGGAGCCATTGTTCGAAGCAACAAAAGCTGGTCCATTAACATTACATTCCTGGGTTCTTATGCCCATGTGGCATCCTTTGGTATTTAATAACACTGACCAGGTTGATAAATGTTAGCATGCCCAGCAGGTTTTCTAATGATATGTTAAATGGGGTCAAAGGTTAGGCCTGATTTCTAATGGAGATTCTTGACCTTGAACTGACTTAAGCCAAGTACTGAATGTACCGTATATATTTATGTCATGCAATTCTGCAATTCTGCACAGTTTGAAATTATAGAAAAGGATATCTTGCATTCAGATTTTGGATTAAACATTTCTTTTTATACCAATATTTGGCTGCATATGCTGCAGGGTGATGATTTGCTTACAAATGGAAGGCAAAGGGTGTAACGGCCACTGCGTATAAATGAGAGATTTACAGGCTCCATTGTAAACCATTTGGTGTACTTAACATTGTTTTAGTTTTTTGTGTTGAAAACAGCTTTGTATTTTCTCTGATATGCCCGAAGGCACAGCAGCTGCCGACCCTTTTACAGTCTCCTGACACCAACACGAGCCCGGTGTGAACGATCACACCAGGCAGACAGGAAAGGAAGGGACAAATCACATCTCTCATCTTTCACTCTTTCATTCCCTCTGTCCTCAATTCATCTTCCTCTCTGATTCCATTGATACGTCCATCCATCTCGTACCTCACTCCATTACCTCTCACCATTGTGTGCTTCGTCCTTCCATCCATCCCTTCAATCTCACCTTAATCCCTCCGTTCCTTCCCTCCATCTACCCCTCTATCGCTTCATTTTCCATTCCTTCTCTCGGTTGTGCTCGGGGTGGATGTCAAGCTCTCATTCTTTTCTGGTTATAGTTTGCTAGGAAATATGAAGTAACTCAACATTTTTTTTAGGATAAATATGTGTGTGATAGTGTAAATCCTTTAGTATTGTTAACAAAATAATTTGCTTTGCAGCAAGTAACCAAGGTAATCTGGGACTTTAGAACATCACATTGATTTTAATTTACAGTGAAGTGAAAGTGAAAGTAATAGGACAGGTACATAATTGTCCCCATTGGTGCACATTTTAGAACTTTCTTCTTATACTAAAATATCTTTTCAAATTGAAAGCAGCATATTTACACTTGACTATTTGGTACTGCGTGAGTGTCTAGACCGCAAGCGTATCAGTCGCATTTTTCACTTGTGCATGTGATGCAACAATCACGCTCTCATGTTAATCTATGCATACGTCTCCACCGGCTCCGTGCAGACTCGCGTCTCAGCTGCTTCTTATGGGTGTAACCGCGTCCTGAAGCGTTTATTTAGACTTCAAGCCTATTTTTTTTTCTATAATACAAGCATAACACAAGGTTGATGGTCAATAAACACTACTACATTACCTCATTACTACAATTTACTACATATTTCAGGGGTTTTTCATTATTTTATCATTGTGATTATTAAATAAATTATCAATGATCATTTATCATTGTTTTCTCATTTAATGCTGTTTGCTTATTGATTCCGTTTTGAAAAGTTGCATACAAATAATGTTTTCTTTCAAGTTTTTTTCAAACTCAAACTTTATCCGCTGCGGGAGGACATTCAATGTTTAGTGTGAGATCTTCATCTATTGGTCAAAATAATGAGTGTAGGTCTTGCTTGGGCTCAGAGAAAGCTACAACCAGTTGCATATTAATCATATGCATCAGTGTTGATGGAAAAATAGTAATAATACTCGCACATATCACAGGAAAACTGCACAAGTTTGATTGCTCTTATGCTGCTTGATGCCTTTAAATTCGCAGACAAGACGTATAGACAGTCGCTTCAGTGTCGCGTCTGACATGCCGCTTGCAGTCTAAACATGGGGTTATGTTGTGTTGTCTAATCTGCTGTCACTGTGTGTACTAAAGTAGAGGTGGTGGCCGGAAGACCTCGGCCTTGTGGGAAGACAGAGTTCACCTGCAGTAACCAACGCTGCGTCCCCATCCAGCTGCAGTGCGACCTCTTCAGCGACTGCGGCGATGGCGGCTCGGACGAGCAGGACTGCAAGGCCCGTAAGTACAGCGCCAGCCAGTTGACTCGAGCAAACAGATGAAAGACACGTTCAAAAGAGATGAAAAGAGTCCGAATGTCACAGTGATGTTATCAAGAAGCTCGGCAGCCTTTTCATTTTAAATGTAACGTTGTGTTATTTATGGTAATAAACCGTATGTATGCATGTTTGTGCTGTGCGCTATATGAAAGAAGATGCTGCCCTCTCGGCTTTTGCACATCAAAAGAAAGACACAGCAGGTGTCTAAGACACAGAGGACTGATGTGCAATCAAAGTCCTGTCTTTATTTGTAGTTTCCAGCGGAGATGTGTGTGGGAAAAAAACAAATCCATGTGGAGAGGATGCGATTTGCAACCAGACAAATGTTAATGCAGTATGCCAGTGCAAACCTGGCTTCAAGAGGAACCAACACACAGGCCAATGTGAAGGTAATGTATGATCACTTTCAGTCTTTTCACCCCGTTGTAACAGTAAACTGTGCAGCCATTACTAGTTCAGTCACTATAACCTTTTGTACTGGACTGTTAGGTTAACAATTTATTTTCCTTAAAATCAGCCAGGTTAAACCTGCAGTATGCAGATTATTTTTGGCATCATTGGGCAAAAATTCCATAATAACCTTTCAGCGTATTGTAATTCAAGAGCTCTGAGAGAGAACTAGACTTCTGTATATTAAGGCCTCTAATTTCACCACAATAAACTGGCAGTCTACCACGTTATTTGGAGAAACTACATGATATAATGATCTGGTAACAGAAAAATACTAGGAATACTGTAATACAATAAAATATATGTACAATTTTGATCTCCTCTCCCACTTACGTCTACTTTCACTGACCCTTTAAATTCCAGATGAATGACATTGCTTTCAGTCATTCTACTCTTAAGACATGATAGCTTTGATTATTTATTCAACCCTTTGACCCAGCTCTTGTTTCCCAGTCTGATGGCTTTTTATCTGGTAGTTATTACCTGAATGCAAAGAGCGAGTGTTATTTACCGCATATAATTTTCCTCTTTACTAAAGTGTCGAGGGCGCCACTTATAATGGAGAAACCTGAAAAAGGGTTCATACTGGAATGTATATGTCATTCATTACCCATCATCTCTCAAAGTTTAAACCAACCTGTTCCTTATTAAATCAGTCTTTCTTCTTTTTTCCAGAGATAAATGAATGCCTACAGTTTGACACATGTCCGCATTACTGCACAAACACTAAAGGATCCTTCAAGTGCACATGTGACCGCAATTATAAGGAGATTAATGGCAACTGCATAGCAAAAGGTAGGATCCTAAAGTTTAATATCAAACATCCTTTGGTGTACTCTGTGATATATGACCTCATTGTACAATGTTAAATTGTATTTGTGCTTAAACTGTTGTCTGATACCCAAAAATGGAATTCATCCAATTTCCTTTTGTTTTCTTTCTCTACATATTAATAACTCACCGGGCAGGACCAGAGGATCGAGTGCTCTACATTGCTAATGATACTGAAATCCGAAGTTTTGTGTATCCATTTAACCAGAGCCACGGACACAAACTGCTCACTCACATCGAGGACAATGCCCGCATTATCGGGATGGATGCTCTGTTTCACCACCAAAAGTTTATCTGGGCTACCCAGTTTAACCCTGGGGGGATTTTTTACAAAGACAATCTAGAAAGAAGTCAAACTAAAACAAATGTCAGAAACATTGTAAGTATATCTGACATGTGGCCTTTTTCTTCTTTTTTTTCAAACATCAAGGCGATATTTTAATGTCTGGTGCATATTTTCTCAACTTAGTGGATGAGAAAATATGGAGAGAATAAAAAAGCATGTCTAGTTATGTCCTCTTACCACAGATAGTATTATAATTAAGCAAAAAAAATGTGTCAATTCAAAGTAAGGTGATTAAAATTACTAACTTACATGACTTAA
Organism: Sebastes fasciatus; assembly: GCF_043250625.1. Taxonomy (NCBI): domain Eukaryota; kingdom Metazoa; phylum Chordata; class Actinopteri; order Perciformes; family Sebastidae; genus Sebastes; species Sebastes fasciatus. The sequence goes on along the minus strand of NC_133808.1, from coordinate 24,225,231 downwards.
AGGGGCTCTATGTAAGAATCAGAAATTGCTTGTTAACAGTGAGATCTGTGGCCATTAAGTCAACGACAGTCAGCGTCCTGTTGCTCGCGTTTGTGCTCGAGCATCGGTCAAAACAGTGAAGCGACACACACGATTCTGAACGTGATTGACAGCTAAAACCACAATATCACTATATATTTAAAATGCTTGGCAGTAATGTTAGCTTACCTGTCCAATAGGAATTTTTCCAGCTCCGGGTTCGTTTTGATACCCAAAACCAAACAAAGGTCCCTCCATGAATCGAAAGACCGGCCGATGTTGATCCTAGTTTTCCCCCCGACATCTGGCACATTCCTGTTATGAAAGACGGGCTTCACTAGATGTGGAGTTTGTGTTGGAGTCTGAGTTGTGGTGGGGGCTGGTTGTTTGTTGGCTATGGTTGCACACTGATGGCCATGTAGCAGAGCTGAAGAGAGTAAAAGCACTTGTGAGCGTGCATGACGTCACATCCGTTGGATTTTTCCAGACAAACCGGCCCGCATTCTTCACATTAAAAAGTAGTCTACAGGCTGATAGACGAAACCCAGAAAGTTGCAGAGGGTTTAATTTTTTAGGTTAGGTTACAACCTGTTCACACATTGGCAATAAAAAAACTATTTAAAAATGTTTATACGTGTAACAACTTACATACGGTCCCTTTAAGTTGTTTCATACAGCAGACTGCACACTATCAAATGTCTCCTTGCTATGACTTTTATGAGACACCTGACTTGTCTGTTATTGGTTTCAGTGTTCAGACTTCCGTCGACCCAGAGATATTTCTGCTGACTGGATCACAGGCAACATCTATTGGACAGATCACTCTCGGATGCATTGGTTCAGCTATTACACGGCTCATTGGACTAAATTACGATATTCCATAAATGTGGGGCAACTTAAGGGACCAAATTGCACCCGCTTGATCACTGACATAGCGGGGGAGCCGTACGCCATCGCTGTCAACCCAGCCAGAGGGTAAGTTGTGCACATAGCTCTTCTCTTTTCCTACTGACATCTATCAAGACTTGTGCCCTGCAGAGATGAGGATTGTATCAGCTACAGGACGTGCAGCCTTGGCCATCAAGATAGCTATGAGATGATAAATCAATGATTGACAAAAACATTGAGATATGGATCTTTTTCTGTGCACTTTTCAGGGTTCCCACGATCATCAAATTCCTGGAAAAGTTATGAAATAAGATAAACTGTTTTTCAGGCTGGGAACGGGTTTAGAATGAACAGACTGTTTTGGAAAAGTTTTGTAGTATTATAGGTTTGTAGATAGATTGTTTTGGCAATTGTTTAAAATATGTTTATACAATCCCAACACATGTCTAACGTTATGCGGAATATGTTCCTTGTATTACTAAATTTAAATCTATTGCTGGGGGTTGACCTCTAGCTCACCCGGTAGTGCGTGCAAACCCATGTAGGCCGAGTCTTTGACAGCAGCCCGGGTCTGATTCCGACCCGCGGTCCTTAGCTGCATGTCATCCCCTCTCTCTCCCCCTATTTCTTGTCATTCTTCAGCTGCTCTAATAAACAAAAAAGACAACAAAAGCTGTAGTAAATAAAATAACAAAATCTATTGCTGCGCTGCATGACTGTTGAAACATCACTAGTATTACATGATGCACATTGGTGTATGCAGCTAGTTGGCGGCGGGAATTTCTAAGCTGTCTTGAGATGAAAGTTAGCAAACATTAGCAGTTTGCTTTTCTGCAAATGCCCTGGAAGTGTGTGTTTAATAATGTATGGCTTTTGAACAACAAATATAATACATGGCTCAAGAGAGAGGCAGACCGTAACCGTGCTGGATATAGGCTCCGCACCAAAAAGGTTTGACGTTGGCAACATGGGGGAAGCAGCTCTGGTCAGCCATGCTAAAGGGACCAAGACCATGAGTAAGAACCTGATAAAGTCAAGGAAATGGGGTCAAATATTATTGAAACGTTTTTAAAATCATTGGTAAAAATGCTTGGGAACCCTGACTTTTCGTCAGTGAATGAATTTTCTAAACCTTAGGAAAGCAGCTTTACTTGGGACAATGTAATCAGTTCCCCTTTGCTTAATGTCCATTGAAATTGTAAGCATTTTATTAATTACTCAGCCGCAGTGGTAGTAGCTTTATAAGTAACCCATTACATGGCTTAATGTTACTCACACCAGCTCCATCAAAGGTGCCCTCCAACAACAACACCCACAGGCGATTGTGATACATCACTCTCACAATGAATCTTTCCCAATGCTCTCATCAGCCGCATCACCATCATATACTTCATCAGTTGACATGTAGAGATGTAAGAACATGACTTTGCACTCACATTAGTCCGTTAGATAGTATTACATCATCACCAAGGACGGAAGGATTTATAAGAATCTGTACTGAGAAACACCAAATGCGTTGCAATAGCTGTGACACAATTGGACATTATCAGGCTTTACAAATGTTATATGCATTCATTTATTTGGCCATATAGGTATAAAGATATATTTCACTGCATTATGATATTTTACAAGAAGATGATGTCAGGGAGGTACAGCATTTCTCTTTGTCTGTTGCAGGATGATGTACTGGAGCGTAATAGGTGATCACTCTCATATAGAGGAATCAGCCATGGACGGCTCCTTACGCAGAATGCTCCTGGAGAAAAACCTCAGGAGACCCACCGGTAGGTATTTCTTTTTGAAGTTCATAAATTATTTACATTGCTATATATTTCTCTCCTCTTGTTACTTTGCTATCTTTAAGGTACCCTGTGGAGTTTTCATGGAAACAAACAAAGTAGCATTAACATTCAGTGTTCCTCATCGCTCGTTGTGTGCGTCTTTGAGGCTCAATCCTCATGTTGAATGCATTTCCTTTTTACATAAAATATTTCATGGAAGCAGATTTTTGGAATATTTTTAAATCGTTAAAATTCATGTTTACCTCCACTGGCAGTGGTCTTCTTCTTCTCTGCCTTTGCTGGCGCATTGCGATGTTTCTTGGTGTGTTACTGCCAGCAGCCGTCAATCAGTGGAATAGTGTGAAATCGTTGGCAGGGACATGTATGGCGTTATCAAAGGCTTGTGTGCATGCATACGCGTCCTTGTGTAAGTTCATTAGAAACAAACAAAATGGGGACATGCCCACAAAAACATTGCTACATGATGCTGCTGCTCATCAAAACTCTTCAGGGTACTTTCATTATTGGGCAGCTGCACATGCAGCACTCCATGTGTTCATATGAACACATGTCCAGTCCCATGTGTTCATATTTATGATTGATCACCTATCCTAATTTTCACAGTCTGTAAATTGATGTAAATAAGACAGAATGAAGAAAAATGGGGAGTGCTGCACAGCTCAGTCCATGTAGGGACTTGGCTTGGGAACCGAAGGGCCACCGGTTGAAGTCCCCCGACAAGTACAGACTGTGAACTGTTCAGTTCACCTCCTGCGCACTTTCGGGGTGCCCTTGAGCAAGGCACTGGTTATATTTAGTAGCTGCCCACTGCTCCTAATACTAGGATGGGTTAAATGCAGAGAGTCAATTTCACTGTGTGCTCAAAGTAGTCAAATAACAATAAAAAAACAGTGACTGTACAGCTTACTTTGATAGGAAGTCCTTGGTATAGGATGTCCATCAGGAAAACATCTGAGGCACTCTTATTGTGAATTAAAAACCCTTTATTAAGACATGGATAACACCCACTAATGCGTCAATTCTTCATCAGGGTTAGAGCGTTTCAGACAGAGGGTGAAAACAGCCGGTATGAGAAAAAGAAAGCATTTTTTTTAACATTAAAGCATGTAAACATGTTCTGGTATAAACCCAAAATACAAGTATGCACCTGAAAATAAGCACAATAGGTCCTCTTTAAAACTTTGTTGAACTGTTTTTGAAAAACTCCTCTAAATTTTACAATATTGTTGCTCACATATATTGAAATTCTTCATCTGTGCACATAAGAACAATTCACATATATAATAGAACAGACATTGTTATTTACAGCCAAGACGTTATTCCATTACAAGCACCGAAGAGGAAGTAATGAAACCATGGCAACGTCTGTGACACATTTGATGTACCGCGCGCATGTCTGTGTAATTCATAAAAAGCCAGTGAATATATAATGCACTGTAAGATAATGAATTGGCTGACAACCTAATTAGCTAATACTACATCCACAAGAGCAAGTCGCACTTTCAACTAAAGGAATGCCACAGAAAGATGTAACCTGCTTTGTAATTGTATATCTTATTAATGACATTAGATGCTTAGTGCCAGATAGATACCCATAGGAGCAAATGTCATCGGGTTCCCCAGTATATGGAGTATGTCATGACCCATATACTAATGTGTAACTATTGTGAATATTCACATGTTTAGATGTATATTATATATTGTGCAGCCAGTGCAGTCACAGCTTTAAAGTCAATGCTTTAAAATGTAAAAGTACGGACTATTCTACAGCCACTTGGATTTGTTGGTGCGTCTATAGGGAGGCACTTAGTGCTGATCTAGTTTTGAAGAGCTGCTTTGGCCTCCTTTAATTCAAGGGACCCATGCTGTGTCTCGGTCACAGAAAGAGGAATTCATCATCTGTGGAAAAACACAAACCTATTTAAACACCCCAGCCAGGTGCTCAATTATCCAGTCAGACTTTTGGGAAAAAAGTGAAAGTGAGTCACTGATTTGAAATTGTAATGTGGTGGATCTCCTCTGTTATTTTGACACAAGGGAAACGGATGTTGAATGCAAACAACCGGAGGGAGATATGAAACAAGATCGACCCTGTCTCCACACCCTGTTCATCTGCTACATACGCATAACTATTCTGACCTGGAGGTCTCCTGCATTGAGGGATTGCATGATGATCCCTGTGTAATTTGTCAAGTAAATACATCTCTTTCCTTCATCCTCCCACAGGGCTGGCTATTGATTATTTCAACCAGCGGTTGTACTGGGCAGATCCTGAGCTCTCGCAGATAGGTAGCATGAGATTGGATGGCTCGGACCCCCTGGTGACAATCAGTGACAGACACGGTAAAGAAAACAACAGGAAAACGATGCACGACTTCTTCTTTTAAACACACACATTAGTCATGCTGCACTTTTTCCTCAACTTTTTATCAAGTAATTGCAACGATAGCACTGCTGATGTGTCTCACCTTCAAAACAATGTGTGTTGAGAACAATCTGCCCACACTGCTTGCTTTCTTGCATCCGCCCCAGGACACAAACTTTCATTATCCCAAGGCTGCAAGTGTTCTGAAAAGGTTACGTGATGTTTTCTGCTTTCTCTGCTGGATTTGCAGGAATTTCCCAACCATACAGAATCGATATATTTGAAGACTACATCTACGGAACTGGACTGAAACATGAGGTCTTCAAGATTCACAAGTTCGGCAAACAGACGGTGGAATTTCTCAATTTGGGGATGGAGAAGCCCACTAATGTTTTGATCTCCCATCGCTACAAACAGCAAGATGGTAAGCTTTTTAAATATTAAGAAACAAGTATTCATTCGATATGCATATAATTTCTTTTGAGGAATTACAGAGAGGCGTTATAGAGATTGCAAAATCAGGGTGGCCCCAAACAGGATTATTATATTTTTACATTTTTGGCTGGACAGCAGAGGGCCAGCCCTACAAACGCAAAAGTCTGGCACTGATTGACTGAGTGATGAAGTTACACAATTAGTTGACCGAATGTTGGCGTTTCCTCATTGGCCTTTTCTCTTTCAAAATGAAAAGGCGGGAACAGTCCTTTATGCAAAAGAGCCCATGCAGCGTGACGCGTCCGGCTCACGAAACTTGGACCAAGGCGACAAGGCGATCTAGTTCTAAAATGAAAACGACATGCAGCAGTGCCATCGTCTATTTCTGTTTTCAGAAGTAGAATTTAGTGGATTGTTTAGACGGAATAACAGAAAGTTTACGAGCAGGCTGCTCCATTGTTTCCTGTTGGAAACGGCAAGCAGAAAACCATGGACCAATTAGGTGTATTCAACGATAGGGTACATCACCGCTTGAACGGCCAGTTGAGTGGAGCAGCGTGTCCCCTAGTGTGCTCGACGGACCTGGTAGACATGTACCGCCGGATTTAACATTATAGACATGACCACTGACTATTTGTATAACAATTTAGCCACAAATTCACAGACTGACCATACACGCTCCAGACCTATACTCACTTTTTCATTGAGTACATTTAGATTTAGATCCTACATTTCATTTCAAGTTTATTTATTTTTTTAGTTTTCAAAGTGTAGTTATAGTTTTAAAAGCCGTTTGATACCAAGCACGGATTTTCGTCTGAAAAATTTGCATTGGAAATTCATTTATTTTGTGGGTTCTTATGAATGCTTGCACAACCCTATATATTAAGAATATTTGTCAAGGGGGGAAAAATATTCAGACAGACCCTCGATTTCAGTGGATTTTGGTCGTGTCTAGAAGGTAACACGCACATTTTATTTTCTTGGAAATACTTGTTTTATTACATTTTTTACATTTGTTTTAGTTTTAGTTTGAGTTTTGTTCTTATTGTCAATTCTTAGGCATGGCTAAGGACAGATTGAAAATGTGTTTCTTCTTATGAAGACGGCCTGTGGAGTCTATTAACACACTTGACCTGCACTCAGTATTCACCAGTGATCAATGAACGAAACGAGAATACAGTACATGTAACATTCAACCTTGAGACCAAGCACATAACGTATGAATGCAGAAGACAACTATTAAGTATCACTGTCAAAAGAATAAATAATAACAAAGAATGACTTCCTGACATCAAGCAACCTAGAGAGTATCAGCCAATAGAAGCCATGGTACATCGCTTTTATGTTGATAGTCTTTCACCTTGCTGTGTTCATAACACCCTAATGAAAGGCACTTGTACAAGGCGCATGTGGAGAGGGTTTGTTGAAGGCCATCATAAACAGTTACTGAGTCGAATAGGATACATCTTGTAAATGATTCATTGAATGGATGGCGTCTGGTTCGTGAGTCTTTGTGTGGCTGTTCAGCCTGTTATCGGGTCATTAAGTGGGCGTTATCAGTGGTTATTACACGGCTTTGATGAATACTTGATTCTGATTGGTCAATCACAGCATTCTACGGTCTGTTATTTCTTTATAGCAGACCGCTTCTATGTATAACAGACCGTTGCTATGGGCGCAGTTCTGATGTCGGACTCTGGCGGACCGTTTTTGTGTCAAATTATTGATTTCTTAAGTAAGTAGCCGTGTAATAAGCAGGATAATGTGCAGCTAGTGGGTCATTGTTTTGAAATAAACCCCTTCAGGGCAATGCAAGACAATGCCACATCACCCTGTAGTGGTTTTACAACAATGACCTGGTTGCTATACATTAACCCTTATTTATAAGCCTCATAGACATGGGTCAGAAGGGGCCTGCTACACCCACTAGTAGGTTTTTTGATTCACATGTGCGATCATTGAAAGAAAGAATAAAAGAAGACGGCAGCGACCTCAAGCGAACGTAGTAATTATGACAGGAGCAAACTCGCGCGTTGAACTATTGACAGAGTATTCAACAAAGCCGTGTAATAAGATGCTTATAACGACTGATAACGCACAGTTAAAAGAGCTAACAGTCGAATCGGATGCAGCGTTAATGGGTGATTGTGGACGTCTGGACCTGAGTTACATTTAAAATAACACAAATGAAAATATAGAATGAGCTATAATTGGGTAAAAAGAACAAAAAGTGTTTTTTTTGTCTCAGTTAAAAAACTGAAAATGCTAACTAATACTTAAAATGTATCATTGAAGTCTATTTTTTGCAATTCAGATATGTGGTTGAGGACTTCAGGTAGGACATAATGTGAGGAGGGATAAGTAAGGCCAAAGATAACTGCAGTTAATCCCATACCGAGTATAGCTCACAAGCAAATCCACTATATAATGTCTTGGTTAAGGAGCATAGGTGTATGATTAGCGATGAAGAATCAGTTTACAGGGTGAAAAAGTCATTATGAATTCATTATATATTTAATGATACCTATTGGTAAAATAATACACAAAGAAAGAACACATGCTCCGTTTTATAATTAAGGTTGATTGAAGCTCTCTTTGAGACGTGTTACTGTTTCAGGTGTGCGACATAAAAAAAACACACCCATCTGTTTCCTGAGACACGGTCAATCAATACTACCATATCCTCTCGCTTTCTTCATGTAGTAGACCCACTTGAGTTATTTGTTACATCTCTGGTGTTAATGGTTACAGAACATCAGACAGCTCAGTCTTGTTCAGTTTTTCACTTAAAGGGCAGCTGTTCCTTTCCCCAGAGACTCATTAGACCAGCCGTGTAGTGTGTAGTGTGTAGTCTGTGGGCAGAAGATGTGCACAGCCTGCAAAAAGCGATGACATGGAGGCCTGATATCTTCAGCAAAACCCCTAACAACCATTTAGATTTTGTTCTGGGCTTTCATCCCTTACATCTTTGAAATCTGACCGCTGATTATCTTTAGTATGTACTGTATACTGTGTAACCATTAATGACCAGTCAGAGTCACATAAAGTGGGTAGACATAATTATATCATTTCATCAAAAAACCCTCTGAATATATCTAAATCACAAATGTGAATCCACTTTATTAATGTGGTTTTTAAACAATTTACAGTTTTTTTGTGTAATGCACCTGCAGTTTGGACACAGTTGGCCTCTTTAGCGCTATGTCTCATGTTATAGGGCTGCAACTAACGATTATTTCATTGTCGATTAATCTGTTGATTATTTTCTCGATTACTCAATTAGTTGTTTGGTTATAAAATGTCAGAAAATGGTAAAAAAAAAAATGACGATCAGTGTTTCCCAAAGCCCAAGATGACGTCCTCAAATGTCTTGTTTTGTCCACAACTCAAAGATATTCAGTTTACTGTCACAGAGGAGTAAAGAAACCAGAAAATATTCACATTTAAGAAGCTTGAATCAGAGAATTTTTACCTTTTTTATTTAAAAAAAATACTCAAACCGCATTAAATTAAATCATCAAAATAGTTGGCAATTAATCTCATATTTGACGACTAATTCAATAAATGTTGCAGCTCTATTTTAAACCAAACCAAACATTAATTTTAAAGCAGTGATTGCAAAACCTCTTTCATAGCTCACACATGCTGATTATCAGTATTGAACTTAACACAACCCATCTTCGTGGAAGTGTTTTGTAATTTTGATCAACTCCGAGTATTGTTTCATGAGATGTTTACATTACGTTCCACTGAAGGCGGCAGCGAGAAGAGCACTTCAGAGTGCCGCTAATCAATTAGACAACGGGAAATTCTTTACACGTTCCACAATCGTTGATTATTCAATCTGGAGAAGAGGCCTCTGTGAAGTTATTCATATGCTTTAGCCTTGTGCCTCGCTGGGCTTCATAAAAGAAAATAACACCCTTCAAAACAGAAATTAAAACACTTGAAATAAATAGCTTTACGCTGAGACTGAACAAACACACTTTTCACAAACAAACCTCTCCTTTTCATCTCAGGCCAGACTGACAGATTATCTTCTTGGCTCTTTTTTTTACTTTCTCAACAGCATCAAATCCATGCCTGAGGATGTCTTGTGATTTCATGTGTCTACTCAACCCAACGGGCGCCAGATGTACCTGTCCTGAAGGGAAGGTGCTGGTCAATGGCACCTGTAGCGATGCCATCATCTCAGGTAGGCACACTCTTACATCTTCATGCCAAGTAATGACTTGTTGTATGATTTAGCAGCGGCTATAAATTTGGATGATGGAAACCCTTGCTTGTGTTGTGATAATCCAGCCGATTAGACAGGTCATTACATGTACGTTATCAGTGGTTATAAGCCTCATAGATGTGGGTCAGTAGGGCCCTGCTACACCCAATAGTAGGCTTTGTCATCGATTTAAATGGTCGATCACCGAAAGAAGGAATAAAAGAAGACGACAGCGACCTCTAGTGACCGTAGTAATTATGACAGGAGGAAAAAGGGGAAGTGAGGCGCTGTAGTATAGACAGCGTGAAACTCCATGATGGGTGGAGGTTAGGGTCAATGGGACATGAAACACAGTGCTTTCACTTAGGAGACACACTTAGGGGTTTCACTTTCACTTTTGAAACATCTATTTTAAGCCAAAACACAATTTTTTTGTTGCCTAAACTTAAAGAAGCTGCTTTATTTGTGTTGAAAATGCAATATCTCATTCAGTTTTATAACGTGTTAGAACATGTTGGTTTTAACGGGTGTAGCAGGCCCCATAATGACCCACATCTATGGTGCTTATAGCGACCGATAACTCACATTTAATGGCCTGATCACAGTCGAATCGGATGCAGTATCAGAAACAAATCTCACTTTGATTTCGATATGCACTGAGCAGCATTGGAAATATGTCAAAATACAGCAGCAAAATTCAATTTGATTAGACATCCCTAGTTGTTCATAGCTGGGATCAAAACACTCTGCATTGTGAATATTTCATGCGTGTTGGGGTTGAAAAAAGCCGCCTCCTGCATGCAGCTTTTGCTCACGCTCATCTATTCGAATATGGTTGTTGCCGTCTAACATTAGCAGCATAGCACTGTGAGATGTGATTGACTGCAGCACAGTAAGCGTTATGGGTTTTGCTGTTGTGAAGGTGAACTGTGCCGTCCCCCCTGCGAGAATGGAGGCCGCTGCTTAGCCAATGAGAAAGGAGACTGGAGGTGCTACTGCTGGCCTGACTTTTCAGGGGAGCGCTGTGAGGTCAACCACTGTACAGACTACTGCCTAAATGGAGGCACCTGCATGGGCTCACCCCTGGGTAAGTCTACTTCAAAATATACTGTTGAACAACATCTGCAACCTGATTCCTCCCTGCAATTGCATTATATTTCACAGTTGTTTACTAGCTGTGTTTCCATTCACATATTTTTATTCGCATTTTGAAGTATCGCATTAGAAAAGCTGTATGGAAACGAAAAAAATTGATAAAAATGTATGCTCGTTTGAGGTGGTTTTTGCCTTTATTGAAAAATAGTTGATGCGCTAAATGGATTATGGATACGACTTTGCCAAATAACTTCTGACATAGCAAACATTTAACTCACATGACTGATCAGCTGTCGGCATCTTCTCAGTTACTACGAGGAACTTTCATTTTGTGTTGATTTTGGCTGTCCCTGTGGACAAAAGTGGTAGTGTTTCCGAGCACCAGAGTCCCTTTAGAAAACCTCTCATTTTACTGCAGCAGGGTCTGACAGTCTGCTCCACGCCGTCCTGGTTCTGGTCCTCCCTTGCCTCCCTTCACTCCAGCAGGCCCAGCAATACGGCCTGGGTCTCCAGCATAGATGTGTCGGTGTTGTCTCCCAGCGGGGACCAGTGGAGCAGTGAGGCGAAGGAGCAGGAGGAGGAGTCGCTGTCGCCAGGCGCAGAGCTCTCCACCTCCTGGCGGAGCTCTGACTGCAGGTCGCAGCCGGAGTCAGAGCTGAAGGAGTTTCTGATGAACCTGCTTGATTTCGTCTGATTATTTCTGGCTCGTGCCGCCCTGAAGTATCTAGAAATAGGTTTCTTTTTGTCAAGCTTGTCCGACCTAGCAACAGTAACTAAGGGGGGTAGGACTTCGGTCAACTTGAAGACTTCTCTCCATTTTGCTATAGATGGTTAGATAAGATTGCCAAGCCGACTTGTTTTATTTACGGTCCGCAACCTCTAGTTGTTCTACTCTTCTTGTTTATTTGCAGATTACAGCCATGCGTAGCGTATAGCGCCAACTTCTGACAGCTGTAGCCGAGTTTATTCGCTCCAAACCAGTTGATGGAAACACACCTAATTTGCATTTCTTTTCTTTGCGACCTTTCAAAAGTTTGCTTAAAACTCACTTGACATTGAATGGAAACACAGCTACTGTCTTTGTGTCCACCCCGTGTTGATTAATCTCTATAGTCAACAATCATTTATGATACTGTCCTCACTAAAGTCTAAGCATCCGGTATGGTTCATGTGTTGTAATCCTTAATATTCAGCTCTGGGCAGGACAAACTTGCTGAGAAAACCTGACAGACATTTTCAATTTAGAGTTGCCTGCCCATTTCCTCCTGCACGCAGGCTGACCCAGCGCATGATGGCATTCAACCACATTCGTCTTCCTTTAAACTTCCGCGTCTTTCTCACTTCAGCTCACATTTGCCACATTACATCTGCCAGTTGAGCAGTTTTTTGTCATTGATACTGCCGTCGAACAAGCCTCAAATATCAACCTCCTTCCATGTCAAGGTCTTCTTTCATGCTTTCATGGTTTCCTTTAACAAGTTCCACCCCACAATTTAGTGAATGTATATGAATACGCTGAGATGTCAGCGGTGGAATTGAATCAGGATGTACAGCCCTATTAAAAACGCTATCATTGATTTACAAGGTTGTACATCATCTTCCCCATCATCGAAATCACCCACAACATCTCCATTCCCATTTGTCATAAAGAAAGATTCATCAGAGCAATTGCCCTGATACAAAAAGTGTGGTTTGTGTTCCCACATAAATGTTTTATAACAGCAGGGTCTTATTCAAGTGGTTTGAAATGATTAAATATGTATTCATTGAATGACGTCCAGTAAATAAAATGAGAAACCAAGCCGAGTAGTGAGTCATAGCAGTTACAGTCGGAGAGATAAAAATGTGGGCTTTTGATTTTTGATGGGAACGGTTTTGATTAAACGTTTATTCTTTTAAATAAGCCGTCTTTCACTCTCCACTTTAAAGCATATAATGAAATCTGTTTACTTTTCCTTCGGCCTTTTGAAAACACGTCCACCCAAAAGGAAGTAAACTGATATTCTTGAAAGAGAAAAAAAAAAAAAGTCTTTTCATCTTGTTTCTAAATTCTGTTTAGATTCTTAAAACAGCTCTACGTGACATAAACAGAAGCCAGGATAATCACTGCTGCTCATTAAACGAAATGGAGTCTGTCTGTCAAGATAGCATAAGAATCACGTTACGTGCTGTGAGATCACTGCAGGGCGGTTTCAGGGCTGAATAAGAGAAGGCAGGGCTCCTATTGGTGATAGTCAGTCTTGTTTTGTTCTTCATTCACCAGCTCAGTAGTTGAAGTCCAACATGCTACACTGGGTGATGAGTTGTTTTCCTATTTATAGTGGTGGACAGCTGGGAGGAAAATGAAAGTGTTGTGATACTGTATGTGTTTTGCTGCAGGGGACTTTGCCTTTTGTTTCATTCATGCTAGGCAATTTGTTTTCTTCTTATAGGAAGAAGTCTTGCAGCATTGACCACATTTCTTTGAAGCATAAGAATATACAAGCGACCAAAAATGAGCGAGGAAGCAAATATAGTCAAATGGGTTTCTTAAAGTCCCCACTTTGGTGATAAAAAGCGACTAAAGGCAACTTCACAATCAATTAGAGGCTGGAAAATGTCCAGTTTTATCTATAAAAACACAAGGTGTCATTGAATTCCTGCTCTCCTGTCCCTTTAACTCGTTTACCTACACTCTAATGGAACTTTTGGCAACAAACTTGAACCACAGACACACAACTGCTCTCATTTTTCTACGCCTTTGTGACATTAATGGGTGAAATAAAATGTCTTTGTGCTTTGTGTTCAGAAAATTATGAAACATAAAAAAGCCCTGCTTGAAAGTAAATACATTCATAGAGCAAAAGTCCTTAATAATCATAACATTTTACCACTTAACCACCATTTTATTGACAATAGGGGCTATAATTGTCTTGCAGAATTGAAACGGATAGATCTGCACACCAATCAGCTCCCATTAGAGGGATTTTTATTGCTGTACCGTTTGGCGCACCAGCCTCTTCTTCAGACTTCTCTGCTATAATTGTCTAAAGACAAGATTTATTTGAAATTCAGATCTGTGTGTCTCTAAGCTGTGAGTTGTCCTGTAGTAGGGTGAAATCAGTGGGCAACTCCGGGTCTGAAACGTGAAGCCAATGCAGAAGTGCCTTAAACTTGCCTTCTTTCTAATAGCCAGCAGGGGGCGACTCCTCTGGTTGCAAAAAGAAGTCTGATTGTATAGAAGTCTATGAGAAAATGAGCCTACTTCTCACTTGATTTATTACCTCAGTAAACATTGTAAACATGAGTTTATGGTCTCAATCACTAGTTTCAAGTCTTCTTCAATACAGCATGATGTTCATTTAGTAAATTATGGTCCCATTTAGAGTCAAATAGACCATAAAGCAGGGTATGCTTTAGGGCGTGGCTATCTTGTGATTGACAGGTCGCTACCACGGCATTGTCCGGTCTGGGAGTTGCCCGTGTTTTCATCTTAGAACTTTAACCCTTTCACAATCTGTTTTCAGTTCATGAAAGTTAATTATAACATTTTTGGTCGCCTAAAAATGTCTTATTCAGCGTGCAGTTGTACTTAGCTCCACCCTCTCATGTTACTTCTGTTTGCAAATAACCCAGATGGCGTCACGGTGACTACTTCCTCTTCTTATATACAGTCTATGGGTGAAATACACAATCTCATCCAGAAATATATTAGGTTTTGTCTTTTTACTAGTACTAGTGCAATGGCCGTTTAAATTATCCCTGTTCAGAACCGACCGCTTGCTTTGCCTCCGTTGTTGCTGCGTGCAGCTTTCTCAAGAACCGCTCATTCAACAACTTCACACTCAACACTTCGTTGAGTGTGAAGTTGTTGAATGAGCGCTTCACGTTTCCTTTGGTCCTGAGCAATACACCTGCCATAATATGGCTGCTGGCAATGCTAGAGTATACACATCAAAGCTCATATGAAAATCAATGGAGAGTGAGCTGAATCCAGCATGTTATATGGTGGTGTGACCGTTAATAGAGGTCCCCTCATAGTGTATACATAATGTACTATTAATAAATATGTCCTGTAGATCTCAAGAGCCCCCACTCGACATTGCAATTCCTTGGGTCCTCAGCAATACACCCGCCAAGTGTGAAGTCGATCGGTTGAACGGTTGTTGAGAAAATTGAAGGACATACATACAGAGACTCTTTCCAGTTTAATTAGATGTATGAACTTTTGAGTGTTTTCTGAGTGTGTGTTTCTTTTACGTCTTTTGATTTGGAAATTAAACCAATAAGGATCAACTGCATCTGATGGTAGCTTGTTTCTTTGATGAAAAAGATGTGCACTTATACCTTAAACTCCCCATATACTATATATTTGTGTAGAATTGTAAAATATTCCTTGTAACCCCAGTGTATGCAGAAAAAGATGGCTCTGATATAACATTATCTGACCCAGGAAATGCATGCATTATATGTTAACTTGGTTGCCTTGATCCTACAGCTTCATTCCTACCTTTTTTTTTAGATTAAACTCAGTGCCTGTTTAGAAAGCTAAAAACCCCAGCAGCCATTGAGTTAACAGAAAAGTGACGGGAGGTAGAATGATTGTCTCTTTGACATTTCAAACCCAGATTATCCCAGCCACAGAGTTGTGGAGTGTGAAATTACCAAGTAGTGTGGTGTGAAAAAACAGCCGTGATACTCCTGCCTGTCCATTATGAAAGTGTGAGTAAATTGTGTCGCGAGTGCACTGTTTTTGGAGGTAATATGAAGAGCTGACTTTATAGAAACATATCCACCTGCTGATAATGTGTTACTCCTACTAAAAATACATCACACTCATTCCACTCCAACAGTGCAGATGGTAAAGGAGTGGCCTTTCCTCGCAAGTGTGGAATATAAGAATATGTAAGATAGAAAAAGGCTCTAAAAACTTGTTGGAAAACACACTGAGTAGAACCACGGCTCCCTCATGCTGAAGCCACTCGAGGTCCCTTGGACATCTGATTAGGATGCTTCTTGAACGCCTCTCTGTTAGAGATATTCCAGACGTGTCTGACAAGGAAGGAATCCGTGGGCAGACCCAGAACACGCTGGAGGAATTATATGCATATTATGTCTGGCCTGTGAATGATTCGGATCCCCTAGATGGACTCGGAGGACATACGAGACAAAGGGCACCTTAGCTTCACTCCGAAGGTGCCAGTTTGCGGTCACCTTGACCCATACATGAATATGTGTCTAAAAATGATGGATGGAAGGAAGGATCTTTTCCTTTACTCCACACCGAAGTACTGGATGCTTTTTACTGCTTCTATTTAGCACCTGTCTTGGTGACTATGGGAGTATGATTTCCATACAACATGGAACTATGATTGACACATTGACAGCCCGTGCATAAGCATGTAGGATCATATTACTTGTAGGTGTGTAAAAAAGAAATGTCAGCAATTTTGCAAAAACAGCTGGGCCATGCAGCTTTAAGCAGACGTTACTCAAACAGGAAGTGCATTTTATTGGGGATTATTTTCAGACATAAGCGCTATAGCAGCAGGACGGTGTGTGTGAGATAGACACAAAAAAATAAACAGAACTTTTTTTAATCATATTTGCTCCATTTCTACCCACCGCTGCTTTAATCTTTCCTTCTCTGTCTTTGTCCAGGTAAGCCGACATGCCGCTGTCCTGTTGGTTTCTCAGGGCCTTTCTGTGAGAGGAGGATTTGTGACAACTACTGTTTAAACGGAGGAACCTGCGACGTCACTCAGGGGAACCAGCCGGTGTGCCGCTGCATGGCAGAATATACAGGGGACCGTTGTCTTTACCGTGAGTCCTGCGCCCATTGCTTGGTGGCGGCAAACGCAACAACAAACACATTATTGTCATGCACTTGGCCTCCATATGATTGACATTAGCCTTTCAAGTCTAGCCGCGAGAACAGTCACAACAAAGCATTGATTTGAATTCAGTTATGCTGCATAAAATCTATAGAAGCGAGCATTTGAAAGTTCACACGCAGAGTGTGGAACAAAAACAACCCCCTAAAGTATTTTCTTTCCACAAACACCGCATTTGCGCCTATTTGCAGATAAACAAAATCAAAACCATCAAACCACCTTTGGGTGTTTCTGTGCTGACGTGATAATGTATTTTTCTTTTGCACTGCTTTGTCATAATGGGTTGGGGGAAAACAATTTCAACAGCACGTCATTAGTATTTTGCTACCATTGCTTGCCCAAGGGGTGATATGTTTTCATCTGTGGCTAAGATGTCATTTGATGTGGATAATTAAGTCCCATTAAAGCCCTGTACGATTCCAATCAAACCATCTTAAACTATGTTGAGTTTCTCATTAAACATTACCCTCCCTCTCTCTCTCTCTCTCTGTGTCTGTGGAATAGACATCTGTCATCACTACTGTGTGAACTCCAAGGCCTGCACGCTATCCAGTAGCGGCTATGTGGAGTGTGTGTGTCCCGCCAGGTTTGAGGGAAACAAGTGCGAGGTGGACAAGTGTCTTCGATGCCATGGCGCTCCCTGCCTCATTAACGAGGAGACAGGGGATGTGGTTTGCAAGTGAGTGCTTGGTATCTGCTCACTTTTCTTGTCCCTTAACCCTTTTGCTATAATACTAAAGCTTTATAGTAGGGCTGTCAATCGATTAAAATATTGAATCGCATGATTGTTCATAGTTAATCACATTTATCGCAAATCAATCACACATTTTTTATCTGTTCAAAATGTACCTTAAAGGGAGATTCGTCAAGTATTTCATACTCTTGTCAACATGGGAGTGGGATATATGATTGCTTTATGCAAATGTCTGTATATATTTATTATTGGAAATCAATTAACAACAAAATACAATGACAAATATTGTCCAAAATCCCTCAGGTACTGCATTTAGCATAAGAAATATGCTCAAATCATAACATGGCAAACTCAAGCCCAACAGGCAACAACAGCTGTCAGTGTGTCAGTGTGCTGACTTGACTTGCTCAAAACTGCATGTGATTATCATAAAGTGGGCATGTCTGTAAAGGGGAGACTCGTGGGTACCCATACAACCCATTTTCATTCACTTATCTTGAGTTCAGAGGTCAAGGGACCACTTTGAAAATGGCCATGCCAGTGTTTCCTCGCCAAAATTTGGAGTAAGTTTGAAGCGTTATTTAGTCTGGTTGGTACCAATGGATTCTTTAGGTTTTCTGGTTTCACTCTTCACTCTAGCTTTAAAACTGAGGCCACTACAACCTAAAAATCGCAAGTTGCGTTGGAGAAATTAGTGGCGTTATAACAAATTTGCGTTATTATCGCGTTAACTTTGACAGCCCTACTTTATAGTCCTCTTCTTATGGAAAAACATTAGTTGTACAGTGTATCTTCAGGTCTCAGTTACTGTATCCGCAGGCTGCAGGCTGCAGGCTGAATGAAACAATTTGATTAAATTGGAAAAAAGTATTGGGTCTCACACCCTACAGCCATTTAGGTTCTGGTAATGCCAATGAATTAGAAGACATGTGAACTCCCCCCCTTTACATGAATTATGCATATGTGACAAAACCACCACTGACTCATTTTCTTTTTGCAAAAGTGTAGTTTTCTGCTTGTCGCTAGCATCCATTATTTCTTCACCTTCCAGTTGCACAAATGGCAGAATAGCACCGAGCTGTCAGCTGTGTGACGGATATTGCTACAATGGAGGCACCTGTCACCTGGACCCCGACACCAACCTGCCTTTCTGTCAGTAAGTCACTGCTTAATGGGTGAAGGAAAGTGGGGGGAAAAAAATGAATGTGCTCCACTATTATTCACACTCTCACTGTTTCCATTCAAATGCTGGCTCCGTGCCCCAGAAAGCCTGGCCTTAGAAGCAACACTGAAAATCACCAAGGGGTCCCATTTCCCTGCTCGAAGTACAAGATAGATGTCTTCCTCTGGAAAGAAATCCTTAAGTTGAGGGAAGGTTTGATGTCACTATGTGGAGGCCATGGCACAGCAGGGGGCTGAGTGCCAGTACACCATCTTATGCTGTGTGACACCTCACTGTGGCTTAAGGTTTTTAGGCAGATAAAAAATGGTTTCAAAGCCCCTTCAAAGCTTGCCATTCTGCACATATCGCACTGTTCCTCCTTGCAGTTAAGAGCTGATGTCAGGCCTCTCTGACTCCCTTCAGTAGTAGGTTTTAGAAGATCTAAAAAAAAAGAAGCTGAGGTATGTGTCAGTGGTAGAACATGCCATGAAATCCAACGGCATAAACTTGTAGCAGACAAAAGCTTGACTGGCAGACACGAGGGAATTATTGTGAAAGTCTACTCAAAGCGCTGCCCATAGATTAATACCACCTCAACTATAATCACATGCAGCGTGCTGTGTTAAAAATCTCCCCAAGGAGGAAATTGGAAATCCATTTCAAAAGCCAAACTCTCTATTTTTTTTTAACTGCCCATTGTCCACTGTAGTTAAATTGAAATTCGCGGTCATCACTCACAGATTCCAGGGGATAGAATCAATTTCTATGCAAATGATCCCATCTTATTCGATGAGGTTAATAGATCTTGATAATATGGTTTATTATTTGCTGCACAGAACAGAGATTATGTGAGATGATGGATATGTCTGTGTCAAGAAATCATAATGTTTGCCCTTAATACTCTGAGTGAATGCATATTTCATCAAGCCTCCCCAAAGTGAAAACCTTGCAGGGCAGAAGTGCTTCAATTGCAAATATAATTCTTGCATTAAACGCTGAAAGAGATTTTCAAAATGCATGAGTCAAGAAAGCTATGGTAAACATCCAAGCCCTCACCGTGATTCACTGAGAAATATATTTAAATATACTTCTTGAGAAGCATTTCAACTATACAATAGCTCTTTTTTTTTTACCTACAGTGTTGAAAATCTCACTTACTTCAGCAATTGTGTCGGCCAGTTAGATCAATAAACTTAGTAATAAACCACAACAGTGTTTTCATCTGGAGTATAACTTACCTCTGATGTGCTGTTGCTGAGAAGCTGGCTTTGTACTATGTGTGCACAATATCAGGACTTTCTTTCAGATGAAAAGATGTTCTTGACGTGACTCAGTGTTTTTATGTCACTTTGATTTTTTCAGTCACTCTATTACTGAATAATATTCTTTCCAGACCGACTATGATAGAACTTTTTAAGGATGTCTCTGCAGGGATAGGATCCAATGGACCTCAGTTAGAACAGGTCCCTTATTCTTCTCAAATTAAATTAAATATCATGGTTTTATTGTTAGAGTTTGGTTTAGACAGAGTTATCGAGACACAAAGGATTTTGCTCACTCTCTCACTGTATGATACGTTTACACAGAGTTAAATAACAAGTCGCAACAATTTTCAATATTGGTTTTCAAACTGCAAAATGATTATAGAGAGCCGAAGTCATGACTTCCGGATGAACCTCCTCACCTCCACTAGCTCCTGTTGAGGCCCACACACACCAAACCGACATCACAGAACGAGCGGCGACAAAGGCCGCCTGTTGAGTCGCCTCACGTCGCCTTTGTCTTGGCCAAAAAGTTGCACAAGAACACGCCGCAAAGACTACAGCCAACAACCAACTATAGCGTACGTCATGTGCTTGCGTGAGATAGAATAACTCTCCACACCAGCAGGTGGCGGTAGTCTGTATTTGTCATTCCAAAAAGGGAAACCGGAAGACCAAGGATGGCGGAAATACAAGCCGTTGTTATGATACGTACATGAAAAAAAGCGCCGTTTGTCGACCGTGTATTGGAATGATCAGATGAGATGAAGATGAGAAAAACCTTCTGTGTCTTCTCGTTTGCTTGCTTTCCTCACGACCGTTTCTCTTCTCGTGCACTGATTAGTTTTAAGCTGAACAGCCAATCAGTGATTTCTCTCACCGACGGCCTCCATCATGGGCAGACTAGAGCCGACGTTGCACGACACACTGCAAAAACTAGGACGACAGATGCTCACCGACCAAACTGTCTGACAGCCGACCGTCGGCTTGGTGTGTCAGGGCCTTTAGTCAGTGCAATCTCTCATTCAACCTTTCTTTCATTGGTCTTTCTGAGAAAAAAAAAACAGTTTTCCTGTGGTTTACTTTTTTTATTCCAAGACAAAAAAAAACTGGAATATTAGATAAATGCTGATTTTCAAAAGGCTACAGTCCTTATCTAAACACATGAAGCAAGCCACAGGACATACTGTTAAGAAAGGCTCTGTTTCCAAGGCTGGTTTTATTTGGTAATTTAGTATTGTTGCAAATGTAATTTTGAATGAGCTTATCTTACTTCTGGAACAGGATCCGGAAGTTCCCGTCTCATTTCGGCTCTCTATATCAACACATATATTATTTATTTCAAAAGCCTGTTATTGTGTTTATGAAATAGTACAAGGAAGTAAAAGACTGTTGACATTACAGTATGATTGTGTTTTGTGTTTGGTAGGATGTTATATTCACAATACAGTATATCTTCTACATATGAGTGTATTTTTAAAACCTCTTTTAGATATTTTGGATATTTTTACCATCATAAGCTGGAATTAAGTGAAAATAACACTTTGTTTGTGCATTGTTTTATTTTTTGGTAATCAATTAACTAAAAATCTTGGTTATTAGTCTTCTTATTACAACCACATAACCTTATTTCTCAAGAAAACACACATCTCAGAGGTGTGACCACTATTAATAACTTCTTCTCTTGCAGATGTTCCCCTCACTTGGTGAGCAGTGAAATTGATTTGTGTTTATATTATATATATATTTTGCTAATTTGCTTGATGCAGACACAACATTGACGTACTCCCATTTTATGAGTGAAGCTGCTGAAAGGGATTTCAGTGACAGTCTCCATTCATCAAGCAGCAAACAGTTCAACAATATACATTCTCTGGGCCCTTTTATCACTCCCAACACAATGTTTTGCAGCTGCACGTCAGGGTTCAAGAACCAACGTTGTGATGAGCTGGCCAACCCCTGCGATTACTTCTGTCAGAATGAGGGGATGTGCACATTAACAGCTCTTAACAAACCACGCTGCAAGTAGGTCCTTCTCACCTCTCCAGCTGTATTCAGAGCCCACTCACCCCTTCTGTCCACACCCCCACCCCAACTCCATCCGGCTCCATTTCAGCCTCAGTCCAGTACACGGGCTCCTTGTCACAGCGCCGCCTTGTAGCAACTTATCATGTAATAAGTGTAATTATTGTCAAAAAAGTAACCAAAAATAGGTTAAAACCAGTAAACTGGAGGACAGTGTAATGGCATTCACTAGATTAGGATCACATTTAATTCTATTTGGACAGCTCTTTGTCTTTATTTAAAATACTTTTCAGCCATTTGGATGTGACTGGAGTGTGTCGTCTTTAGTACATAATTACTGTGTGACTTCATGTTTTGATTGAAATGTGTTTTGTCACGCTGCCCCCGCTCCGGGGACCACAGATTAGCTGACTAACTGTAATTAGTGAGCTTGTAAAGTTGTTGTCAAACACTGTGTTTGCTTTGTGAGCTTTTACTCGCCATTTTACCAGCAACGCTCACAGCTTTGCGTTTTGAACAGGTGAGAAAATGTTTTCTCACTTATTACCTTAAGATGACTTTATTTACTGACGTTCAGCCGACAGGGCGAAGCCGACGCGAAGCTGAGGGGTCTCTCATCGCCCTGAAGAGGTTTCTTTCACAACAATGACCCGCTAGCTGTACATTATCCCGCTTATTACACGGCTACTTACTTAAGATGTCAATAATTTGACACAAAAACGGTCCGCCAGAGTCCGACATCAGAGCTGCGCCCATAGCAACGGTATGTTATACATAGTAGCGGTCTGCTATAAAGAAATAACAGACCGTAGAATGCCGTGATTGACCAATCAGAATCGAGTATTCAACAAAGCCGTATAATAATTAGCGAGAAAGTCTATTATAAACACTGGACTTTTCCTCCAGGAGATCACTGTTTTCAAGCCAAACCATGATGTTTTTTTTTTACTAGACCTAACCAAGTAGTTTTGTTTCCTAAATCCAACTAAGTAGTTTTGTAGCGTTTTTTTGTTAAATTTCAATTTACAACATTAACAACGTGTTTAAAACTGCGACCCTAATCCGGGAGAAAATACGTTTCCCTCTAAACAAAATTTGAGAATGCAGTTTAGTTGTATGGGAACATGATTTTGTAGGAGACAGGGTTGTATTTTTAGTAGTAATAGTAGTAGTTAGGCACAGTAGATTAAGACATCCTATTTTTTTAATTCAAATTAAACTAACATCTTTACTTAGAGCTCTTTTTTCCTAATTTTATTACATTCTGAGCAGGTATTAGCTGATGTGACACTTATTACATTATCAGTTGCTTCATGACTCTGTACCTTTGCGGCCCCTCACTGCCACCCATCTCATGCAGTCGTCACCCAGCACACAGGAACCGGGGGGGGACTAAACCTTGACACTGTCTCTGTGATGTGGGCATCAGTCTGTGCATTTGCAACCTTTGCATGATGGCAAGTTGAATATGTTCGTTATTGACCAGTCATCACGTGTAACTTACTTTAGGCTCATCAGTAATCGGTGTTCATCTTTAATGCCTTCAACACAGGTTAAGAGAATTTCTTCAGTTCTTGAGGAATTAGTCTTTTCATGGTTTTACGCTTCCCGTGGGAGATCAAACTCCCCGTTGCTTCCAATATCCCATTAAAATTCATGTCGCTGTGACATTTCGTTCGACGCGGGCGTGATTCATTTCCCGTACGTATGGGGCTGCATTCTTATATTTGATAGCCTGATGTTCTGATTCTTAGAGTGCATGTAATTTAGAGTAATTTCATTCTGCCATCCCCCACCAGATCACTCATGCTTTACAGACCCATCTGCGTCAGTTGTGTGAAATTAGATATCACCTCCTCTAACAAGGGTCATACATCACGCCCATCGGATCCCATTGGAACACAAATGAGATGACGACTTGTTGTCCCGCTGTCATCCTTTGATATTTACCACACTGAATATTCAACATGTAAATTCACACACACACTGTTTATGGACACAACATGTACTGTATATACATAGTGCTCTCTCTCCAGGTGGTGTTCTGTTTGTGTTGGATCAAAGCACTTCATAGCAAAACTGAAATCATAATGTGTTGTATACGTAAGCCACGGTCACATCATAACGCTGTTCCATTGTGTGAAGGTGTTTTCTCAGCAGTTTTATCTCCTATGAAGCTTCTTGTAACGGAAGTTTATTTTTACTCTTTTTTGACCTCCTTCAGATGTTCAGCCAATTGGGCAGGAACACAGTGTGAGAGACCCGCCCCTAAAAGCAGCCGATCAGACAACACCAGAGGAGGTGAGTGTCTTTTTACATAACAATTTCCTGTATGAATAAATGTATATATCATTTCTACAGTGCCCTTATTCAGTCGAATGATTGCTTGTACATGCACACACATTTACATGCAGGTTTATACTTACCCTAACCAGCGCCACACAATTGGACTTGGTCCTGATTGGCACCCTAACTAAAGATTTGCTGAACTCGATCCAACTTCGCCAGTTTGCAGTATTTGAACAGAAAAGCCTTCACTCAGCAGGTTTACCTCGTTTGAATTAGAGGAGCTGCTGTTGTCAGCCCATCACAGTTCGGTTATGTTTTGCTTCGGGTTTCCACACACATCATTGCAGTTTGTATGAAAAAGTCGGTTTGTGTTCTTTTAACAACCGTAGAATACAATTGGTACATGTTTCTGTTTAAGGGCCTGTGTCCATATAGCGTTTGTTTTTTTCTGGCATCTCAGCGTTTCAATCAAAAAAGAACTCCCAAGCGCTTTCTTTGTTTCAACAATATCTTGACAACATACAGTATTGCCACTCTAACCACGTTGTATGATAGATAGCATCACCCCTTTGCTCTTAAATATCTATTTGGGCTACTATCTATTTGTTTGACATGTTTTTTTCAGCAGGAGCACCAAAGAAGTAATTAACTTAATGATATGTTAAAGGACCAGTGTGTAACATTTAGGGGGATCTATTGGCAGAAATGGAATATAATATTAATAAGTGTGTTTTCATTAGTGTAAAATCAGCTGATAAGAGTCATTGTGTTGTCGTTATCTTAGAATGAGCCGTTTATATCTACATATCCTCTTCACGGAGTCCATCATGTTGCACCGCCATGTTTCAACAGTAGCCCAGAACCAAACACTGTTAACTTTTCCTGCTTGGGCCTGAGTCGATAACATTACTCACTCCCGTCGCCGCTGCTCTCTCTCTCTTGCTTCACCACTCACTCCCCATCTCTTAAGAAAAAGCTCTATACCATGTTACCTTTGGGAATTATACTCGTCCTAATTTTCTTACTAAGATCTTTGCAGGTGTTCAAAATGATGCATGTCTTTATAGAATCTATGTAATTACATAATACTGTATAGTTGGGCTGTCCTCAACCAAAGAAATTTTGTCGACTAATCGATTAGTTGATTTAATCGACAGATTAACAGAAGAGTTTCTCCACAAAGAATCACACAAAAGCATCACTTTAAATCTTGTGTTTACCAGAGATAGACATGAAAAAAGCATAAAAAATTACTAAAGAAATCTTCAATTAAGACCGAAACGACCGATTAGTCGACTAATAGACTAAGAAGGGGCAGCCTAATTGTATACTGTAGTTATATGTATTAGATATCTGTTCTGTAAACAGAGTGAAGTGTGCAGTCAACCAAGCCACAAGGAAAAGAAAGTGGCCTTTTTTTTGAAGCCACAGTCAGGCATGGTTACACACAATGTGTCACTATCTGAGCCCATCTCAGCTCCTTTGAATGGTTACTCATCTCTCCACGCCATCTCTCCTCTGTCTGTCTCTCAGGGAGCATAGCTATCATTGTGCCTCTGGTCCTGCTGGTAATCTTGATTGTGATGGTGGTAGCAGGTGTTTACATCTGCAGACGGAAGCAAAGGTAAGTAAATAAATAAAGAACTATAACATATATAAAAGAAAAGAGTCTTCTAAGCAGCAACAGATGATGAGATCCAACACTACACAGCTTTGAGGATGAATGGACATCTTTTGCTTTATAAATGAAGAGTTTGTTGTTTGTTTCAACATGTTCAGCAGAGCCCCTGACCTCACTTAGCCTCTGATATAATTCAGCTTTTAGTTGCGCCCAACAAAGTTATGTACTCCCACGTGTGCCAAGTAGTATGATGTGATTTGTAGTGAGGAGCCGGGCGAAGCTGTTCAGCATGTTGACCTGCATGTTGTGTATCATGTTAATGATTTCCTGGCTCTGCATACCCCAGGGGGAAACGCGTCCAGAGGCAACCCATGACGAACGGAGGGATCAACGTGGAGATTGGCAACCCGTCATACAACATGTATGAAGTGGACCATGACAACCACGCTGATGCAGGCAGCCTGCTGCGACCCAACTTCACGCTGGACCCTCACAAGGTTGGCTTTATTATGAGCTCAATATTAAACTAACCACAATGCCAGCAGCAAGCTAAAGCTTTACATCTGCCTGAAAAGCAAATTGAATGTTTTTTTGTCAACTTTTTTCCAATGAACGTAGCTAGCAGCACTAGCTCCAAAATCCCTAAATCCAGGGAGAAAGTTTGTTTTATTGAATGCCGTTGGGATGTAATGAGAATTTCAACAAATATAACACAAAAATGTTTTTGAAGAACACTACCGACCCTAGCTTTAATTGGATCTAAAGGTTATCTAGTTATTGTGTGAATCTGTCAGTATGCTCAGAACTCATCGTGACAAAAATTCCACTTCTTTCAGCAACCTTATTTCATTTAGCAGGATATGCATTTTAAGTGCTGTATATTCATTTTTTAGGACTTGAGTAGCCATATGCAATCATGTCCTCTTACACATCCTTCATAAATAGTGCAGTGCTTCAAAAAGAGAGAGGAGAGGAGCTGATTTGATTGGCCTTGATTGACGCCAATCCTTATCACACATGCAAATTATTAAACTTGTTGCAGGAGCGTCACTGCTGCTGCAGCATCTCTAGTCAGGAAACTATAGTGACAACCTGCATAGTTGCTTGTGCTTCAACTCATTACATCTGCATCCAAGAATGCATGTACATGGGTGTATAAACAAGACTTTGTGTAACCTGAAAAAAAAACAATCTAATATTTGAGTTTAATTGCTCCAATAACTGTGATAATCTAGTGTTGGGATCAATGGGATTACCTCTACAGTAGTGTGCAGGAATGTACAGGTGCCGTGAACCAAGAGGACTTTTCATCTGGCTGGTGATTTATTCTGTTCATGGCCCTCAACCCCCGCACTAACACTCGGCATATCAAATGAATCATAACACCTTCACTGATGTTGTTATCTAGCTCACCTGCTAGAGCTTCAAGCCTAATGCTATTGCTTCTTGAGCTGCCAACTTTGACATCTGCTGTTCTCAGTCCAATCTGGCTGTATTTTCAACGGAGGCACGCTGGCTTGAATCTAAACTAGCTTCTGTATTCCACTACGCTCCCGACAAATCTCTACCACTTTTATTCAGTGCAGTTTCATTTTGAGTTAAACAAAAGTCAAACAACCCACAACTGGACTGATAGATTTAGAAAAAAAAAAAAAAAGAAGACAGCCATGCATTGTTATATGCGTCAGACTGTTTGGTGTCAGCTGTGTTAGTGTTATTTTAACTTTGCACTGTAAACAGAGGTGGTGCCTGACTGTTGTGTTGCAGGGCTGGTGTGTTAAATCCAGTGACCCTCACACCTTGGGCATGAATTCTGTGCCCAAGGAAGTAATCCCTGGACAGGTGAATTTTCCAAACTTCACTTTGTGTTTTGCCCTCCAGAAAACAAATTCACCCTCATTGTAGGCAAGCAGTGTGCACTGTGCAGTTACCTGGCAAACATTTTAAACAAGTTGATATGACTATTACCCGTACCAAATGTCAATCAGGCCAAAGTGAGTCATGGTAACATCCACAGTCATCCAAAGCTGTTTCCTCCATCATTTTGTGAGATCAGCACTTAAATATACTCCTTATATAATAAGTTTTTAAAGCTACTACTCTCCTATATGTTAGAATGTAGACAGTGGACTTGCATGGATTTATGTTTGAATTGGCCTCATCCTGCATGTTGCTGTGTGTTACTGTACTGTTGCTACTAATAGTATGCATGAGTCTTGTCTTGTGCTTTTCTTTGTACCGCTTCAGACCTTGATAATCACAGTGGACTTTCCTTAAAGCTGCACTAATCAGTATTTTTCTTATATTAACATTAGCTCAAATGGCCATGAGGAGGTTGCTGCTCTCTGCAGTTCCCCTCAGCTCTACGGAGTTTTTTAGTCTCTTTTAGCTCATTGTTTTAGTTTGTTTTTGCAAACTGGCCAGAAAAGTCTGCTCTTACAGTATCAGCCTTGTCTGCAGACGCACCAGGCAGCTCTGGTAAACTGTACACAATCTGCCCAGCACTAAATAGACAAAGTTAGCGACTAGCTACAGTAGTGAACATAGTGAGGTATTTAGCAGCTAAAGAGCCAGATGTTTTTCTCATGAGATGGTGGGGACCAAAACAGAGCTAAAAGAAGAGTGAATCAAGTTTATAATAGTTCTGAATTTTCATTTTAGTTTTAGTTAGTTCTCAGAGTGTGTTTGCTAGTTTTAGTTTAGTTACAGTTTTTCCAGAAAGGTTTAGGTTTAGTTTTTCTATATGTAGTTTTAGTTTGTTTTTGTTAGGACAGCTACCATGTCTCTGAAGTATGCAGCTTTATACATACAAAATACATGGTTGGAGAACTGTGTAGGAACGGCCATAATGTTTAATCTCTAATCATCCGTGCTACTATAGTGAAGCTTGTCATTGCGCTGTCTCCTGGAATGTCAAGTCTGGTCCATTTCTGTGGTTCAATGTCACGAGAGTTGACGGAAATTCATGCTGTCTCCTTTTTTGTTAGTGATATATTATAGTTAAAAAAACAAACTAAAACTATTTTATTTTATTTTAAAATTATCATTTCAGTTATGTTTTTCTTATAGGATATAGTTTTTATTTAGTTTCAGTTTATTAAAAATATTTCACACTGTTTATTTTTATTTTTATTTGAGTTTAAGTTTACTATAATGAATGAATATTGGAATAAATATTGGACTTTTACACCTGACTTTAGATTTATCAGGTGTACAAATCACGACTCCAAATGAATGATGATGCTGCTCCGTATCTGCTGCCTTTTATTAAAATGTTCGTTAATATTTTTGCCACAACAATTTGACAACAAGATGATCTGTCAGATGTTCTCAACAACAATCTATTAATGCAGCTTTAAGACTGCCACTGTTCTAAAGTCATATATATGAATAAATATGTTCTTTCCTTCTTTTACAGCCCATGAACTACTCCAACCCGGTGTATGCAAAGATCTATATAGACGGGCAAAACTGCCGGAAGCCCGTCATCAGTATTGACGAGAGGAGAGAGCTACTCCCAAAGAAACTAGAGGGGACAATTCATGAAACCGCCGCATAGCCTAACTTTACACTTTGTACTTCTTTTTTACCACAGTGTACAATGTATAATATGAAGGAGGAAACAAGATTCTTTTTCTATTTCCTACGAGGCTCTTAGGTTTTACTGGTTTAGCATCAGCATAATGTCCTTGTTGGTGTGCTGAAGAGATTTATTTTCCATTTACTGTTCTAATGTTTGTCAAACATAAGTTATACAGCGCTATACTGTATACCGTATGACACTGAAGTAAAGCTGCTGATTTGCAAAAACTTTATTAACACCATAAGCCACACTAGTGCACAGTTTAAACCTTAAAATGCAGTGCTGAAATTTGTTCCCATACCTGTTTCTAGTTCAAGTGGAATACGGACAGGGTGTCGTTTTGTGAAGGTAACGAAGGAAGGTTGGCTCAATTTTTCTGAACAAATGTAAGTATGGTAGAGAGGAGTTAATGATTATAAGGATAAACTATTTTTTTTTTTTACATATTGGACCACAAAGCCTCACAACTGAGCAGTGAAGCTTTTTTTGAGTTTTTTTCTTTGTTTTTTTTCCCCCTCCTGACGGATCTACTGACTGGATATCACTATCAACATGATCTTTTCTCACTCAATATGTAACTCCATAGGTCTTCTGTCTTTTTCCATTTCCGTGGATTTCCAACCCCCGTTTCTACAGTAATATACCACATGAACTTATCTTTTGGTGAAAGAGATTGAAGCCCACCTTGAATGTTCTCCGATCAGATCCTGTACTGTACGCTGAGAAGACAGATAACTGAATACCATATTTTTCTAGGTCTCATATATCAACAGATGGATTAAAGACAAGGAAGAGATTTACCACAGCTACAAAATGGTTATTATAGAGTTATTATAAACACATCTGTTACTTCAGAAAAATGGAAGATGATAAATATAAGAAATTTTATAATTTTGTATTTGATTTGTATGTTGTTTGGCTGCTTGTATTTTGAAGAAATGTATTAAATGTAAGTAATTTTTATATAAAATGTAAATCGATATTGAATAAAGGGGGCTTATTTCCACGCTGTGTCCTGTTTCTCAGCAGATCGCACCCTTCAACCCGTGATCACACTGGCAGAGTTGTTATATTTCGGTGGTTCACATGGCCACTGACCTGACAAGTCTATCAACAGTGTGAGGTCTTTTACTCGCTGCGCCGAGGAAGGTGGCTGATGGGAGATTATTGCCCTCCCTGTGTGCGCAGGATGGCCAACACCATTCATTACCTGGTGGTGGTGACACAGCATCAGGGCCACCTGCTGAATGATAATTCAGTCTCCTTTTTACTTCTCTTACAATGGCTGCCTCTCCGCACACTCACCTCACCATGGCAACCAGAGGAGGCGGCGGCACTCCTGCCCTTTCTCCATCTGTCTGCGCTATCGGCTGGATCTGCCAACGCACTCGGCCCACCACATTTTAAAGATGGTACAAATAGATTTCCAGCTTCCTTAATTGTCCTCCACAGTAAACCTTTGTAGCGACGACGAGGCCGGTGAGATCCGCTGTGATGACATAGAGACCAGCCGGTGTGCTGGGAGGAAGAGGAATCGCTGCACCGCTGTGGAAGCTTCTGCTGCGACTGTAAGCTAAGAAATTAAATGCAGTGAAGTACTTCAAAGTAATCACATGTTTCATTTGTCTGTGCTGATTGTGTTTCAACGAGATGATCTTGCGGTAAATTTAATTTCCATCTTTTTTATAATAGTGGTCTACAGGGGCAAGAGGGGATTTTTTGGGGGGCGATTGTGGGGCAAAGTGTCCTTGAGCAAGACACTGAACCCCGAGTTTCTCCCCGGAGCAGCCCACTGCTCCTAAATGCTTAGGATGGGTTAAATGTAGAGGTGAAATTTCATGTATGTACCTGTACCTATGATGATTGTAATGATTTAAAAATTAAGTTTAAGGTTTAAGTTAGGTTTAGGTTTGTTTCTTGCAGCACCGTGGTTTGACAAAGGAGCAACCAGAGGCCTGTGGGCTATTAAGAAGCAGGATTTACGGTTAGAGAGCTAACTTCAGAGTTAACCCTGGGCTTTCAGTCCTACGACGGTGGTTAACTTCTTACCGGAGTAGATCGCCATGGTAACTGATACGGAGCAGGTTATGTTGGAGATAAGAGATCATCTCATATACAAGCACCGCCTACTGACCAATCGCAGCTCAGTGCGCAGATTGTATGATAATATTACACAAAGATGAAGAAGTCATAATCCAGGCTAAAAGCAACACAGTTTAAACTGACAAATGCAGGAAGGAAACTGGCATATGAAAGTGAGCCTGCTTGGTCGGGGACGCAGCTGAAAGAAGGCTGAAATACTCATACACTCCACAATCTTATCAAAGGGCATAATGAAGTGTAATCTGTTCATCCATTCTACTCTGAAAGCTATTTATATATCGCTGCCCCATCTAGACAGCTGTCTGACTTTTGAGTATTCTGTTTAATTAATAAATCTGTCAATTTACGCATTCACACATCGGACACTTTTTTCTTTTGCCAGTTGTCCTTCCTGGAACTGTGTAACTTTTAGTCTGGATTATGTGCTTCTTGGTATTTGTCTAATATTATAGTTTGCTCTTTGTTTGTAAAATATGCCGCTCTTCTGACAGTAGACTTGTCCATGTTTACGATTGGTCATATGCTGCAAACACCGCCACTTTTATGTGAACACGCTCGTAGCCAGGTGGAGAAACCCTGGGTCGATTTAGGGTTGTTAGGGTTAGTTAAGACAGATAATGATTAGATACCCTGGTATGTTGAACTCACTTTGGAGTAGCCTGCAGGCCTCAGTTGACTCATGTCCAATTGTATTGTTGTAAAGATGGACTTCAGGTTTCTGGAAGAAATTAATTCACTTAACTAAATGTTTGGTCACTGGTATTTGTTGCATTCCCAAGGCTTGGATGGACATGAAACTCTCCTGGTTGAATCATTGGTACAAAAGATGAACTACTCCATTGGATGATATATGGTTCTTCTTTAAAAAGCCAAAAGTACAAACCTGTGTTCATAAAAATACAAGGAGAAAAGTCAATTAACTCCCCAAGAGCATTTCTATAAGAAACAACCACTCACCGAGTTTAAAATTCTGTCGGGTGCGTCACTAATAGCGAGTTGAAGTTAAATATTGCTTTGCGGAAATGTTATAAAACAGCAGTTTCATTACATTCACTTTTGGACTGTGAGTCATTTTGGATGAATTCAGTAACTATGTTTTGTTTGCAGGTGCGACTCACACATTCATCTTCCTTTCTTAGCAACAACAAGGCTGATGGTTGTCATTAGTATTTAGAGCCATCTGCCAAACCAAAGTGATGAAAAGAAAGATGACGTCTCGGAAACAAAGTTGAATTCATTAAAGCTGATTGCTATGTTGTAAACTTATAGTGTTAAACTATTCAGGAGGTGTTTCTATGTTGAGCATATTTCAGAATATTTTTTAAAAGAAACATTTGAAATGATAATTTAGTCAGAAAAAGGTTCCAGTTCACAATACAGCATCAGTGTGTGCAAACTATGAAATATGTTAGAATTAGGGCTGACAATCGATTGAGATATTTAATCGCAATTGATTGCATGATTGTCTATAGTTATTCACACATTTTTTATCTGTTCAGAATGTAACTTAAAGGGAGATTTGTCAAGTATGTGATACTCTTATCCACATGGGAGTGGGTAAATATGGTTGCTTTATGCAAATGAATGTATATATTTATTATTGGAAATCAATTATCAACACAAAACAATGACAGATATTGTCCAGAAACCCTCACAGGTACTGCATTTAGCATAAAGAAATATGATCAAATCATAACATGGCAAACTGCAGCCCAACAGACAACAACAGCTGTCAGTGTGTCAGTGTGCTGACTTGACTAAGACTTGCCCCAAAACTGCATGTGATTATCATAAAGTGGGCATGCTGTAAAGGAGAAACTCGTGGGTACCCATAGAACCCATTTTCATTCACATATCTTGAGGTCAGAGGTCAAGGGACTCCTTTGAAAATGGCCCGGCCAGATTTTCCTCGCCAAAATTTAGAGTAAGTTTGGAGCGTTATTTATCCTCCTTCGCGACAAGCTAGTATGACATGGTTGGTACCAATAGATTTATTTGTTTTTTTAGTTTCATATGATGACAGTATCTTCACTCTAGCTTTAAAACTGAGACCGCTACAACATAAGAATCGCAAGTGGCGGTAATGCGTTAAAGAAATTAGTGGAGTTAAAGCAAATTTGTGTTATTATCTTATCAACTTTGACAGCCCTAGTTAGAGCTATCTACAGTTGTGCAGCAGCAAAGTAGGGTGATGAAATAGTGAATGTAATTTTGTATACCTATGATCTTATAAATATAGGTGATCGTGTGCAAGTTCTGTGAACCAATCCATTCATTTGACCATACCAGTGATGTTTCATCTATTAGTGAACTTTTACTTGTTTGTGTTCAAATCTTTCATATCAAAGTAATTCAGTTGAAAGCATGAAATCTTTTATGTGCCGGTACAAAGCTCTGACATCTAACATTTGAGCTGCCTGAAGCATTGCATTCACAAAATAGTCTGTCGAATGAAATATGGAAGAAAACAGACTTGGATGCTATGAGAATGAAAATGATATATTGATATTTATATATTATTTATATATTGATAGCTATGGTTGTAGTAGCATAGAAAGGCTGGTTGTTCTGATGTTTCAGATGTTCCCACTACAGTCGCTCTTTAACATACCGACATGAAAGCCTTTTCAAAGCAATCTGCACTTTCACTTCTGTTAATTTACAACCAAAACATGACTTTGATATTGAAACAGGTCAAGGAAAGGTGCACTTAATCATGTTTTTACATCTCTAAGAACAAAATGACCTGCTGTAGAGGAGTTATTGACGCTAGTAATTATAATAATCACCAGTTTCACAAAAAACCCAATGACGACACGAGGCAGAGGAGGAGTTACCCGGCCCGGAGGAAGCCCGGGGCCCACGTCTGGAGCCAGGCCCAGACGGAGGGCCCGTCAACGAGCGTCTGGTGGCCGGGCTTGCCACGGAGCCCGGCCGGGGATACCCCGAAAAAGGAACGTGGCACCCCCCTCCTCTCCATCCTGTGGGCTCACCACCTGCAGGAAGAACCGCTTGGGTCGGGTGCGCTGCCACACGGGTGGCAGTGAAGGCCAGGGACCTCGACGGACTGGACCCGGGCGGCAGAGGCTGGCTCTGGGGACGTGGAACGTCACCTCTCTGTGGGGGAAGGAGCCGGAGCTTGTGCGGGAGGTGGAGCGCTACCAGTTGGATCTGGTAGGGCTTACCTCTACGCACAGCCTCGGTTCTGGAACCGTACTCTTGGATAGGGGTTGGACTCTATTCTTCTCTGGAGTTGCCCATGGTGTGAGGCGCCGGGCGGGTGTGGGGATACTCACAAATCCCCGGCTGAGTGCCGCTACGTTGGAGTTTACCCCGGTGGACGAGAGGGTCGCCTCCCTACGCCTTCGGGTTATGGGGGGGAAAACTCTGACTGTTGTTTGTGCGTATGCACCAAACAGCAGTTCGGAGTATTCGGCCTTCTTGGAGACCCTGAATGGAGTCCTGTATGGGGCTCCAGTAGGGGACTCCATAGTTCTCCTGGGAGACTTCAACGCGCACGTGGGCAACGATGGAGACACCTGGAGTGGCGTGATTGGGAGGAACGGCCTCCCTGATCTAAACCCGAGTGGTCGTTTGTTGTTGGACTTCTGTGCTAGTCATGGATTGTCCATAACGAACACCATGTTCGAACATAAGGATGCTCATAAGTGTACGTGGTACCAGAGCACCCTAGGCCGAAGGTCGATGATCGATTTTGTAATCGTATCATCTGATCTGAGGCCGCATGTTTTGGACACTCGGGTGAAGAGAGGGGCGGAGCTGTCAACTGATCACCATCTGGTGGTGAGTTGGGTCAGAGGGTGGGGGAAGACTCTGGACAGACCTGGTAAGCCCAAACGCGTAGTGAGGGTGAACTGGGAACGTCTGGAGGAGGCCCCTGTCCGAGAGATCTTCAACTCACACCTCCGGCGGAGCTTTTCTGGCATCCCTGTGGAGGTTGGGGGCATTGAACCCGAGTGGACGATGTTCAAAGCTTCCATTGCTGAAGCTGCGGCGGTGAGCTGTGGTTTTAAGGTCTTAGGTGCCTCAAGGGGCGGCAATCCTCGAACACCGTGGTGGACACCGGTGGTCAGGGAAGCCGTCCGACTGAAGAAGGAGGCCTTCCGGGATATGTTATCTCGGAGGTCTCCGGAGGCAGTTGCAGGGTACCGACGGGCCCGAAGAGCAGCAGCCACTGCCGTGACGGAGGCAAAGCAGCGGGTGTGGGAGGAGTTCGGAGCAGCCATGGAGAAGGACTTTCGGTCGGCACCAAAGTGCTTCTGGAAAACCATCCGGCACCTTAGGAGGGGGAAACGGGGAACCATCCAAGCTGTGTACAGTAAGGATGGGACACTGTTGACCTCAACTGAGGAGGTAATCGGGCGGTGGAAGGAGCACTTTGAGGAACTTCTGAATCCGACCAATACGCCCTCTATGGTAGAGGCAGAGCTGGAAGCTGATGGGGGACCATCATCAATTACCCTGGTGGAAGTCACTGAGGTAGTCAAACAACTCCACAGTGGCAAAGCCCCGGGGGTTGATGAGATCCGCCCAGAAATGCTGAAGGCTCTGGGTGGGGAGGGGCTGTCTTGGATGACACGTCTCTTCAACACCGCGTGGAAGTCGGTGACAGTGCCTAAGGAGTGGCAGACCGGGGTGGTGGTTCCCCTTTTCAAAAAGGGGGACCAGAGAGTGTGTGCCAATTACAGGGGTATCACACTGCTCAGCCTCCCTGGTAAAGTCTACTCCAAGGTGCTGGAAAGGAGGGTTCGGCCGATAGTCGAACCTCAGATCGAAGAGGAACAATGCGGATTCCGTCCTGGCCGTGGAACAACGGACCAGCTTTTCACTCTCGCAAGGATCCTGGAGGGGGCCTGGGAGTATGCCCATCCAGTCTACATGTGTTTTGTGGACTTGGAGAAGGCATATGACCGGGTCCCCCGGGAGATACTGTGGGGGGTGCTGCGGGAGTATGGGGTGAGGGGGGCACTTCTCAGGGCCATCCAATCCCTGTACGCCCAAAGCGAGAGCTGTGTTCGGATCCTCGGCAATAAGTCGGACTCGTTTCCGGTGGGGGTTGGCCTCCGCCAGGGCTGCGCTTTGTCACCAATCCTGTTCGTGATATTCATGGACAGGATATCGAGGCGTAGTCGGGTGGAGGAGGGTTTGCAGATCGGTGTGCTGAGGATCTCATCGCTGCTTTTTGCAGATGATGTGGTCCTGTTGGCATCATCGGTCTGCGACCTCCAGCACTCACTGGATCGGTTCGCAGCCGAGTGTGACGCAGTCGGGATGAGAATCAGCACCTCTAAATCTGAGGCCATGGTTCTCAGCAGGAAACCGGTGGTTTGCCTACTCCGGGTAGGGAATGAGTCCTTACCCCAAGTGAAGGAGTTTAAGTATCTCGGGGTCTTGTTCGCGAGTGAGGGGACGATGGAACGTGAGATTGGTTGGAGAATCGGAGCAGCAGGGGCGGTATTGCATTCGCTTTACCGCACCGTTGTGACGAAAAGAGAGCTGAGCCGGAAGGCAAAGCTCTCGATCTACCGTTCAATCTTCGTTCCTACTCTCACCTATGGTCATGAGGGTTGGGTCATGACCGAAAGAACGAGGTCGCGGGTGCAAGCGGCCGAAATGGGTTTCCTCAGGAGGGTGGCTGGCGTCTCCCTTAGAGATAGGGTAAGAAGCTCAGTCATCCGTGAGGGACTCGGAGTAGAGTCCTTGCTCCTTTGCGTCGAAAGGAGCCAGTTGAGGTGGTTCGGGCATCTAGCACGGATGCCTCCTGGGCGCCTCCCTTGGGAGGTGTTCCAGGCACGACCAGCTGGGAGGAGACCACGGGGAAGACCCAGGACTAGATGGAGAGATTATATCTCTACTCTGGCCTGGGAACGCCTCGGGATCCCCCAGTCAGAGCTGGTTAATGTGGCCCGGGAAAGGGAAGTTTGGGGTCCCCTGCTGGAGCTGTTGCCCCCGCGACCCGATCCCGGATAAGCGGTTGAAGATGGATGGATGGACCAGTTTCACTTTTTACTATCATAACCATGTGTTTGATTATAGTCCATAATATGTGCCTTTAATTTGTGCAAATTACAGGCCATTGCCAGAGACTCAGTGTTTCCTACTGCTCACTGATTGATGGCAGTTAAAATCAGATTAGATTCGGGAAAAGGAATTTATGTAACTAACAATCCATCTAATTTCTAATGTTAATGTCCAGGTCGCCTCTCCACAAGCAGTGTAACCTCACTTCATATTCTCTCGTCCATCTTCTTGACTGTCACATCCCTGTGACTGCCTCATCTAGCCTTAGTGTTGGACCACTTTGCTCTTTAAAGACGTTTTTTAACATTTAACTTGATGTCAAGCTGTTCTCTCTTTATGTCTGTCCTAATACAAATCTGCCCTGATGACATTACGTAGGCAGCTGTACATTGCTTCTAGTCCTCTGATAAATTTGTCTGTTTTTTTATCTACTGATTTCCAACAGCAGGACTTGAAGCTCCGCAGTGGAGTTCTTCTTTTTACTATTTGGAAACATATTTGTTAATTGAACTTTCCCACAAACAGAAGAATAGGCAGCATTATGTGGCAATTTTAGGGGTGTTGATTGGCTATTGATGAAATCTGAAAAGCATGCACCAAACGAGTGACTTTACAACAAATTTGTGCAGTTAAATGCGTTTAACATTTAGGGGGATCTATTGGCCAAAATGGAATATAAATGGAATATAATATTAGTTTTTTTTAAGCTGGGGACACACCAAGCCGACATTGAAGAACTAGTGGTGACGAGAGACCACCAGTTGCGTCTCCTCACGTCACCTTCGTCTTGGCCAAAAAGTTTCACTCTGCAAAGAATACAGCCGACGGACAACTACCACGTACGTTCTGCGGTGGCGGTAGTTTGTATTCATCATTCAAAAAGGGAAACAGGAAGACCGAGGACGGCGGATATGTACATGAAACAAAGCGGCGTTTGCCAATCATTTTCACACCACTCTCACTCACCACTTGGCTTCATTCCAGATGGCTATGTAGTTGTGAAAATATCCGTGTATTAGAATGATCAGATGAGATGAAGATGAATAATGAGAAGAGCTGTGTTTGTCCTCTTGACTTTACTCGTTGGCTTGCTTTCCTCACTTCCGTTTCTCTTCTCGTGCACTGATTCGTTTAAGCTGAACAGCCAATCAGTGATTTCTCTCACCGACGAGTTCCGCCACCGATTCAACATGCTGAATCGACCGAAAAACCTCCGACGCATAAAAACTAGGCTGACGGACGCTCACCAATGGCCCCAAACTGTCTAATGGCCGACGGTCGACTTGGTGTGCCCTTAGTGTATAATCACCTAAAAATAAGAAGAGACGTTGTGTTTTTGTTAGCTTAGAATGAGCCGTACATATGGAGCGGGTCCTCTTCACGGGGCCAGTCGCCATGTTTCGCATTGGCCACCATAGTTCTCCTATACACTTCTGCAACCTCACCGCTAGATCCTACACACTGCACCTTTAAGAGGGAATGCGACTCTGAACACTCAACAAGAAAACTTTACAGAAAAAGTAGGAACAGTTTCAGATAAGGATCCAAAAATGTTCTTGCATGATGCCCATTCAACATCATTTCCTCGTCTTCACCAGGAACATTTTATTCAAATTGAAATTGTTTCCTGATGAGTACCAGTAGATACTTACAATAGAAAGCTAGTTGAGTAGAGATTATTTCGTCACACATAAGGGTAAAATGTTGCCGCTGAATTCAGTCACCAGCCATGTATCGTAAAAAAAAGTGTTAAACTGTATTGGATCGTAAAATTTTCGATGACCCAATAATTGTTCTTTGATCATCAGTTTTATGTTTTTAGTGTTAACACTGGTAGTCTAAATCAGTACAACACAAAATGATTAAATATGCAGAGTAAATGAGGGGAAGTGTTCTGCAAAGTTGATACTATCATTAAGAATAGCCTACATGTTCAGTGCATTGTAATTCACCTCAGGCTCTCTCCATACAATAGTCTTCAACTAATGAAGAACGCCAGCTCAGCAGTGATAGAACTGCGCTGGGAAAGGGCCGCTTCCCCTGAAGTGTATCAAAAGAAAACAAAACTGAAATTTGAAAACTCGTCCTGAACGAAGAGATGCCTGGCTCTCCCCTCCCCTCACCTTGCCTATTGATTTATTGTCTCTTTTCCACTTAGCAAGCATCACCATTCTCCTGCATAAACATCAGAAAAACCCAGAGGGCTCATCTCTCGGACAGAATCAATAACAGCAGGAGTCGTATTCACATTATAAACAACGGCCCCTGCATACTTATGCTATACAGCCTGCACCGAGCATCAGCTCAAAACTAGAAAAGACTGAATATTAGAACAAGACTAAGAATCTATTTCATTTAACGGTCATTAATTCTCGGGTTGAACACCAATCAATAAACTCAATTATTAATGTGACACATCTAGTGGGTCAGATCATTTTGTTCCAGTTTACCAGACAGGGATTTAGAGTAGAAGATTCTTGGTCTTGACTCAGGCATAAAGGGATAGTTAAAGTGTTTTGAAATTCGGTTGTATGAGGTTCTTATCCATAGTTAGTGTATTACCTACAGAAGATGATGGTCGGCACGCTCCATGTTTGAAGAGGCAGACATGAGTTACCAGCACGGGAGCAAAGCAATGTACTGCTGTGGACGGGACCGGCAGCAAAATGTATTTTAGGCACCTAAAAGAAAGGCTCACCTAAAAAGATTAATATCCATTTAAGTGTATATTTAGGTCCTGTCAAAACAATTTATTTCCACACGACCTTCGTTTTATAAAATATCTCCGTCCACACTCGAACACAAAAACGACTCCAAATGCTCGCTGTAATATTTACATGTCACCACAACAGTTATTGTTCGTGGGGGGCTGGGATTCCTGGTCACCACTGTGCTGTCATCAACTGTCTCTTTATGTGCATAAATGGCAAAAGGGAGATCATTCAGGTTTATGTCCATAGCCCTTCTGAGTGCTCCACACCTCGCCTTCAATCGCTCCCAAAAGCACATTCAATCACCATTCGGCCTCGACATGTTTAATGTGTTCCCTGCATTGGCCTCCTGTGACTGTAACATTTTTCAAATGTAAAGTAGTAATTTGTCCGAGCAGTGCTAACAAAACGGAAAAAAGGCTGGTAGTCCGCCATCTTCGTTATTGTTTCTGGCACATGCTCATTACACAAAGCAACAATGGACATGCGCAAAATGACGAGAGGACGTCATTGTTTTACACGTCCACACAGACACAAAGTAACCAGAGTTTTTAGAAATCTGCGTTTTCAAAAATATTCTAAATATAGCGTACACTTAAACTGATATTAATCTTTTTTAGGTGAGCCTTTCTTTTAGGTGGCTAAAATATGTTTTTCTACCGTCCCCGTCCACAGTACTGTATTGATTTGCTCTGGTGTCTGCTTCTTTAAACTGGGGGCGTGCTGACCACCATCTACTGTAGATAATACAGTAACTAAGTACTTCATACAACCCCACATTAAAACACCCAAACTATCCGTTTAAGTCTTATCAGGAAAAGTTGGGTTTATGTCTGAAAGTTCCAAATGTTTCTTTGGCATCACTGCAAATATCAGTAATGTCAATCATCAAACCTTTAATGTTGTTTTATTATGTTTTCTAGGGACCTAATGTTGCCATTATATCTTCCATAAAGTTCAATATTAGAGTACACCGCAAACAGTAAGAACCAAGAGTTACATCCAGCTCAGATCGTATATCAGGAGGTTTGGTGTGGGAGGCAGACGTGCTGACCTTGTGGAAATAATTTAAAAATCACAGGTAACAAATTACATCATTGACATGGTTCATGAATCAGTTTTAGTATTAAGCGTTTTGGAACGTGTCTGCTCTGTCCTAAAACGACCTGTGAAATGCTTTCTGGAGCTGTGTACCCCCATCTATCTCATTTCTAAAGGCTGTTTGCTAAAGAATGGAGCCTTTGTTCTAAAAATGTTGGTCAACAAGTCGTCGTATTTACATGCAGCAGACACGGCCCGAAGTCGAGGATGTTCCGTGTCCTCGCAAACCTTGACTAATGACCGGATTAAGGGGGGAAATGGGGCAGAATTGTAATCCCCACAGTGAAAGCTGCACTTTCAGTAAGGTTGGCCAATAAATCTGTGGGAGGGTCCACTCTTTTCTTTGGCAGCTTTTGTGTTTCTGCAATAATTCTGCTCTCGGTCCTTGATCACAGCGTGCACGCAGCGCTAAAGACCGCATGCTGATCGGGTACTGCACATTTTCTCCCCTTAATTCTGACACTTTGACATGTGTATTGACTATAGGGCATTTTTCTATAAAGAGATTACAAAGTGCTTTTTAGAAAGCAGAAGAAAAAAGGAACAAAGTAGCAGAAAAACAAACAAAGACAAGATTATACAAGACTCTAACCTAACCCACTCTTCCCCAACTTCATTTATATACATGAGAAATTCACTCCAGGAATCTGGTTCAACACATAAATGTCAGAGCAATAATAAATAGCATATTTGCATAAAAGTAGTTATAGCTGATTCTGTGGACCTTCTGTGATGTCTTGTTCGGCTCTCATATTTCACTGATACTGTGGACTCACACAGCATTATGGATACACAATATTTGTATGTTAAAAGAAACATGTTAGCGAGCAGTACTCAATATTGCC
Organism: Sebastes fasciatus; assembly: GCF_043250625.1. Taxonomy (NCBI): domain Eukaryota; kingdom Metazoa; phylum Chordata; class Actinopteri; order Perciformes; family Sebastidae; genus Sebastes; species Sebastes fasciatus. The sequence goes on along the minus strand of NC_133808.1, from coordinate 24,183,098 downwards.
TTTCCAATACTAGAAGGATCACCAATTCTTGCATGTACAGTGTAAACCGTGACCACAGGAAGACAGTTCCTCATTCCCTGAATACAAAATAGGATTTTTTTTCCCAAAGAAACATGATTATCATAACAAAGACATTGAAATATTGGTTTAATTTGTTTGTTTATATGGACAAAGACAGAGAAACATTACCAGTTGCAGAAGCAGCATCCGATGTTGTACAGGTATATAGCTGAAGCTAATTTCCAACACCAGTCCCTCCCTGGTGATTTAAAAGAATTTATATAGAGAATGCACAATGTAATCCATATCTAGATGTGTGCTATGATACATACATACATATACAGTATAAATGTACACATAATGTCCTTGGTTATATGAATAATATGAATAGAATTTACATACATTTTCAACAGAAATACAGACCCAGTGTCAGTACCCACCTATCTGTCTGCCCTATATTATTAAATCAGACATTAAATTGCATAACTTAATCTTATCGATATTGCACAAGATCAATGAATTATGCAATTTATTCCGGAAAACAAGCAGTAAAAGCTGATCTGATGTCTGCTCTCCATCTGCCGTCTCTGAGCAGCTGTCAGTCACTCGTGAACTCCGACCAAACGGTCAAACGAGGCAGCACTGATAAAATATGAATCAATATTACGTTAATGCCTATTTCTCGCCTCAAATGTTTTCAGAATCATCTTGTAGTGCACGGTTTAGCTGTAAAATGAGAAAGTTTGTGACGCCGCCGCCGCCATTGTGAAATCTGGTGAAGGAACGAGGCTGGGTCATGGGCGGACATGGGTCTTGGGGTACTGGGTATGACACATGTGCAGTGTAACTGAAGCTGTGGTCGTGCGTTGCGATTGGCTCAATTTCGGCATGCCAGATTTTACTGTGCATGTGTTATATCCCCAAAGACATGACTTGTTGATGACATGTGACTCAGCCTCCTTTCCATAGGCCTTGGGAACGCCAAATTCCGGTCAAATGACCGGAGCACAGCCAATAGGAACGCTCTCTCTGAAATGACCTGTGATTGGTCAAAGTCTCCCGGCAAGGGCTAGAATTTTTAAAGCCTGAAAACAGAGCCATGAGGAGGTGCAGAAGAAATCTAGTTATCTCTCAGAAAACTTGAATTACAATATGCTGAGAGGTTATTATGGAATTTTTTGCCCAATGACGCCAAATATATACTGCCTACTGCAGCTTTAAGGCTTATACAGTTAGACACCATAGAGGGCGTGGCCGCTTTGAGTGACAGGTGGTTGCCATGACAGCCGTTAGCTGTCTGCTCGACGTCATCTCGTTGGATGATGATGATGAGCTGCAGCTGTTGAACAACCTCCGTTCAACGTCCATGAAATTTACCGGACAGCGCCGTTCAACCGGGACTCTTCTCTACCTACGATTAGACAGAACAGAAGACAGCAGGAGGCGAGTACTTAACGGTGAATAACGTTAACGGTAATGCACACATTGAAGGAGTTGATGGTTTATGTGACAAATAAGTTGATTAATTGATTGATTGATCGATTAATCGAAAAACTTGTACAAATACAAAAAAAATACATAATCAATTTAGCTATTTTCATCTCACATTCCGGTTGAAAATGATGAAAAATGGGAGATTTCATAATTTGTATTTATTTATTTATTTTTTATTTCAAAATGACATAATAAAAACATTACAAACATTTACATACAAAAGAAGCATAGCGAAAACATAAACAAAGAGCTGTGCCAAACATAATAGGACAACAGAAATGAAACAAAACCAACATAAAATAAATTAAACTCACAATAAAAAAAAAAATAATAATAAAAAAGCGAGAGTATGACAATAATTCACTTAAAAACGTTAAAGATATTGCATACATTCTTGCATCTTCTATAGTAGGCCTGTAGTACTCCAATAATACTCCAACTGGAACATTATAGGGTTAAAGTGGTGTGATTAGTGTTCATAGTTAAAGTGCTTTCCTGTGTTAGTTGTATCCTATAGTAGGGCATCATTCAGGTTTTAGGAGCAGTGTCCCAGTCAGGATGCTCCTTCATATAATGCAGCAGGATAAAGAGACACATTCTGAATTTCTACAGTGAATAAAAGACACTAGGAGATATTGGGTTAGGGGGTCCTACCGGGTCAAAACAGCCACCCCTATTATTTTTGTGTGTACACCCCCCACACTGGTGGCGGCTAGGCGTGCGTCAGTGCTAGACACTTCATGCCACTGTCCTATCTACAGCCCCGCTGCCCCTGAAAAAGTACTTTATTTCCTTACTTGCTCCCTGCTTGCTACATCCCGGCTCCCATGGCAGCTCGACCTCTGATCTCCTCACACACACCTCTTGTTGTCCATGAATGGACGAGTAGAGTAGTTGTTGAGGTTGAGAAATATCCCTAGCTATAGTTCGAAAAATGTCCCGACAGTATACGAACAGAAGCACATGGCTAGAAATTATTATACAAAATGTCATCGGCCCTTCACGTTGCATTTTTTTTTCCTACCATGGTGAAGACATGATCCTCCTTACTCTGCCTCTAACTAATCCCACTCCTCACACCTAAACCTAACCAAAGAAGGTATTCAAGGCAAGGAGGCAGGAAGGTGCGATGATGTCATTCTGCATAATAATTAGCCATGTGCTTCTGTTTATTGCAGAGAGAGTGTGTGTTTTCGGAACGGATGAGCCGTTGGAACAATGGGCAGTCCCCCTGGAGGTGTGCCTTTTTCAGGTGAGAAATCAAGTTTTAAGTACGACTGGGTGTCCACACATGATTTTAAGCTAATGCAGTGTAAAAATACTCTAGAATCGCTGCAGCACAACGCTTCCTATTGGTGTTAGGCATGTATGTTTGGTATAGTAGGTATGTCATACTCCAACGTATGACAAGCCACTGTGCTGTGGCGCCTGTGTGTTTTCAGCTTTAGCGCTGTTAGCACCAGTATTCTTCGTGTTGAGAGCCGTGTAGAGGCAATATAAATGCTCCCAATCTCGCATTTAGTACCTTTTAATATGAGTATCCTGCTTTTGCTTTGCTTTGTCAAAGCACTGTGTAAACTCTGTTTTTAAAAGGTGCTGTATAAATAAACTTATCATTAAACTTTAAAAATGAATCCCTATCAGGACACCTTACTGTCTCGGATCATTTATAGATGTTATACAATCTATTTATGGCAACAGAGATATGAAAGGTTCATGTTAACAACTTAATAATAGGATCTTAACTGCAGCCATTAGCCATGGTGTGCATTTGAAAATAGCCCCCGTCTCCTCCTCTCTATTCATTCCCTTCCTCCCTGTAGACTGCCTCTCAGATGTACTGAATTAGAGAGGGAAAGTGGAGAGAGGAGGGGGGTATGTAGCAGAACAATTGTTCCCTACCTCAGCAATATAGTCTATGAGTGGGAAATGAAAGTGGTGAACTGGAACAGACGAGTTTGTATACCTTATTTGTTCTGATACAGCCAGTTATGCATGGCTAGAGGGATTGTACTCATACACATCTGACCTATTAGTCACAGACTGACCACCTCCATGGACCATTACGCATGATGGATAACAGACTAGTGTGGTATACTCCTCTGCAAACAAATTCATCCAAACAGGGAAAAAAAATTATGTTAACACTCCAAAAGTAGCTCATGGCTCGCCTTTTTCTCTTTATTCCTTAGTGCCAAATTGGTCGTTTTTCTGTCTGCCTGAACTGGAGGCTGGTAAGGTGGCCTAACGTAGGAGAGCAGTCAAAGCGTCGTCTGGTTGATCATAAACAGCAGCCTGCCTCTCTGCGCCATAGTCACAGTTGGCAAGTCCGAGCTCTGTGTGGCTGCAGCAATAATCGCACTATTGGTTTAAATCCACTTCATGTCAGTCGTACAAGGCCTTGCCAGCTTACAGGAGGCAAAAACCTGCTGTGGTAGCAGATGTTGAGGAAATGATATGTTAGCTTTTTTTCCATGGATCTCAGTGTTATTTGAGCCCCACAGCATGGTAGGAAGCGCCTGAGCTCCTGACCCTTTCTGCTGTGAAAGGAATGAGGGGTGACGGTCAGAGGAAGTTCAATTTTGTGGCCTGGCAGCATGGATGCAAGATAATTGTGATTCCTGCCCATGATTCCTCAGATTCACAGAACTCAATGCACGTATCTGTCTCTGGAGCTGTGGGTTTAAGTGAACAGGTAAAACTCAAGATGCTTCCTCTGATCTTTTGGGAGTGTGTCAATGCGAATGTGAACATTTAAAATTGTAAGCCCGCTGAGTTTAGATGTCTGTCTTGTTCAGGGTTGTTCACTGTGTAGTTTCCTTTGTGCTGCCTTTGTTGTGATGGCTGGAAGCTTTAAAGGGATATCCTTTAATTTACTCCCCTCAAAGAAAGAGAGAAAAAAGAAAGCAAAGGGAAAAAGATGTGAAGGGTACGTGTTGGTGATGCTGACCGAATTACTTTTACTTTGTGGTCATTAGGTTGCCCTAGCAACATTTCACAATAATGGCACACTTAGTTGATTGATTTCATTTATTCTGTGGGACCATCGCAGCACCTAGACAGTGCCTTTAGCCCACTAACGCCAGCTAACGTTAGCTAAGCAGTGTTAACTTAGCTGATGTTATTTGGTTCACCATGTCAGGTTAACGTTAAGCAGCTAGGGTTCTTCCTGAACTCCAAGACATTGTTGTCAAAAGTAACGTTACATAGAAAGTAAAGGTAAAAGTAGATAATTGTACACTTAGCTTAGCACAGCTTGCATTAAAACACACACGTATTGTAGGGAGACGCCACCGGCTTTGCGACCTCCTTGAGAGACAGCAGATGTGGCCAGCTTTTGTTTGAGACTTGGTGGTGTAAACTGTTTTTATGGCTGCACGTAGGTTTTATTCAAATGTAGAAATTACACATCGTGTACTTGATGACTGAGTACGCCTGAGCCCATTGCTTGCTACTTATATAATTGAAACCCTCTGTGCTCTACTGGATCCCACAGGTGTTCTATTAAATATGTAGAATTATAGGTCTTAATATCCGAACACTTTTCACATTATACTTTGCTCACTGCATAAGCATATCAGACATTTATAAAGCCTGTCAATTGCATATTATGACTCACTCCTAACCATGTAAATGTATTGAAGTACTGGTAATACCTTAATATTGTATATGCATAATCAACGCATAATCGTACAGAAACCCACAAGAGAATAAATATTTTCACAATACACACAAATACTAATCATGCACACAAAGCACATCATAGGTTTGCTTTTAGTGTGTATTCACAGTATTAAATCCATAGATTGTGTATAAGAAGTGGACGTAGTCATTGTGACGTCACCCATTGGTTTGTGGACTGCCGTTTTAAAGCCTCGAGTTTCGCATTTTGGCAGTTGCCATCTTGTTTTTTTTGCCACCAAAAAGGTTCTAGTTAACTTTCATGCCACAAGCCATCACAAGCCGAGCACGACTGCAGCTTGTTAGTGTGAGCCACCTAGCTGCTTCATTAGCACCACGGTAGCTGTTTGGCTAGAGAGACACAACAACTAACCACAATATCTCTATAGGTATGTTTATGATCAAATTGACACATGTTCTGTTACACAGATCGTGATGATTATGGAAAGGTTGTGGAGCCCAAAGAATGCATGACCTGTCGTGACAGAACATCGACCCAACCCCACTGATCCTGACCGGCTAGAGGTTAGTCGTTGCAGCCCATCTACTTCTTTATAACCTAGGCCGCAACAGCGGAGAAGTAGGTTAGCCAACCCACATAGTATGCAACTGAACTGGGTAGAGCCATGGCCTAACTCTGCAGGGTCAAAAAGACAAGCAGTAGACACCCTGCACACCACATTGCCGGGTCATCAAAGAGCATGGGAGCATGTACTGTAGGTGTATCACGCATAGTGAAAATCCATCCCAGTGATGAGTCTAGTACATGATGGCCACTGATGTGGTTCTTGAAGCGGCGACTCCATCCGTGGAGATGAGCTGTCAGTGGGCAAATCGCTGTTCATGTACCATCTACCATGTGCTCTTCCCCAAAACATTTCAAACTTATGCATATTCTGTCTATCTAAATGTGTAATTATAAATTGGCTCAAGCTAATTACATGTTCCCAAAATAGTTGTGTGTTGTTGCAGTGGCATTTTGACATGCAGTAGGAGGCAGGAGACATTTTTGACTGCTGGTGTGATGTGATGTACACCAGGCTCTTAGTGTTGTCTACTTATTATTCTGTCTTTGCAGTTTTTGAACGTGTGCGTGTTTGCTGTTGTTGCCGCCCGAAAATAGTGTTTTTGTATTTTTGTACATTTTGTATCCCTGAAAAACGAACCAAGCAAGCAACAAACAAGTTGCTGTGGTCGCCTTGTTTTTGGAAAGAATAAGTATCAAATTGCAGGAATAATAATGGCTTTATTTTTGTTTACCTACATCTGAAGAGCTACGTAGAAACAATCTTGTGAGCCTCGTTATCTCAGTTTAGTATGTATGGTTTGATATTCTAAATTAGACGAATCAACAACATGACAGCAGAAGCCTATGGTTGGTAAATATTGATCAGAAAGTGTAATCTGTCATCATCTCATTGCTCTACACTGCATGTAATTTGGCTGATAGACTTTGAATGGCCTTGTTTCAAGATGTTTCTATTTACTCCATTTTTGTGTTTTTTTTTTAATGGCTTTAGATGTACTGAGGGACACTTTGGTCTTGGGGAGGATCTCTGATTTCTACATAAAGCATTAGAGTAGAATTAATACAGGCTATAACTGAACAGTCATATTCTTATCTGGACATCAACAGATGATGCTATTCATAGTCCGGTTGCAATGTTTAAAAATAACTAATTAAAGGCTGAAAAGCCTTAAAGTTTTAAATTTTAATCCAATAACTCGCATTGTGTCAGTGCAGTCACATCCACTGTCAGTTATTCACTATCATCATCTAACTCTTCAAACTGAACCTGTAACACTTTGTTTAAATTGTAAAGATTACTGTATCCCTTTATGCCTATAGCATAATGTAATTAGTATTAGATTTCTTTGTGATTAAATTGGCATATTTGACTTGTTAAATTAGTTAGCCTAGACATTGAATTTTCATTTTCATGATGTTTGTATATCCAATATTAAGCTTGTAATATTAGATTGATGGAAATTATTCATAGAACTTCAGGAGCTGAAGTGCAGTTGCAATACAGTGGGATAATAAAGAACAGAATTGAATGTCAGGCAGTAGATAATTGTGTTGGTGTAGTGAATATGAATGTGTGATGTGTTTGTAATGAGAGTCCTTGAGAGGCGCTCTAGCCGTAGGCTGGTCCACTGATCATCTGTTGAGGCCCTGACACATCAAGCCTTTGGTCAGCCATTGGTCAGTTTGAGGCTGTCGGCGAGTGTCTGTTGGCCTAGTTTTTGCGATGTGTCCTGCACCGTCGGCTCTAGTCTGCCTGTGACTGAGGTTTTTCGGCCGATTCAGCATGTTGAGGCGGAGCCCGTTGGTGAGAGAAATCTTTCTGATTCTGAGTAAAGTCAAGCAGGCGCACAGAAAGCTCTTCATCTTTATCTCATCTCATCAGTCCAATACACGGATATTTTAACAACGGCATGGTCATTTGGAATGAAGCTAAGTGGTGGTGTGAAAATGGTTGACAAACGCCGCTTTGTTTCATGTACTTATCATAACAACGGCTTGTACTGTATATCCGCCGTCCTCGGTCTCCCGGTTTCCCTTTTTGAATGATTAATACAGACTACGGCCGCTGCCTACTGGTGTGGAGAGTTATTTCCTCTCACGCAGGCGCAAAACGTATGTGCTAACTGGCCGTCTGCTGTAATCTTTGCGTTGTGTTGAAGTGCAACTTGTCGGCCAAGACAAAGGCTACGTGAGGCGACGTCGGCTTTCGTCGCCGCTTGTTCTTTGATGTCGGTTTGGTGTGTCTGGGCCTTTCAGGCGTTCAGCTGACCTGAAGCCTGCAGGAACAGTCTATAGCTCAGGTGACTGGAAGCTTTGATCCTCTGGGTCTTCTTCAGGTGACTGGAAGCTTTGATCCTCTGGGTCTTCTTCAGGTGACTGGAAGCTTTGATCCTCTGGGTCTTCTTCAAGCAACGCCTGCTATAAATGTTGTAAAGGGAGGAGAGCTCACCCTCAGTGATGTGATGGGCCATCTGCAGCACCAGCTTTGTGGCTGACGGCAGTGTAGTTCCCATAACACGCAGTGAACTCTTCACTGATGATCTAAGGATGGGGGTCTTGGTCCAGACTTTCCCAGTTGCCTGCAATAGAAGAGGTGCTGTTATGCTTCTTTTCTACTGTCCCACTGTGCTCTGTCCCTGTGACTGGAGAACAGTTCACATCCTCAACTTGGTGTAGTTAGAACAACGTTTTGTAACAGGATACTTAAAAAAAAAAAATAGTCTGAGTGTGTTAAGGGTGGATATTGAAACCATTGCACAGCTGCACTCTAGGTAGATACATCAGGATCTACAGTAAATTAATTCTGATGAAATGTTCAACATGACTCATCAATCATTATGAGGGCAGAAACAAGGTAATTTGATTGAGAAAAAAACTAAAAAAAACTAAACGTGAATAAAGTGGGGGCCTCTTAACCAACAAACAAACATCTGTTGAAGGTCAGAGGAACTTCTTTCCAGGAAGATGATTTTCTATTAGTCTTTAACCTTTAATTATGTTTGAGTTTAACCTTTATCTCCCCAATTAATCATAATACGAGCTAATTTACGACTCCACTTCAGAACCAAACATTCATCCATGTTAAACCCCAACACCCTACCGAGAGGGAAAGCATACAAGACTTATTGCAATTAATTCAGAAACCATGACAACCAAGGCATATGGTGGCAAAGAGACATTAGCCAGTAATTTGGATAAATGGCATATTTCATCTCACTGCAGGCACCATATGGGATAAATGAATGGTCTTGTGTTTTTTCATTGTGTAGTTTTGACTGCACTATATTTTACTCACTACTAACACAGTAGTCCATCCATCCATCCATTTACTTCCACTTATCCGGGTCACGGGGGCAGCAGGCTTAGCAGGGAATCCCAGACTTCCCTCTCCCCAGCAACATTTTCCAGCTTTTCCCAGGGGAACCCCAAGGCGTTCCCCAGGCCTGACAAGATATATAATCTCTCCAGCGTGTTCTTGGTCTACCCCAGCGCCTCTTACCAGTTGGGCGTGCCCGGAAAACCTCTAAAGGGAGGCGTTTAGTAGGCGTCATGATCAGATGCCCAAACCATCTCAGCTGGCCCGTTTCGACACAAAGCAGCGGCTCTACTTCGATGCGGCGTTTATTCTAATACAAATGTACTTATTCCCAGTGATTTTTGAATAGTATTTTTGCACATCCCTACTGTAAACCACAGCCTCTCGTGTCTTATTGCTTAATTCTATACGGTTACTGGAAGTCAGTGTAAACATTAAGAACAGGAGTAATATACTCAGTTCTCTTGGTTCTTGTTAGAGTTCTGATTTAGCGGGACTTGTTTTAAAGGTGCTAAATGAGAGTTTGGAAGCATTTCTATTGCCTCCGCACATCTCTCAACATGGTGACAGCTGAGCCGGTGCCTTGTAGCTAATACAACACACTAGGGAGAGTGATTTCATTCTATGCTCAGGTAGACTTTACTCCTCTTTACCGTTACATACAAATATTTGTTTGATGCTATATTAATACTCTGGATATTGTATAAAGCACCTTTTAATAGCTTTTTTTGGGAAGACCAGACAAGAGAGAGTTACAGTAATCCCCCCTGCTGGAAATGAATGAGTTTCTCTAAATCTTGTCTGGACACAGGACCTCTGGTTCTTTCTATTTCTTTGACACAAAAGACAAAACCAAACAAATAATCCCCAACAAGTGATGTGGTCCTCCTCTGGGCCAAAAACTAATATACCGAGAAATTCATAAAGAAAGTTTTGTTTTGGCTCTGAACTCAAACTATATATTAAAGTGAGAACTGTTATGTTTGTTTAGATCTGATCCAGTGTGTGTGTGTGGGTGAGGGAGTGAGAGAAACTGCATCACTGCCTGTATGAACAAACAAATAATGTAGCCCTGTGTTTGTTAAATGTAACCCTGAAACTGCCAGAACCCACTGTAGGTGAATGTAGAATATAACTCAGTGTTCATCAAAATTTAATCTGTAGTTCTCAGTTGCGCTAACGGCATAGTGATGGCAATGTTGGTCAGTCAGCAGGTCACTAAGGTGCCCAAATTTGTCCAATATTTTACCTTTAGCTGTGCTTATTATTTAGTGCTAATTAGCTAATGTTAGCAGGCAAACACGCTAATGGTGAACATGGTAAACGTTGTAACGCTAATGGTCTGTCCTGTTCCAAGAAGGAGAATCTTGTTAAAAGCGTCTCTTAGTGACCACATCATGAGGGAAATCACAATTTTTGCTCTCAAAGACCTTAGCTCCATTTATTTCTTTTACTAAACTTTTCAAACTTTACCCGTAGGGAGAAATTTATGAGAATGTCAAATCATACGAAAGTAAAATCAAGAAGAGGAAAGAGGCAATGAGTCAACCAGGCACTCCAAATCATGTATCCTTGCTAATGTGTCCATTTTTGGAATCAAAAGCTCTCCTCAATCAACAAAATGTTCAAAAAGGAATAATGTACCTTCTCTTCTTTTCAGATTTATAAAGAATTGAAAAAGAACAAAGCAACAGTGACATGAATATGTCTGTGTGATTCATGAATCTGAGATACAAGCTAATGATTAAGACATACAGTATTTCAAGGCAACAGAAAAGCCTTAAACTATACAATTTTTAAGCTTTGTGAGAAGCTGCCCCCAGCTGTTTGTTGACAATGATATAGAAAGTACAAAAATAGGTGTCCTCTTTTGCTCAGTGAGTAAAATTATAGTGGCGTTAAAACAAATTTGCAATTATTGATTATTATTTTAGATTATTGTATTAATTTAACAACCCTAATGTTAACCCAATTTCCAGAAAATCTGAAAAAGGAAACATGAATTAATGTGCTTTCCATTTACTACTGCCATTGAATATCAGGAGTTGGGTGCATTGAGATAAACAGTCGGTGGCACCAACTCTCCAGTCGGGTACAATTTAACCACTAAAAAAGAAGATGGCGCAACAAGATGACGTTATTAAAAGAGTGCCAGTGTAATGTCAAGCAATTGTAAATGTTGTAAAACATGATAGAATATGATCTCTCTGTTTGTTTCATGTATTAATTTGAAGGTTACAGTCTCCTCATCGCATCATGCAGATCTAATATTTTTGCCTGCCACAATGTTTTGTAAGTAATATGCTTCATGTACTGTACATCATGATTTATTCACTATGCCTTTTCTGTTGCACTTTATCATATTTTTTATCAATACACCACCTTTTCAACCTCAGCCAAGTGTAAGAACTTGTTTTCAAGGTGTTATTCGCATTTCTGGCGTTCCCACTCAGGTCTTTTGTTCACAAATTGAAAATGTATCGAAACAGGTGGATGGAAATGCACTTTCATGATCGTTACAGGAACTGCAGATTTGGCACACTTCCATAATGTTTTTTCACACTGGTGGTTATTGCTTGAAACAAACCAAAGGTAACTGTTTCAGCAAGCAACCTTAAAATTTAGGGCATATTCTCCTTTGAGCATTAACACCTCATATCCAATTCACACATCAGCCCACTTCTGAATCTCCTAGCCATGTGATAAAACTGAATCTTAAAAGCCCATTAGTATGTGGAATACCAACCTCAAACCAGTAAAATATTCTGTCTGAAAAGAAAACTAATTATCAAGGGCGTTCAGTACCTCAGAGGGCAAAGCACTGAAAAAGTACAATATGGCGTTAATTTGCAGGAAGGAGATGACTATCCAGAAAGTGCACCGTTGAGTGACTCGGCTGGATCATAATGTTATGTGCCAATAACCTTGAAAATTAAGTTCTTAGATGAATCTCATCCCGTCATCCTTTGAGGATCAGTAGACCGCCATGTTAATATTGAGGCAGCAGAAAGAGAAATGTGATATTTACACATTTCAAGACAGGAGAGTAACACACACTAAAAAATAAGGGTTCTTAAGATGTTTGTAGCTAAATCTCTCATGGCAAAGGGGGCCTGCTGTTGCATTTTATTGTCACTTGATAGAAACTAACATGTATATCTTTTCAGAGATAGCTCTCCATGTGAATAATACCGGTTTCAAAGACTAGTCGACTATCAAAACCACTAGTCCACATTGTTCATCGTTGTAGACTAATCTGTGGTTTGGTGCCGGCTGCACGGCAATGCATGTCCAAATGAGCTTTTGTGTCCCTCTAAATTCTCAAAATTCATCATATTATAATAAACATTGTATACGATAAACATGTATTGATAAATAATGAAAACTCTATTGCTTTCCGATGCAACCCATAGGGGGGGGCTCGGACCAAAAGGGCTGAGCAGAATCCTCCGGAGGCTGTATTACGCACAGAATTGCAGCCGTGCACTGCTAGAGGGACGATGTGTAAAGATTTGTTTATACTCGCGCGAGAAATATCGCCATATATTGAATCGTAACCCCTGTATCATGATACCTATTGCCAGATTCTTGACAATACAGAGCCCTACTATGAGCATGCACAACGGCGTTTATGCTCAACGCATTGTTTGATGCAATATGCTCCGAAACTGGTGTGGGCGTACAAACAAAATATTCTGTGGATAAGAAGTCAACGAGTGTTACCGGAAAGGAAAGTAGGCTGCCTGGCAACAGTAAACACTGATGTACCGCAAAACATTGCATTTGTGTACTGTAATTACTACTGTCGCTTACTTCCAAGTCAAAATTACCTTTCGTCTCTCGATACTTCCCCTCAGGTCGCCACTCTTTCCATGAGACCTTTTTTTAGCTTTTACAAAACGATCTCTCATATTCCTTCACAGCCTGCAGCAAAAGGCCTCTTCTTTCCCCAGTGTGTTGCCTATTTCTGTCCAAGGAGTTAATGACATGCGACTGTCCCTGTGGTCTCTCAATGAACAGTCGTACAGATGTCTGTACAGGTGAACCTGCTTGGCCAGTCTTCCCTTGTGTTCCTTCCTCCATGTTGAAATGAAAGGTGCAGCGCTCTCAGTTGGCGCATAGTTACAAAATTTCAGAGGTGCACAACCAAGCGCCGCGACAACGCACAAAGCGAAAGCTGCGATGACATAATTTTTGGGCACACGCACGTCACGCTGGCTTCACTACGGCGACCATAAACCAGGTTTAATGCGCGTAGACATCAGCCTCAAAATGCTGTCGTTTAGGGGAAGAGGGCCCGCGAACTTTGGAGTAGCCTATGTCAACACTTGTGCGCACAGAGGGATGAGGAGAGGAGACACTGATTTTCAGGATGTATGTAGTCAGAGATGTCCCGAAGTCTAATATATCAGTCATTGTCAGGCGTTATTTATTAAGTTTCTTCAAGCAATCTAAAAATCAAAGAATAAAGACATTTCCCCTCACAAAGGGCAGTTAACGCATATTCGTTTTAACGACTAATTTATTTAACGTATTAACACAACAATACTGGCATATGAAACTAGAAAACCTAAGGAGTCCATGTCATACTAGCTTGGGCGGCTGTGGCTCAGAGCAAGAGCGGGTCGTCGACCAATCGGAAGGTTGGCGGTTTGATACCCGGCTCCTCCGGTCACATGTCGGAGTGTCCTTGGGCAAGATACTTAACCCCAAATTGCTCCCGAAGGCTGTGCCATCGGTGTGTGAATGAGTATTTAGATTAGATCCTGATGGGCAGATTGGCAACTTGCATGCTGCCATCACTGCATGAATATGTGTGTGTGAATGGGTGAACGTTAACATAGTGTAAAGCGCTTTGTGTGGTCGGAAGACTAGAAAGGCGCTATATAAATGCAAGTCTTTAGTTGGTAGTTTAAATTGTCTAAACTTGTTTCTATTGTAATCTTGTCTTGGTTCCACAATATCTATGCACGTATACGTAGGCTTTATGCTTGTATGTGTATACATATACTGTATGTCTGAATTTGTAACTTTGGTGCAAAACCTGTTTGCCTTTTAAAGTGCTATATAAATGAAATAAACTTGAAACTTGAGAAAGGGGGAAAAAACACTAAAGACCATTACTGAGCCTATAATAGAATGAATTGTATGCATTGCTGTGGCAGGAAACCTTTTATATATGTATCTGTCAATAAACCAATTTTACTGTTATTTGCCACTGCCATTCATTTCAGAGTCCGACTGCACTGGAAATGAGTTTTGAGACTTCATGTGCTTTCAAAGTAAAGTGAAATTGGAAGAACAGGTATCTTCTAAAGGAAATTACATATTTTCAAAAATTGGCACTCACTCTTGAGGAGATGGTAATATTTTTTTGCTCTGACTCAATTTCTCAATTTGTCCTTTAAAAGAATTTGGAAATGGGTCTGTGTAACTTCAAATTAGTCTTTGGAGGGATAGAACTACCCTGTAAAACAACCTTGCAAATGTTGGATGGAGATGTATAAAGAATAGCCACAAGTTGTTGCTTTGCTGAAATGGTGTGTCCAATTGCCTAATTGATTTAAACATTAGCTTAATGTACCTAAAAAAAAAAGTGTTAATATTATGGATTGGACAGAATACAAATACGTAAGTGGGATTGTATATATGTAATATAACAAACTATTCTGTCTATATTTATTTTCATCCCCCAGGGTTCAATTCTTTGGTCTCTATTTTTCAACATCTAGGCTCTCCTTCTGCCAAATCATTTAAGACCGTAAGGATATTTAACAGATGATACACAGATTAATTTAGCGCTTTCATCCAATGACGATGGTGCTATAGACTCACAGTGTCGGTGCTTTGAAAAAGTAAACAACTAGATCAAACCTTATTTCTTTTACTTAAATATAGACACGACAGAGAGGGAAATACTTAGTTAGTGTTTGTTTATTCCAGGGCTAAAAAGACCAAAGGCCAAATCAGAAATCTTGGATAGACTCTTAGCTTTAGCAGCCACATCAAAGCAATAACTAAATCAGCCTTTCATCATTCAAAACAAATGGCAAGAATAACAGGTTTCATGTCTTGTGAGATTTAAAGACACACATTAATGCTTTAATCTCCAGCACGCGGGACTATTGCAAAGGTCTTTTGTTTGATATTTCCAAAAAGAGCATCTGACAACTGCAGCACATTCAAAATGCTGCTGCCAGAGTTCTAACAAGAACCAGACGTTGCTTCTACTCATAATTCTGTACACTGGATGTTTTAAAGTGCCTCATTTATAAATGAGTTGATGGCCTAGGGTCCAAAATATTTCTGACATGTTTGAAGAATATAAATGCAGAGGGTCACTCGAATACTAATTAATGCTTGGGTAAGAGCCCTCTGGCCAAAGAGCCTACGTAGATACTTTCCCAAAAGATTTATATAGTACTACTAAGGCTAAGAACGAACTGACTTCAATTCCAAATAATGTGCTTTAATGTTTGCAACTGAGAATGTTTATCCAAAAGAAGATTATCATTTGCTGTCCTGCAATTTAAACAGATGTGTGTGTGCGTGCGTGCGTGCGTGCGTGCGTGCGTGCGTGCGTGCGTGCGTCATGAAATTACAAACAAAAACCTGATGGAGAACTTCAAATTATCCTTGAATGAGCACAGCACCAAGCCCCCAAGGGGGATAGATTTGCACCAGAGATTAATCTCTTGAGAGATTAATACAATAGTTCTGAGACAATATTTCATTCTTTAGGACATAAAATGAACAGTAACCAGTAAGGGTTTTCTAATGATGGTAGCAGGGTCCAAAATTACCACCCGCCAAGCATCAAATGTAGCTTGATTTTCCTTTTTAGCGAGTAAATCTCGGAAGGCTATTTGCACACTGTTGAGTAAATAAAATAGTCATGTAATAAAAAAAACTATGCTCGGTTACACTGAGAGTCTCTACTGCGTTTTGCTGTCACTTATGGGAGCGCTCCTCTGCTCTGTGTCGGAGGCTGACACACACACACACACTAGGGATGTTACGAGAACCAATAACGTTACTTTGTTACCAAGTCAATGCCAAACTTTTCAAAACATGACTGCACTCGTTTTTTTACCATGTGGGCTCGAGACTAACGGCATCCAGTCCTCCCCGGGGACTATAGAAAATGTGTTTGTCCCTTGGCCGGTGAGTCAAAAAGTTAATTTCGGACACAGGATGGTAGTTGTCTGTGTGTTTTAACATTCTTCTCTGAACCTTATGTGATTGAGCTGGGCAGTAAAAGTTCCAATGACTGCTCATAAGGCTTATATGCGTCTTACATTTATATGTATAATTGAATGTATTATGTTAACCCCTACTCTGACCTGACCCCTGTTAAGACTTGGACAGTTGTCTACGTATCAATAGGTCTTGTTTTCTTTTGTTGAACTGGCGATTGTCTTCGGGATGCCAAAATACCACAATGTGTAATATACTGATGTTTTGACTTATAATAAACCATTTAATGCAGAAGTTACACACTTGTATATACTATAGAAAATGCCTTTGGTAATAGTTTTACAAGGGCTTAGTCTATTGTCATTACAATGCATGCATTCTCTTCAGTGTTTACGCTGTAGAAAATACATGCAGAAAAGAAAATGTTTACTTGGCTCTCTTTGGTTGAACCAATTTGTTTCACAATCCATCATTTTATACTAAGTTTTGACAGATACATGCCTTCTTTGCCTTGTGGGCATTACAGTCATTCCACTGAAGTCATCTGAGAATTGTAGTATTTCAAATGAAGAAGAAACCGTGATGGTGCTGCGTTCTTCACTACACATTAAATCCCCGAGTGTCCAAGTGCCTATAGCTAGCTGCATTCAGCCAGCATCAAACCAATTAGGAATGTTGCTTGAAAAGAGTGTTTGAATATTTTCATGTCAGTGAAACATATTATGTTTTATACTTTTACTGTGTAATCTGTCTGAAAATAGTCTGGAGTTTATACAGTTTGCACAGAGAGAGCATACGGCAAACTTCAGTGATGGCAGTACAGCTACATTTGCATAAATGCAAAGCTATACATTTTAATATGCTAATAATTTGATATTTCTAGTTTGTTACTTGAAAATGAATTATAGGCCATAATGCTCAAAACTATTTTTCGTATTTTGTACTAGGGGGAAAGGATCTGCTATACAGGCATGTATGTGGTGTGTCACATCCGTACAAGCCAGAGCCATTTCAGCAACCTCAAAGATCCTGCTCCATTGAATGTACGGTTGATTTGATGAAGTGATTGGCTGCTTGTTGATTTTCATTTTAATTTGTCCATCTCTTAACAATTGCAAGAAACTGATTGTTTATGAATACAGTGTCTGATTATTGTATTGAATAAAAGAAAATTATTTACGTCATTAAGACTACGTCTGGAAAATAATCACACAGAGTGGTACATTATCACATGAAGTGGCGAATTATCACTTGACGTTAGTTGGGTAAATTTTGACTGTGGAGGCACCATTCTGTTGGAGCCTGAATTAATTAAGATTTGACAAAGCTTATTTAAACAGAACACTGAATGACTACGACATACAATGTGTGCTGTTTAGAACCTCCATTTTCTGCTATTGATTGAGTTGGAGCAAAAACAATTTTAATTCTCCTTCATGAATGGCAAGTGTGCTTGTACCACCCTGACAAAAAGTGTTTACCACATGGAAGTCTTTCATGCTTACATGAAGAACAATTCCTAAGACTTGGTTTGCAGTGGGACTTGCAATATTTTTTTTATGTTAAATGTACCTTCTATCCCATTTTCTCAACTTTTTTTGAATTGTAACATTTTACAATATGCTTTAAAGGGACTATTTATAAGAATCAGAAATTGCGTGTTAACAGCCACACCTGTGGCCGTTAAGTCAACGAAAGTCAGCGTCCTGTTGATCGCGCTTGTGCTCGCTCTACATAGACATGAACGAGCATCGCTCAACACAGTGAGGCGACACACGTCAGCTAAAACCACAATATCACTCTATATTTCACCTGCTTGGCAGTAATGTTAGCTGACCAGACCAAGGTCTCTCCATGAATCAATGGAGGGAAACCTCTGTTGGTCTGGAGGAGCTGCAGCATTAATTTCTGCACAAACGTCCACTGTACATTTACTAGATATTCTCAGAGCTAAACTAACTCTTCTGCAGTGTATAGTGTGCGCGCATGCACATGAGAGTGGATTGAAAGTGCGAGAACAAGCACGGTGTGTGTGAGTGAAGGCAGGCAGAGGAGCAGAGTACAGCAGACACTCCGGCCCTGGAGACCAAAGCTACGGTCTCCCCCGCGTCCTCTGACCAACTTGTTTTGCAAGACGGGCTTCACTAGATATAACTTTGCGGTTTTGGTGCTTCCGTGTAGTTTGTGTTGGAGTCTTGACTGAACAACGTAGCCACACGGGAGCACGCATGGGACACCGATCCGCAATGATTTATACGTGTAAGAAGTTAAAAACAGTCCCTTTTTAAATAACGGAGTTAATAACAACTTTTTTACTATGCATGTAAAACTGAATGTCTAATATCTAATCAAATATTTTTGCTACCCTTGAAACCACTGAGACAGGGACATTTTAATGTCCATGTTTGAGGATTGTTCGATACCAACCTTAACAATTACTGGGATGGGATTAGAGAATCAATTAAATTGCATGAATGATTATACACAATGTAGAAATAATGGTACAGATCCACTCTTATGTGAGGCTTCTACAATATTGCCACTATAATGAAGATCAAATTCTGATTCAGATCACACTCCAAACATCAAATGGAAACAGACAAGTATAATCTCATTAGCATATGAGCTTCAGGGTACAGTATCTGTGGAGACAGAAATTAATTTGAAATTGCTGCTGGAATCTTGCATCAATTTCACAGCAGGAATTTTTGTCTCTGCCACTTTACATATTCCTCCACAGGTGACCAAAAACACTCCACATGTTGTATTTGAGAGGAGGATTTGAGGACAGAATAGGGGGCATTTCAATATCTGAATTCTGACACCCTCATGCAGCTGTTTGTCAATGTGTCACCTGGAACAGTGCATGTACACACACACACACACACACACTGTGTATTAGGAGGGTACTGTAGCCTACACAGTACTGTACTGTACTTTATTATTGTCATCTATAGTGGTTGTTTGCATAAAAACACACAATTCAAATGATTAGGATTATTTAAATATTTGTTTTGATTAAAAAAAAATCTTGGCAAGCTGTTTAGAGCTAGTGTTAGGAAGTTAAACCGGTCATAATTCCCTCTCTAATATCCATTTCATATTACTGTTAAAACATCTCCTAACAACTGGATTTATTCAAGTTTCTCGCAAAAAACGTAATTTTACAAGATTAGATTTCAACACATCATAACGTTGTAATTTACCTTCACCCAATAGTCCTTTTTCCTGAGCAGAGTTTGAACACCTCATAATAATAACTCAATGGCACCTCCGTTAACGTTAGTAGCTCTATTATTTAACCAAGCAGTACTGTGCTGCCCATCTGCTTCTAACAGGTAACGTTACTAACTCTCTTCCTGCTGATTTCAACACGGGTTTGTTGTTCATGGTGTAGCATTATCAGGGAAAAAATTTACACTTCTCGAGAATATCATCGTCTCTAATGTCCAGAACTTCAGAATACCTGAAGCTGAAATTAAAGCCCATTTAAGAAGCTTGTTTGTCTTCTTTGTTGGTTCTCAGAGAAAAGACACAAGATGTTGGGAGAGGAGCAGCAGACTGGAAGGAGATGAGGACATAAAGGTGAGGAAAGGTTGACCTGAAAAACACTACTGTCTGCACACAGCTGGAAACTGCAACAGTCAAATTACATGATTTTTATATTTGAATGATTTTGTCATTGTAATTTGTTTTTTTTGTGTCTCTGTCCTCCAGAAAATACTGGAGGAGCAGCTGGAAAACCACAGGGAGGCTCATCAGACTGCTTTAGCGCCTCCGAGACAAGATAGATGCTGGATGAACTCGCAGAGTAAAGAAACATCATGTAAAGCAAAATATTCTAGTGAAACTGATTATTCTTTCAGAATTTTTTTAAATGTTTTTTTTTTTTTAAGATATTTATCTGGCATTTTTGCCTTTTTTTTAATTGATAGTAGATGTGTAGAATGTAACCAGCGGAATTACATATGCATGGAAACCATAGTTTATCAAAATAAAAAACGTATTTTGAAAAAACTGTGTCAAAATGTCATAAAGATTTAAAGTACAGTGCAGTATCTTCAATACTAATACAGTATCTGTATGCCATAAAAATATAGTATAGTGCTTCATAAATGCAGCCCTCTATCATATGCTAGCTTCCTAAATTGGCACGCCTGTTGTAGTAGGCACACATGTATCTGTGAATTTCATTCAAATTCTTATATCATCCTTCTTTTCTTTTCTCCCCAGATGACTGCAGAGTTCCGGACCAAAACTCCACCTCATCCAACGTCATCTACTGTGAGAGACCCTCAGATTACAATGCTGTATTTTCAATAAAAAAAATAGCTAATATTTGTTGTTTTCTTTTCCATAACCCTCTCCTTTCACACACAACCTGAAGTCTAGAGACCAGTCTTGTATCACCCTGAGCTATCTGATTTAACACACTTGGCTAATGTTTCATAGCATTTTTGACTTCATGTTCAGTGTTGGACCTCAAAATCCATCGTGCCTCACAGGATCAAACACAAAACCTCCAGTCTTCTATCTTCCCTAAGCTAGTTGATCTGAGACGTTTGACCTTTTGTTCAGCCAGACAGGGGAGCCGGGATTTGATCTTTTCACCTCAAACTTTTCTTGTAGTTTCACATTAACGACCACAGAAATACTGAAAGCTTTGAGGAGTGGGAGGGCAGGATTTGATCCTGCAGATTCACAGCCATGTCATTTTCTTGGATTAAGCCACTGACCTTATCTCTAATCTCTCAACCATTGGTTCCGACCACCCACCATTAAGGTAAAACAGAATAAAACTATGGTATAACTTTTTTCATAACGTTTTTTTTATCACATTAATGGCATATTATACTATAACTTTTTATGACATACCTATAACATGATTTTTTTATGACATTTCCATGATATATACTTTTACTTTTTTATGACTCTTACGACATACTATATGGTGAATTTTTATGACATACAATACTATATTTGTTATGACATTTCTATGAAGATTTATTCTGACTTTCATGACATACTATGCTATGTTTTTTTTTGTTCAACATAGTATTCTATCCCTTTTTTATGGAATATTATTCTATGACTTTTTATGGCATGCTATACTATGATAGTTTTTTATAATATTTGTATGCATAGTATACTTATAGCATAGACATCTTTACGGCATACTATATTTTGACATGCTCTATGATGTGCTATACTGACATTTTTATGGCTATGACTATATAATATTTTTTTTATGACATACTAGACTGAGATTTTTCATGACATTTGATACAACATTCAATAATCAAAGCATCAAGACGATATTTTGCTTTACTGGTGTTTCCTTTCTCTCTGTTTATCCAGCATCTTCTGCTCGTCTTAGATCTCGTCTCAGTCCTCGTCTCCATCCAGTCTGCTGCTCCTCCCCCAACACCTTGTGTCTGTTCTCTGAGAACCAACAAAGAAGACAAATGAGCTCCTTAAATGAGTTGTAATTTCAGCTTCAGGTATTCTGGAGTTCTGGACATCAGAGATAAAGATATTCTAAAGAAGTGTGAATCACACTGAATGATGTCTGAATGTATATGTCTATTAAAGATCATATCCTATAATTTTATGAATTTTCAAGAAGTTCATAACGAAGCTTTAAGAGGCCACTGAATTTAAAATAGTTTTTACGCTTTCAATGTTCAACATTAAACACAACTCAGCTGGTAATGAGAAAAAATATCCTACCTCAGAGCTTCAGCACAGAGAAGATGTTGTCTCAGTTGGTCTGCATAGTGTTCCTCTTCTTCCCAGATGTCATCCACTGAGGCTGCATATCTAAAAGTGGGGAAAACAAAAGCACCTGTCTTAAAATGCAACACAACTGACAGTTAAAGTAAAAACCATACAAGAATAATACACTTTTATACAGAATTCATAGCTATATAGTTAGAATTAACACCGGAAAATAGAGAATTGTATAATGTTCATTAATAAAATGACAAAGATACGCAGGATTTGGACAAACCCAAAGACAGAGGTATCTGACAAACTAAAGCCCTTTTGATGATTTGTGCCTGTACTAATAACTTTCACCCCCATCTTTGGCCATGAACAGCGGCTCTGTAGGGCCTCTGGATGTGCTCAGGTTTGGAGTTCTTGTGTAATTGTAGATGTTAAAGAAAGATGGGATTTAATGAAACCAAGCCTGGAGGCAACAACAGAGGCAAAGTGTCATGTTTCTGCTTTGTTCACTGATACACGTGTCTATGGTCATCTGGAGAGGTCATTGCAACTTCTTTAAAATCACTATTTTATAAGAAGTCACTGGGAAACAGCTACATGCTTGCTGTTCGATTTCTTTCTGTGGTATTTCTGTATTTGAATAAGATGCCTGTTTCTAAATGCTGAAGCAGAGCAGTACCAGCAGTATCACTTTTGACAACTGTTAGTTTACAGCTGTTGTGTTTGCAGCTGTGGTCTATTGTTAAATTGGAAACTGAAAAATCTATTCTGAGAATACTGGTATTTTTTATTTTACTTCCAGGTGCTATTATGGAAAGTTCTGGTGCTTCAGCAACATCCGAAAGCCACAGAAATTCATGATCCGACACTTCTGTCGCAAATAGCTGGCTGGCTGCTGAGCTATAAATCTTATAAAAAACAAAACAATAAGACATAAGATTTTCAATAAGATCAATTTGATTTTAAGAATTTCTTACTAATATATTATGTTGATATGTTATACTGTTTTATTACATTATATACCATATTATAATTCTATATTAATACAGACATGCAGTAAGTATCATTATCTAATCATATTTTATTGTTCATTAGTCTGGTGTGTGCTGTTTACATATACAAGACTTGCTGACTCGGCTGTTTATCGCACCACTGTCACTTTTACTTTGTAATTTTTGTCTCTAATTGCTCTTGTGTTTACTTCTATTCTTATTTTAGTTTTATGTGCCTATTATTATTTATTTTTTTACTTCCTCTATCTATCTGTGCACATTTCTGTCCTTGTGCCGCTGCAACAACTGAATTATCCCTCTGAGGATCAATAAAGGCTTATCTTATTGTGCTACAGGACGTGACGAGATGCATCACAGGTTCTGTTTGTGAGACCGAGAGGCTTGAAGTGGTTATCATGCAGGATCAGAAAAAGGGAGAACAGGCAATATCAAATATAGTCGTCTAGAGGAGCGTGCTGACAAATAAATAGGTTATACTACAGAGTCCCTGGTCTCACCAGCAATGATCACGTTGCTGCAGCAGGTCAATTAGTAATTCTCCGCTCATGAGAAACTTTGGATCGGATATTTAACTGCTATTTAATTTCCATAGTTTGGCGGAAATGACTGTCCTGATCTGCATACCCAAAGCAGCTGAAGTTGTTTTTTCCTGTTTTATTGTATCACACAAAAATCAATAGGGTGAATCACCTCTCTAAATGCTATGAGCTTTGCCACAGCATACTGTAAAATCTGAATTGAGGGGGTGGGATACATAGTTTTTAATGTAGGTAAGCCATTCCTTTCTAGCAATGAATCCGAGTCCTCTCATTACTGTAAAAGATTTGTTGTTTCCTCCAACAGACATTCACCCGCGGTGTTACAAAGCCTTTCAATGTATGTACATTTGGAGAAAGTGATGAGCTGGTTTTTGACAGCAAAGTGGCACACATGATGGATGAGGTGTTTTCAGTTCTGCCGAAAAAACCTGCCACTCTCTTAGCATAGCAGCCTGTATTGAAATATCACTGTCACCATAGGTCCAAGTAGAATCCCTTACTTTAAACTAGAAGCTGTATATATGGGGCCCGTCATCATTCTGGGCACATTTACTCACATATTTGACAGCTGACACAGATCCATAAAGCAGCAGCAGGTGCTTCCTGTCAGATATTGTCATTTATTTACCGCAGTTATCTTTGACAGCGAGGCAGATGAACAGCACTAGTGATGCTGATGGTGGGGAAATTTACTTCATAGTTTTACAGCCGCTCCTCTGCAAAGGGCATATGTTGTTGTACGTTTTAAAATGAATACGACCTCACATGATTGGACAAACGCTCTCACTCGTGGCAAAGAGTATCAATATATTCTTTGCTCGTGGGCGACTGCTCTCAGCTTTCAAACCTAAACCAACATGGTGACTTGTTTGGAAACTTTTTTCTATTATATCACAAAAATAGTTCACCGAAATGTGTTTCTGAAAACATTTTATGTGAGAAATAGGCCCACTACAACCTAATAATCACGAGGTAAATGTAGTACTACAATGTTTTCCTCTGAAGTAGAAGTACACATAGGTAGTATATAGTTGAGTTGCATATTTTGTAACTGCTATGGGGGCCTTCTGTAAGTTATTTCAGGGTACAATGAGTAAGAATAGTAACATGATTCAATATTTTTCATATCTAAACATCATAATACATCTAAAGCTGTTTGGGGCCCTTTCTAGTTGGGGTGGTAAAGTCTGCCCCTGGTGGTAGAAATAAAACTGAACTTGCAGCATTACACAATCATCATGTCATGTTCCTATGAATCCACTCTGTGATGGGTAGATCTTACCGTGACTTCATAGTATGCCGAGTTTAGCTGCAGTTCAGCTGAATCTGCACTTGTTTTGACAGAGCAGTCACGTTGAACTCTAAGTGACGGAGCAACAGCCCTAAATATTTCTCTGAGCTCCCTGGTGATGTTTTTGAAATTCAACACAGTTCACAGTTCAGTGTCAAAACTTCAGTAATGAGTTGGGAGCAAATCTGGGGGGATTTCAGGGTTATAATGGGTGCTACGAGATAATCGGATGGAGATGTAGCCACGAGGAAAAAGAGATGAAGGAAAAATAGTTTCAACACTAATGGAATGAATGAGAGTGATAGAGTAATCGTAGAAGATGGGTGGTGAGGAGATGGAGGAAGGGAAGATGGTTAAATAACCATTACATTCAGCCTTATTTAGACATCTGCAGATGTAATAGTGATGCCTGTGATGAGAGTAATCATTTTAATAAAAGGGAATAATAGTGAAATGTTTATTGATGTTGTATGTTAGAGATTTCTACAGTTATAACTTCATTTAAGAAGATTAAGTAAAATTCTAGTGACAGAATGTAACACCAAGATATCGTCACTTTTTGGCAGAGGGACAGCACTACAAACGCAAAAGTCTGAGTGATGAAGTTACACGATTGGTCGATGAAGTTACGAGTGTTGGCTTTTCCTCATCGGCCGTTGCTCTTTCAAAATAAAACAGTCCTTTGTTTACGTTTTTAGTGGGGCGTGTCAGCGGTTCCACTCACCTCGCTTCCCAGCATTAAACGCTTGATGGGCTGCCACTAGACACTCTGCACCTGATTGGACGAACGCTTTCCCTCGTGGCAAAGAGCATCAATATAAGTTTTTTGCTCATTGGCGACTGCTCCCAGCTTTCAAACCGAAACCAAATATGGCAGCTCGTTTGGAAACTTTCTCCTCTTCTATCACGAAAATACTTCCCCGAAATGTGTTTCTGAAAACATTTTATGCGAGAAATAAGCCACACAGTTGCTAAATCTGTCTTTATTTTGGATCGACAACGGTTAGTTTAAAAGTTTCCAGGGAGTTTCCAGAGGTGGCGAGTCACGTCGGTCCATAAGGTAGCCAAGACCTCAATTTTATGCAAATGAGGAGCGGCCAACGTGGCGCCCCGTCTCTCTAATCACGCCGCCACGCTACCAGAATGCATTGCACGGCTGCTTACATAGACAATGAATGGAAAACGTGGAAGGACGGAGGCTGTGGACATGTACAATTACTGGATTTAACATTATAGACATGACCATTTGTGTAACAATTTACCCACAAAGTCACAGAGTGACTATACACGGTCCACCCATGTACTTCGATTCGACCGAGTCTTGTTATATTACACACATACATAGAAAAACCTTTCAGTGATACCAATACCGCAATGAAAAGAAGTCGGGGATGATCAATCATGGGCAAAAACGGGGGTTTAAAATTGTAATAGGCCTTAAACTTAATTATTTTGATGGATATCATTATTGGCTCCTGTAAGTAAAATACCAGTCTACAACTCACACTCATAGAAGCCTGCTAGGATCCTCTTATAAAAGGGTGTCAATTAATCATCTGAAGTTAATTTTTAATTAACCGGAGGCATCTCTCGACCATTTGAAAATCGTCCAAATGACTGTCTTGGGATGGACTCTCCGGGGCAACAGGTTTAAATTATCCCAGCCAGAGTCTGTTTCATCTTTGAACCTGAGGTCAACACAACTGAAGAATATCAAGACCTATCAAACACATCTGCAAATGTGTCTGGACAAGCACCTCCCATGAAGGTAATGCATTATGAAAGAAAATGGTTAGCTACGGTTAATAGAGGATAAGATGAAATACGTATATTTAAGATATCCCAACAGAACAGACATAGTGAACGATATGTATATGTGGAAATATTATAAATTTTTAACTAAATCCATTAAGGAATATAAGTCACTCAGTTGACTGAAGGATTTGCATTATTAAAACAACTGGATCGTGTCATTCTGCTGGTTTTTGCTGCACGTTTAACTGTAAATGCGACGTCCTCATGTGAATTGGTTACTGAGTGCAAAATGACAGTATGCCATTAAGTGTCATTACTACACAATATGTTGCAATTTGGATAACTACCAGAGATCACTTAGCTCTTGACAAGAGACAATTGAAAGGCTTCATCAATTGGAGAAGAAGGTGAGCTACTTTAACGAACAAAAATACTTTTTTATAGGCTTCAACACTCCTGCCTGACGAGCTGTGTACTGACGTTTGCATGTACTGTACTTGTTCAGTTAAAGAGGACAAACCTATGATACCCCCACCTATGCACACATACGACTTATATCCATAAGTGTGTAACCCCAGTGCATGCCGGGATGCTTCCCTTTCATTCTTGCCGCCTCATTACACATAATGAATGAAGCAGCAACATACTGTATGTAATAATACAGAAATTGCTCTATAAAATTGTTCTATTTTTGTTAATGACATTGATATTTGTACACTGAGCTCATCATTATCAGGATACTTTTTGTACAGGTTTACAGTGTTGGAAGTGATATTCAGATCTTTTACTTATGTAATAGTAGAAATTGTAAATATACTACGGCTGTCAAAGTCAACGCGATAATAACGAGTTAGCGCAAATTCGTTTTAACGCCACTAATTTCTTTAAGGCATTAACGCAATCGGTTTTTCGGAGTTTGTAGCGGGCTCAATTTTAAAGCTAGAGTGAAGATACTGACATCATAGGAAACTAGAAAACCTAAGGAATCTATTGGTACCAACCATGTTATACTAGCTTGTTGCGAATATAAAAGGCTTTATTAAAAGGCGTAATCAACATGAGAAGATGGTAGTCTT
Organism: Sebastes fasciatus; assembly: GCF_043250625.1. NCBI lineage: Eukaryota > Metazoa > Chordata > Actinopteri > Perciformes > Sebastidae > Sebastes > Sebastes fasciatus. Next base: position 24,155,480 of record NC_133808.1, on the reverse strand, counting down.
TTCAGAACAAACATCCTTTGAAAGGATGAGAGTGTTTGCCATGCAGGCTGCTGCATGTATGCATGCTGTTCTTCCTCACACAGGATTCACTCTCTAACAGGTTTTAATAGGGCTAAACCAATTATCACCTTTCTGCTGTACGCGGCAGCTTTGTGTAGCACTTGTACTCAAGTTCACATAGGGGAAGATATATGTTAACTACCCAGTCTCTGGAGGTAAATCAAATGTTCAACCAAACAGGTTTATCACACCAATCAGTGCTATCAACACCCTGTTTCTCAAAATTTACAAAATGAAGAAAGATAAAAGAGATGGGGTCCTTAATAGGCACAAATAAAATTAATAAAATGTTCTTAATGTCTCCTATTTTAAATTTCTCACTTCCCAGTAAGGATCGTTTGTATTTAATGGTCGTCCCTTATGTTGAAGTCTTCTGCTCATCAGTTGTGTCAGCATTGAGTCAACTCCGAGCTTTTAATCTAATCAGCTCATACTGTACAGACTTTATCAGATCAGTCATTATGAATTCATTTTTTCCCCCAAATGAGATCTTATATACTTTAATAGCTCACAGTTACTTAACTCTGCTCTCTCTATGAATTATTCCTAGATTTTTTTAAAGTATTCTGCCAAAAATGAACAGTTCCACTTTGCTTGATTAAAGTAACACATTGCTCTTATGAATCAAATCTTCTCACATTTCACTCCTTCAAACTTCTTTTTACTCGATTAACACAAGAAATGACAAATGATAACAAATAAATATATTTAATAGGGCTGTCAATCGATTAAAGTATATAATAGTGTATAATCACATGTATGTCCATGATTAATCGCAAATTAATCACACATTTTTTATCAGTTCAAAATGTACCTTAAAGGGAGATTTGTCAAGTATTTAATACTCTTATCAACATGGGAGTGGGCAAATATGCTGCTCTATGTAAATGTATGTGTATATTTATTACTGGAAATCAATTAAAAACACAAACAAATTACAAATTGTCCAGAAACCCTCACAGGTACTGCATTTAGCATTAAAAAATATGCTCAAATCATCATCATCCTTGACAAAATTGAGCGCAAGTTTGGAGCGTTATTTAGCCTCCTTCGCGACAAGCTAGTATGACATACCAATGGATTTTTTGACTTATGGTTTTATATCATATTATTTTTATGTGGATTACAGGTACAATGTTCCCCTCCACATTGTGCTGTTTATTTACAAGTTGTTTGTGTTTGAATTCACGCTGTGTTAACAGTTCTCTCACATGTGACAACATCCAGCTGGAAGGCCTTCATCTACCTCACACTCCAGTAACCTGCCACTCATCAAGTGCCTGTGTAATCTTGAGCTCATTCTCACTCACCTGTTGCTAATATGGCGAAGCTACAGCACTGGGGACTGAATTAGGGGAGCCCTGTCCATCTGGAAGTTTAGTTTCCAATTAAAACCAAGAATGTATGTTAATATTCCCTGGGGAATAAAAACCTTCATATTGAGTTGAGTAGGGATGGGAATCACCAGAGGCCCCACGATATGATATTATCATGATAATTAAGTCACGATATGATCTTATTGCAATTTTAAAATATTTTGTGATATGTTGAGAAATATGATTTTAAATATTTTGTGATATGCTGAGCGATCAAATATATTGAGATTTATTACCTTTTTTCAACTGCAAATTATGAAGTTTTTCAACATCTGTTTCTCTAATAAGATACAGTTTTCACGTCCGTGTATCGATACAATACTTCCACGCAAAACATTGCGATACTATGCTGTGTCGACAATCCTTAAAATTTAGGTAAACATTTAAATTTAGATGTCATGAGATTTCTCAGTTAATTGTCAATGACGACACAGATTTATTTGCAACCTTAAACATGCCTGAGTTTGATCTTTCACAGTTTCTTTATGAAGCCAATATCCATATTTACATGATTGATTCTTCCTAGCAACGCTGACGCATCAATATAGTCAGAAAACACAAGCGCAAGGTCATCAATGTAATGGGATACAAATCCTGGAATGTCAACTCCCCTTTCTTTCTAAACTGTCAGGCATATTTCTTTTCTTATTAGCATAATATTGTGCTCCTGGGTGGGAATTAGGGATGGGTCATGATTTTAGATTTTTTCGAATAGTTGTTAAATTATAAAAAAAATCGAATAGTTTATGCGACTATTCATCCCGTCTTAAAAAAATATATATTTCCCTAGTATTAACGTTACAATCGGTAAAACGTGTGTGGCACGTTCAGTTCGGCTCTTTTCTGTCAGCGCAGGTGTGTGTGTATGTGAACAGTGTGTATGAAGCTTGTTAAGTTCCAAGTAGTGTTGTCACAATACCAAATTTTGACTTCGATATGATACCTAAATATCTTGATACCGATACTGAAACGATACCACGGCAAAAATCTAAAACATCAGGAAAAGTAATGGAATAATAGATGACAGAACATGGAACCTTAGATTATTTTTGTATTAATTAAAAATGGTATAATGTAAAAAATCCCAATCCTAATGCCGTCCTCTAAAGCAAAGCGCAGCACACGCACACGACCCTGCTGTCGCACATCGATGCAACTCACTGCTCATATTAAAACATTATCATTCTTAAAGTACAGGTACTAATAAAACGAGTATCATACCGTTTTTAACAGCAGGATATCTCGATACCTTTCTAGTATCGGTATACCGTGCAACACTAGTATGAAGGTTGCTTTCTTGATGACACTAACTCTTCAGAACTGAATCCATCAACAACAACATCATCTTGACTTCAGTTTGTTTTCCACAATCAAACTTGTCATAAGGATCTCTGTAAACCGCTGGTTTTATGTACTAGCTGCCTCCACCATATGGGCTGTCGATTGTTAAGTAAGATGGCATGAAGCCAGGCCTCTCACGCTGCTTAGTTTGTCCCCAGCTCTCATAAAGTCACACTGCTGACAGCTGCCCAACAAGTCCCATCAAAATGTCTACGTAGATTTTTTTCATGAGTGTACATTTTTATCTCCTACTTCTTTCTTGTTATGCTCACAAGGAACCATGGGTTCATGAATCAGCCAGACATTAAGGTCAAAGTTACATCATTTAAATGTTTTGATGAGATGACATTTCTTTAAGCTAACACGACACATGACAAACCACATTCATGATACTGTCTGCCATAGACAGATGCTGTGAGGTGGCAATTACACATAATTGCCCAGTTTTCCTTGAAGCATGGTAATGACATTGAATGGAACAGGGTCTTGGCTTTTTGTGGCCTACGATACGATTAACTTCCCCCCCGGTGTGAACAATTACAATGGAGTAAAGGGGGGAAGAATTAATCACCACTGGAGCTCCCTCAGAGGTTAAATTGTTCAAGTTATTTTGTGAAGTTTCAAGCAGGCTGTTTAATCAGGCCCAGTTCGGTTTGATGTCTCTCAGCAGGAAGCACAGGGAACTCCTCAGCTCAGTTAGAGACCGGAGCCTACGGGAGGCTATCACATACTGACTAAAAGAATACGGTATGAGCGCATTCAGTGAGGTAGTCAAGCTCATTAAATAATAACAGTAGAAACCTTCATTAGTATTTCCTTGAGTATTCATCACTCAGGTTTACCCCCTGTAATGAATGAGGGGAGCGCATGATTAACGTCAGACAATCAGGCCTACTGGGCATCTTCAATGACGGATAATCACAGAGGCGCTGGCCCCCGGTGTCATGTGTGCATACAGTAAATCAGAGACACTTGTAAGGGTGACATACTAAACAAAGGCCTATTGAAGCCTTACCAAAGCCTCTCTTTAAAAACAGAAACTTTGAGGAATAAACCATTTGAATCCTAATTTGTTATCACTATTTTAAATTAGCATTTTGTGTATGTATGGAGCTGATTTATTATTTTCGATTTACCTATGTATCGCGATTTTTTTTTACAATTTTGAAATAGATTTTTTAATGCCAGAATCAATATATTTGCTTCATTTGAGTCTATGCGGAGATAGAAGGAAGTCACCGCTTTTATTGTTGTAGTCCCTGTAACGTGACGTAATACCTTAAAGGTATGAAGTACGGATACTCAGCCCTAGCAACGATACAAAGCCAGTTGAAAATAGGCAAAGTTTCCCTTTAAGTGTACCAGCTATGTTTTGTCTCTTACACTCACAGATTGGGGTGTAGTTATAGTATAAATGTAAGCACAATCAAGCACTGGATTCAGACACAGTGTTTGATTGTAGTAGGATGTTTTGAACCCAGCTCTTCATCTGACTGCGGCTTCTGAAGGGAGCTGCTGTGCTTGTTATTCTGTCCGAGAGCATGTGAAATACGAGTGAACAGACTTCTAACCTCCCTCCGGGGCCCATGGGGCCTGCTCACTCCACAGCCACTGTGCCTTACAGCAGTAGATGGCTCGTGGAGGTGGCAATGCATTCACAAACCACTTTGGTGTGACCACCAATGTCACTTTTTTCTGCTGAGGATATGGAACCAATTGCTATGCATTTATGTGCTTGTGTTTTCATTAAAAGAATGAGCAGGTCACAAGACACCTCCTGAATATTGTTGCTCGCACACTACAGTTGAATGACAATTTAAAGAGCTCAAAGCCATTGTATTGCTATGTATAAGCCATAGGTTATCACTATGGGAACAAACTCAAAAACTGAAAGACAGTGGAAGAAAAAGTTAGGACTGAAACATGAAATTCAATACCATGTTTTGATTGTGTTTCAATAAGAGGCCGTTTACATGTCGCGTCTAAAAATGCGTGGAAAACGCCAGCCGTGCCGCTTTTATCCTTTTATCCAAAGTGCTTGGGAGGTTGCGCTCCTGTAGTTACTAAGCAACCAAAACACGCGTGCTGAGATGACGATGATTGCAGTAATTTAGCAGTAGGCTTCACTGACTAAACTAAACAAAGTCAAAACAAAGATAAATGGATTTCCAGCACCGTAAATCCCTCACAGTAGGTTTACTGCTCAATTTGAGTCAATTTATACAATCTTTAAACCGGATGTTGTGCTGTCCTCAGACGGAAAGGGTGAAGCAAGTAAAATAGTCGGTGGGACACATGGTAAAGCTCTGGGTAGTCCTGCACTAACATGATTAACTTCTCCTCCATATATTTGGTTTGTTACACAGAACCACCTGAGACGCCGCCATTGGAAACTGTTTGGAAAATGGCAGGCACTTTCGAAAAGTACTAGTAGCAGGTGATTGGATGAACCATCTGTCAATCAAACTCTTGCCGAAGTCAGTCGGGAGAAGAGCGAAAACCTCTTTTCCATCGAGAAACAGTGCCGTTCTTTGCTCTTCTTTCAATGAAAAAAATACTCTTCAATTCTGATATAACTGGTGCTGTTGCAGCTATGCTAACATCTTTAGGAGCTGCCATTGTTGTTTAGAACGAACAGTCGCCTCTCTGTGTCTTCGCCTCACACACACCTAAGCCTCGTAGCTGCCAGTAGCTCCTTACAGGACGCTGATTGGTCTGTGCTCTGGCTTACCGGAAACAAACGCATTACTTGAAGCCTGACGAGATAGATTTTCGTGTGACGTGTAATCCCACGATTCTCGCGGGATCTTGTGACATCGCGAGAATCAAGCTGCCATGCAAGGTAATGAAAGCACAACTATAATGTGAAAACGGACATGCTTTTCAAGGTTGCACCCCACTGCTACAGTTATAAAAAAACATAAGTGAGTGTCCGACCAATGCTGCATCCGCTCCTCTGAGCTAATGGAGCTGATGGCATGGCTAAAGATAACATGTCCTCTAGCCTCCTCCAGCTAAATCCCCTCATCAATGTTTCACACATCAGGTTGTTAGGAAGGGATCCAGGTCAAAGCCTTGTTAGATCTCAATCTCAGTCAATTTACACAGGATGACGGCTTAGAACGATACAATCAACAACCTCCTGGCACTGCGGCATGGATTGCTAATTAATTAACTTAGCTCAGGCCTGACAAAGGAGAGCTTATGTGTCACCATTGTTTCATCAGTATTTAATAAATGACTCAGGAGAGTGAACAATATGCTGCTGACTATAGCTGCACAAACAGGAGGAGCTGCTGAAAAAAATGTAAATGACCATGACAAAGCACAACCAAGATTTTCACAAATACCGTCTTTAAGTGCTGGCATAGACTTTCATCTCATATCTGCTGATATTAAGACAAAAGGTCTGTACTAAAGTGTGAGGCGCCGCGTCATATATCCACATTAGAAGCCTGACTGACAGAGAGGATGTAAATCCTCGCTGTCGTTGCCACAGAGACCATCTTCTCCTCATTGGAATTCACAGAGCCGTTGCCAATAAGAAGAGCACATTTATTTCATTTCCATACACTCAATTCCATTCATTTACACAGTCTCTGGTGTATCTACCCATAACATGTACCTTTTCTCAGTTTAACAATCAAACCCAGTGCTTGGGGAGAGCCACTGCTGTAGAGAGCCTCGACCAGGAAATCAGCTTACACTGGTAATTAGTTTGCCCATTTGGTTGCTGACAGTTGAACTGCTTTCATCAAAATACCACAGGCTGAGTGCTTCTCGTTGCCAGCAGTAACACACCACCCTTGGTGACTGGTAGTGATTGCCAGTCCCTCCCAGAGAAACAAGTCCTCATACCTGTATCGTCCTAACCATCTATGTCATCCATTTAGCAGGGGATGAAATTCCACCTCCTGTGCACATTTTCCCTCCAAAGAAAACAACCTTTCTGTGACGGAGATGTCAAACCTCCTGATTATATGTGTAACAATGCTTTGTCTGCAAGCCAGGGCCAATATTGTGAGTAATAAGGGGAAAAAAAGGACTTTGAACAATGTCAGCTTGTTTCCGCAGGTGTCCACGTTTTTTTTTTTTTTCCTCGGAAAGACTCATTAAATTTATGCAAATGACATTGTCACCCCTTGAAACATGCAAATGCAGTCCTTGCATTGTGTTATGAGATGAGTGCTCTGCAGAAAGTGAAATTTTCTGTCCTCCTGGCAGCATAAATAGTGGTAGCATTTCTGTTGCTGACAAGGACTGTAAATATTTTTTGCCTTAATCTTATTTCCTGTTTTCTAAACATCAGTGGGTGTTGTTTTCCTTATATCCTTAATGAAAATATAGCAGACCCGCTCATAGCTTAGGGCCTTATACAGATGCCTGGGTGTGCATACGAATGCATACAGTATACCTGCAGTTATCATCTTAACCAATCAGAAAACTCTTATCTCCAAAGTTGGAGTCATTTGCTGCACTATCTCCATGATGCTCTTGAAAGGGGACATTTAGGGAGACATTTGGAGTGCAGGAAAAATCGATCATTAACTGTAAGACATTTCGAGGCCTGAGATATATAAGGTAATTAATGAGTAGGTAGTACAAAACCGTGTGCAGCACTATAGAGTGGTGCAGTAACGAGTCCTAAAATCCGGAAATGAGTTAGCATTTTAGTACTTCCGGTTCCCTCATCTGGAAGTCAATGAGTTTTTTGAACGGGTTTTTAGTTAGATGCTTGAAATAAGAGATTTTAACATTTTGTTCTACGATATAAAATACATCAATAAATACCCCACTCGTGAATTTTGAAGCTTTTACGTGTCTTAAAAAGGCGGTTGCTAACAAGTGGCTGAATGAGACTACTAAACGTCATCACGCTAAACACTAGTCCGCTTTTAGTTTAGTGGTGGTTATGTGAAGTCATGCGACCATGGTGCAGTTTGTTTATAGCTCAATGTTAGCTCTTTACTTCTGGCGATTGCATTTACGCTTCAAAAATCAAAGTAAAGAAAGTCAGTAACTAACTAAGTAAATACAATTGGTGTTCATTAGTGAAGATTATCTTGCTGAACAAACGTTTGTTTGCCATAGAGCTGTCAATGAATATTCAGTATATTCAAAAAGGAAAAAAATAAATAATAACGAGAGCTGCACGCAGCTATGAAAGGGCCCTCGCCCCCGCTCGCGGGTCGGGGTTGCTGGCGGGACGCCGACCGACGCGAAACCGAAACTCTGACGAGCGCCACGACGCCTGCCGCAAGGCTCTACGACAAGCGGTTCGCGAGTTATGAAGGGGGGCGGGGCTAATGTGTAGGGGGCGGGCATAACATTTACCAATGAAACAGGCACTCTCTGCTGAGTGATATGACACCTCCCGCAAGACTCTACGACAAACGGTTCATGAGTTATGAAAGGGGGCGGGGCTAATGTGTAGGGGGCGGGGCTACCCTTAACCAATAAAACAGGAACTCTCTGCTGAGTGATATGACACCTCCCATAAGCCTGTACGACAAACGGTTCATGAGATATGAAAGGGGGCGGGGCTAATGTGTAGGGGGCGGGCATAACATTTACCAATGAAACATGAACTCTCTGCTGAGTGATATGACACCTCCCATAAGCCTGTACGACAAACGGTTCATGAGTTATGAAAGGGGGCGGGGCTAACGTCTTAGGGCGGGGCTATGAGTATAATTTTTCATATACATGTCCTCAAGACTGTACCACCATCATACCTGAGAAATCTGGGGCAGATCGGACTATGTACAGTTGAGTTAGGGTTTACCCACTCTCTGCTGAGTGATATGACACATCCCACAAGACTCTACTATAAACGGTTCATGAGTTATGAAAGGGGGCGGGGCTAATGTGTAGGGGGCGGGGCTGCCCTTAACGAATAAAACAGGAACTCTCTGCTGAGTGATATGACACCTCCCATAAGCCTGTACGACAAACGGTTCATGAGTTATGAAAGGGGGCGGGGCTAACGTCTTAGGGCGGGGCTATGAGTATAATTTTTCATATACATGTCCTCAAGACTGTACCACCATCATACCTGAGAAATCTGGGGCAGATCGGACTATGTACAGTTGAGTTACAATAACTGCCGAATGGCTCAAAATGGCCGCCACGCCACGGTCCGCTCGTTAAGTGAACCCTCACCATTTTAATAACTTTTCATCCTCAAGGTCTTGAGATGGTCCTGACCAAATTTCAAATCGATATGATCAAACCTGTAGGAGGAGTTCGTTAGAGTACGCGGCCAATAAAACGCAAAAATTGGGAAAATCGTACATAAAATCCAATATGGCCGACTTCTGGGTGGGCGGAGCTCATTGAGTATGAGTATATTTTTTCATATACATGTCATCAGTACTGGAGCAACATCATACCTGAGAGATTTGGGGCAGATCGGACTATGTACAGTTGAGTTACAATAACTGGCGAATGGCTCAAAATGGCCGCCACGCCACGGTCCGCTCGTTAAGTGAACGCTCACCATTTTAATAACTTTTCATCCTCGAGGTCTTGAGATGGTCCTGACCAAATTTCAAATCGATATGATCAAATCTGTAGGAGGAGTTCGTTAAAGTACGCGGCCAATAAAACGCAAAAATGACATAAAAATCCAATATGGCCGACTTCTGGGTGGGCGGGGCTAATGAAACCCAATGAGGAATATGTTTCAAATGATGAGTGGGATATGCATACCAAATTTCGTGAATATCGGATCAACTTTGACAAAGTTAAAATTTCAACGCGTTAGGGGGCGCTATAGAGCCGAATAAAAACACACTGAGCCTAATGGCTATGCAGTTACATAAAGTTCACAGGTGTCTATCATTTTGCCAAATTTTATGAGATTCCGAGCACCTAAAGGTATGTTCAAAATCTGAAAGACATAAGGGGGCGCTAGAGAGCCAACATGCCACGCCCAAGCAAAATTTCACCACTAAAATTAAGTAATTACTAGTTTGGATGTGTGTGTAAAGTTTCATAAATTTTTGTGCATCCTAAAGTCTTCAAATATGCGTTCGTAAATTCTAAAATCACGCAGGAAGTCCAACATGGCTGACTTCCTGTTTGCCGAAGAAATCTCAAAATCATTTAATCCAGGTATGAGGGCGCGAGCAACGACATACTTGAATTTCGTGAAGATCGAAGAAACTTTCTCTGAAAAACTGCGTACTCTAGGGGGCGCTATGGAGCCCCCTGGAGACACCCGAGCCCAGTCACTCCAGAACATTGAATTTCCCACCAGTTCTGACGCATACTCCACTTTTCGTGAGTTTTGGGGATGGCTAAGGTCGTCAAAAACGCGATCTAGTGGCAGAAAAAGAATAATAATCTGCAGAAAAACAATAGGTTCCTTGCACTTCGTGCCAGGACACCGTTGGGTCCTGGCACTTTCGTGCTCGGGCCCTAATTATTGTGAAAAAAAAGTAGCACTACCGTCTGCCTCGCATGCACTGAATGCACTGCATAATGGGAGTCACACAACGTCACTTTAATTAACTGAAAATAAAATGTAACGTTAGGTCAAGTTAAACAAGGAATAAATAGAAACAGGGCGTCTGCAAAAAGTTCCGCCTCGCTGCATAGTTCTGTGTCGCTCGCGGCCAGTTAGGTCACAGTGTCATAGAAATAATGTGCAAAAGTAGATATTTCAATATTTCTAACCTATGGGTTTTTTTTTTTTAATGAATTTTTCGAATGTCATTTTTGGCCAATTTTGACAGCCCTAGTTTGCCACAGAGTTTATTTTCTGCAATTATCCAAAATCTACTGGAAAAATCCCAATGATTTTGTCAATCTGTGTGTTTTAAAGTCTGGACATTTGATACAATTTCAGTATGTTAGAAATGTATTTTTTTTATTTTGATGGGTATACATAGTCATAGTCATTTGATCCATTGTTAATATAAAAATATTGATTAGTGCAGCTTTAACATAAGTCCTTATATAATAGTATTGTGTATATATTATTCTTACTATGGCAGTTTATTTGATGTTTTGTTACTTGGACATTGTAATAAATAATTGCTTAATATTTATCTAGTAATTAGTGATGTGGTTTTCCGTAACTGCATTACATAAGATTAGGATGGGGACTGTAATGATGGATGGTAAACAGAACCAGCCACCATTGCTGTCTTAGTCTAATTGGCCCTGGCTGTTTGTCCTTTCTTTCTTTCCTCTGCCTGAAGTGCAGTTTATCATTTTTTTTCACCCCATCTGTGCCTTTCTATGATCCCATCCTTGCCTCCAGTGTTGGCCACACATATTGCATTTACAACTACACTGTTGATGCCTCCAGTGAAGCTCCACTGTGGCACACGCTGAACAGCCCGTGAGACCATCTGCAGATTGCCGTTCAGCTTCTCTTTGTCTCTCTGGTCCAGATCTGCAGGGTCTAGTGGAGCACCAGCATCTCTAGGCTTTGGTTCTGGCTGGAGTGGATATTAGCCAGCTCCCCCCAGTTGAGCTCTTTAAAATAGGATTAGGCGCGCTGACTGGCTTCTTTGGAAACACAGTTCCATTGGCTCACACTTATCTGTGATGAGCAGTCATGAACTGATGGTAGAGGAATGTGGAACAAAATTTGCCTTTAGAAAACAGTTCAAATAGTACACAGTCTGGTGTAGCTGATCTGGCTTACAGCATGACCTTGGTTCACCTGATTCTTTAAGGAATGGAGGTCACAGTTTATCTACTGTAAATACCGTGGCATGGACAGCGCCTGCTGGGTTTGTAGTTGTGTTTTCAGTTACACATATTTTTCATGAAGTTGCTTGTCAAAAAGGACATTCCTGTTCCAGTGCACCGTTAATAGAGTATCTAACTATAAAGCAACAAATCTCTGTCTGTCTGTGTGTTATTCGCATAACTCGAGAACCGCCTATCCAATCTACTTCACATTTGGCGTGTGTATTCGGACCCAAGGGAGTGCTTTTTCGAATTTGGTGCAATTTGGACACATGACTAGGGGTGTAAGAAAATATGGAAAATATTGAGTATTGCAATATTATGTTTTTTGATACTGTATCGATTATTAGTTTGCATGCAAAGATTAACTCAGTCAATACTTTATTTAATTTGCAAAGAGATGCGCCCTCTCAGTGTATGTACCCTCTCAAATTAGAGTTGGATGTTACAGGGACTGTGATAAATGCAATCCAGGCTGACATAAGTATAGCTAATATGCACACTCCAATATTTCTTTATTTATCGCAAGTCATATTGTCATCGCAACATTGAACAAAGATGTCGCACATTGCAGATTTTCCTCATAACGTGCAGGCCTGGTTTAGGTTCAAGAACAGTAAAGAAAATCATTCTTACTTTTCTCCCATACTGAAGCTATTTTACAACAAAAGGATAATGATAAAAACTAATTTTAATTTAAGATTCATGGATTTAGCATGGTTAGTTAATTATCTACAATATCTTCAAATTACATAATTACTAAATTTTTCACTACAGTTAATGTGACTAAATTGAAGAGCTTGAACATGGCTTGGCAGATAACAGATACAGATTTGAGATGTATTGAAGTAGGGCTGAATGATTCATAATTTTGAAATTATTTGAAAAAGACTTTTGAAATTTTACTTTTTTTATATTCATATTTTATTAATATCCCAAAAGTGGCAACTCTAATCAGCTATATTCTGTCATTTTAAAAAGTTTTAACTAAGAGGTAAAAGTTTTAGCCAGAGATTTGGCGGCTGTCACTGACAAATTGAATCATCAGTAGTTAAATGATGTCTCTGCATTGGCCAGACTATAAAATTAAATTTATCCACCTTGTTTTGTAGGGAATGTTTCAAGGAGCACCAGATTATTTTACACCGGGCTTATTAAACCACGTTGTATTGTTTCCCCATCTTATTTCTTGTTACTTTGATATCCTAAATATAAAGATCGATGAATATGAAGAATTCTCAAAATTACATTTGCCCTTTAACAAAGTAACACTTGGATTCAAATATTTCAGTGATATTTATTTCAAGCTAGAATAAATGGCATTCTTTGTGTTAAAAAAAGAAAATAGCTGACATTTCATATATGTGTGTGTGTGTGTGTTTATGTGGGCAAAAATAAATTTCTAGTCGATCACTAAAACCTTACAGAACTCTTATCAGATGAACCAAGGTCAAGAAAGAGTCTGTGTTTCCCTCGCTTGATAACATCATCTCTAACTTATTGGTCAGACTATAAAATGACCTGCAGCTGTATTCCTGTCCATCATTCAGGCAGCCCACGTTATTGTCCACACAGGCACATCTGCTACAGGCACTTGGAGTGAAGACGGCATGACAACACGATTAGTTGATCAGAATAAACTGTATTAGTAGAAATTGTTATGACCTACGTGTGTTAGCTATAGACCCTTTTACAGCCGACGTCATGATTACGTCAAGGTGTTAGCTGGAGGCAAAACAAAGGAAAGACTGGAGGCAAACACAAAGCACCTCAGAGTAGTGGACTTAAGTTAATCATATAAAATGTCATCTTGCTGTGTTGTTGGGTGCCAAAATCAATATTGCAAAGATTTATACACCCTCAATTTGTCTTTACAGTGTTGCCGCTGGTCACCAGCCCATTGGTCGGACGGTTGGCTACTTAGCTAATTTGTTAATTCCGCCATGCTTTCATGAAACACTGGTTACAGAAAATGAGCCCAACAGCGGATTGGTGGCATTTTTCTTCCTCCACTTAATGCTCCGCCCACAAAATACGTCATCGTCAGAGACAATATCACTGAAAAACATGAGATTATTACTCCGATACTGTAAAATATTGAACAAAATGCAGGTATTGATGATCAGCAGTTTTGTGCTTCACTTTCTTCTATCTGACCTTAGTCTTACACATCCTATCGGATTATCTCAGTTGAATACATCTCAGGCAAGAAAATCACAGGCGGCATTATGCACTTAGGTGTGATCCTTGACTTAATGTCATTCTCTGTGCTAGTTCCTTGGAAAGCCAAGAATAAATTACTGAGATTCTCAAGGTCAGGTAGAATACTTCTTCCCATGTGAAATTCTCTAGAGTCTTTGATCCATTGGGGAAACCCTTGAAAAATTACCTGGGGGTCTGTGACTTCGTTACAGCGACAGACGGTCACATAGAGTCCATACTAAGGGACTGAAATGGCAGGGAATTCTTTATTGCCATGTTGTTTGATAGCTCATAGATAAAAAATGCAGATTTGGCTCATCTGTCCCATTTGCAAGGCAGATCAGATGCCTTTTCTCTGCCGTCTTGGTTTTAAAATGCATACATTAATCTATCGTAAAAGGTGTCATTGTGTTGCTTCAAAGCTCCAACCATGATGTCTAACACAGTGTTTTTTCTTTGGGACCCAGCCATGCTTTTGCAAGTAACTATGCCATTTTTTGTAATCCATCCTTTATTGTTTAATTGAAGTGAAAATTACATAAATATTCCTTCAATGATAGAATGATGTCAGGGCCTAGTTTTGATTTACTGTACGATTTTATAACTGGGGTCGTTTTTGCCAGGCGTCTTCTTTTGATAATACTTTTATTATTTATAGGCCTGCTGTAATAAATCCATAGGGCTTTTTAGATCAGAGCATCAGTTAAAGAGAGTTCATTGTTCTTTAGCTCTGCTGCTGGTAAAAAAAAAAAAAAGACTAAGAGATTACAGCCATAATAGAAATTCAGTGAAGCTGTACTTAGACACAGCGATGCTTTGAGCTGAATGCTAACATGAGCTTGCTAACACCCTCACAATGACATGATGTTAAAAGGCACGTCTATAATTTTAGGGGTTGACACCAACCATGTCATATCAGCTTGTCAGGAAGGAGGCTAAATAACGCTCCCAACTTACACTAAATTTTTGCAATGGAAAATTGGCATGGCCATATTCAAGATGCTCAAGATATGTGAATGAAAATGGGTTTTATGGGTACCCACGAGTCTCCCCTCTATAGACATTCCCACTTTATGATAATCACATGCAGTTTGGAGCAAGTCATAGTCAAGTCAGCACACTGACACTCTGACAGCTGTTGTTGCCTGTTGGGCTGCAGTTTGCCATGTTATGATTTGAGCATATTTTGTATGCTAAATGCAGTACCTGTGAGGGTTTCTGGACAATATTTGACATTATTATGTGTTGTTAATTTATTTCCAATAATAAATATATACATACATTTGCATAATGCAAGCGTATTTGCCCACTCCCATGTTGATAAGTGTATTAAATAAATCTCCCTTCAAGGTATATTTTGAACAGATAAAAAAATGTGTGATTAATTTGCGATTAATCACGATTAACTATAGACAATCATGTGATTAATTGCGATTAAATATTTGAATGAATACATTTTAAATTGACAGCCCTAATGTTAACATTTGCTGATTATCAAAGTACGGCTGAGGATGATGGAAATGTCTCTTAGTTTATTGGTCATAAACCTTTTTGTCCTGATAGTGGCGCTACAGGAAAAATCACGTGATTACCAAATTATCGTAATTCATGCTGATGGGGACATATCTGTACCAAATTGCATGGCAATCCATCCGATAGTTGTTTTGAGTGATAAAGGACTGAGCCCTTTCAGCTCCATTTATACAGCCGGGCGTTCAGAAATCCTTCTTTGCATATGATGACATTTATGATATGGCCCTAAGGGAGACTGAATATTGAATAAGTAAAGTCATTGGCCAGCTTCTCCTGAGAACTCTGTGTTAAGCCCCAAATGAGAAGCAATGACAGTGTTCCTGCCAACATTTTTATGGTGAATGTAGGGCTTTGTGTGAAATTGTGGGCTGGATCAATACTGCCTCTCCTAGGATTTCTTCCATTCAAGATAACCTTATCCCAGCAGAGAGGGCGCCCCCACCCAGAGCACTCGATGTGAATGACAAGGACCAAAGGCCTTTTTTCTCCCCAAAGAGGCTTGAATCTTTTTGTCATTATTGTTACCAGATAAGAGAGGAAATGATGTGGAAAAACACTAAGCTTTTTGTTAACCTGTGCTCCGCCTAATTTCTCTTCTATTACTTTTTTTTTTTTTTTTTTTAAACCAAGGTCATTACATGTGAAGCTCAAGTATTCATCACTAGAATAGCACATCGTATCATAACAATGATGTAGTTTGTGGTTCAGAGACAGATGAAACAATAGAGAAATGAACAACATTGTGTCTTAATTGATGGCACAATCCTAATGCATGATACTGACTGAATGACAGGATCGACGCAGCATCACATTATTTTTGCTTTTGCTGGCAGAGCTGCCACATTATTTTATTCTCTTTTTTGTGTATTTTGTCATTTTCCATTTGTGCATTTCCCCCCCTCCTTTTCCCATAATATGGGGTTCTCAGTTCCCAATGCACTGTCGTCCTAGTTACTGCTAACCCCAGTGTTGGCCTGCAGACAGACATGTGCTACCGCTATGACACGTGTCGCCAGCTGCTTATTTTTTACCTGCCAGCAATGAGCTTCACAGGATGTAATGTGTGAGAGGGTCAGGCTATCCCCCCAGTTCCAACCCCGACTATGCAAACATCCCAGCTAACCAGCCAGTAGTGAGATCCCTCACTGGCTTCCCTCTGGCAAACAGTGTGGATCCAGTGTGTTGCATTTGTCTCATTCATCTTTTATTTAACTAATGGACTTACACTGATGTTAAAGTGGTTCAGAAAAAAGGGTTTGGTAAAAAAGTTTTTTACAGCGTCCTTAATACTGGTGGGAAAATAATATATTCACCTATGTATCGCGATTTTTTTTACGATTTTTAAATATTTTTTATAATGCCAGAATCAATATATTTGCTTCATTTGAGTCTATGCAGAGGTAGAAGGAAGTTACCTCTTTTATCGTTGCATATCCGTTACGTATCCGTTAAAAAAAACAAAGCAAACCGCAGCGAGCCGAAACGAGAAAGTAGAAAACAGCGGAGGGTCTGCATGGATACGACCTGCACCCTCACATTTTAAATCCAAAATGGTAAACACTACACATACAGTAAAGTATTGAAACACTTTGGGGTTCACACATTGCCAGGAGCTAGACATCATGGCCAAAGCTGCATGCTAACTCTGGCATAGACAGGAAACGTTATCGTATTGTGGTAACATGCGGTCAAGCCAACCGTCACTCGTCTTTATTCTTTGATTTTTGGGTTGCTGGAAAAAATTTCACAAATAATGTCAGACAGTGACTGATATGTTTGACTTCAGGACATCTCTGACTACATACATGTTGAAAATCAAACATTTGTACTGTATAAATTAAGAGATTTTCCAAAGTAAAAGTCCCTAGGAGTGTATGATTTGACTTTTTCCCATGGTCTAGTGTTTAAGAAGTTAACAAAAATTGCAATAAATCATTATAGAGAATCGCAATACATATCGAATCGGCACCCAAGTATCGTGATAGCATCGAATCAGGAGATAGGTGTATCGTCCCAGCCCGAGTCCTTTACAAAACAATGCAAAGCCTATTTGCTTCGTGGTTAACAGATTACAAAGTTTTATATCAGTAGAGTTTTATGCCATCACTGCCGAGTGAAGCTGATTAGTTTGAAATGCTTTCTAGTCACTTACAGCAATGTCATTGCAAGAATGCCTTGGAGAGACGTATGCTTTCTTTGTGATGTCAACAAATGCCCTGTCGGTGAACCCACTCACATATGGCCTAACGTCTCATCAAGCGCAATCTCCATCAAATAGGGAGGTTGATGGTTTTCATCCAGGGGCCTGATCATCAATAACAATGGCCGTTCATGGCTCTTAACAGAACCGCCCCCCACCTCCTATTGCCAGGGGAAGATTTCAGCACACTCCATCAGCTGATGAACATTTAACGGCTGTGGTAACAAAGTCTTCATTATGGTTATTGTCGAGCTCTGATGGTGAGGGCTGACATTTCAATCTCAGAGTGTGACTTTCACAATGTGGAGGTCAATACCTGCCGCATCCCCATGGCTCTTGTGAAGGCAGAACCTTGGCGCATAGAAATGCCTGGTTCTCTCCCACTCACAGACAACTTAATGACATATACAACACAAAGGGTTCAGACCAATATATCTACCATATATCCAATCAACATGCAGCCAGGTCACGCTGTTTTTCAGATGTGCATGTGGTTCACGGTCTGCAGAAACACAGTGGGGTTTTGTACAATGAACTCTTTCACACAATGATTTGCATGAGAAAGCTTTTGATTTATTGTTTCTTTATCTATTTGACAAGACAGTGAGCTGCCGGGAATGCAATGACAAGCTTCTGCTATCTGTCATATATATATAAAGTATGTAGACATCCAAGCATTACACCCATATGTGGTTTTTGAACATCATAGTACAAAATCATGGAAATTAATATGGCCATGTGCGTCCACATACTTTTGGCCATATACTGTAAGTAAAAAATAAAATAGAAAAGCAATCTATATTTATACACAACTGTAAGCTATATATACAGTAGAGTATGTTAGCAATACCTGTGTGATTATTGCAATATGTGCAAAACCAGTAGTGCAGTTTCCTGATATTCCAGACAAAGTAACGACGAGCATTGTTAAGTCCAAGCAATGACATTTTAGATTTTTGTTAAAATTTGCAGTGCAATGCCTGATAAATATATACACAGTGTTTTTACCCATCTTGACATAAAAAAATGAATTACTAAATAATGTGATTTAGTCAAATTTATGAATCATTTTATGGGTCCAAATACCACTCATTGTCATGTCCCAAAACTGTGGTTTCAATGCTGAGAGACGTAAAATGAGCTACTTCAATTATAATAAGACATTATTTCAAATGGAATTGTTTCATATACATATTACTTTAGGCCATATTAAAATTATTTGTTTATTAATTATTACTTAAATTGTTTACAAATTATTCCGAGTCATAACCGCAATACTGAACAAATACCACAGTAAAAACAGCTTTAGGTGTTGCGGTAAAGACTTTTTACATTGGAATTGCAATAGCTGTCATAAAAACAACATATTTTATATGTTTTGTGCATGAAGACTGACATCTATGGTTGCTGTCTAAATTACATGAAATCCACTATTTTTTAGAAAATGTTTTTTTTTTGTGGTTTTTAATATTTACAAAGATGCACAAAGCTTGATGAAAATGTATTTAAATGTCTTAAAACACAAGTAGCAAGTAACTTATTTCTTAGTAAGAACAAGTGATGAAAACCTAAAAAATAAACATGTTACAGATTAAAATCTTAACCACTATATGTCATTTTGTGGACCTGTTTATATGTATTACATATTTTTTTATTTGGGAGAGTCAAACGTGACCGTAGTTGCAGAAACACCCATATATGAAATATATATTCCTGTACAATTCTGTACTGATGCAATGCAACATGATACAATAGCATTGTACAGGAATTATATAATGAAAAGCATAAGAAGAGACAGTAAGTTGACACTTTCTTTGTATTAATGCTAATGCTGTTGTCTTGCTTGTCAGTTGTTTTGCATGCTTCAGGTATAGTCGACTAATAGGCTAATTAGATGTCTGATTAGCCATCAAAGGAGGTTTTATTGCTCATTTCATTAACTGACATGGGGCATAGGATGTTTTAATATGCAGTACATAAAAAGTTCCTCATGAATGACCAGAAAGAATAAATCTCTAGGTAAGTCCTAATTAGTTAGGAAATAAGGGCAGACTTATTTATGGGAAATACTGTATTATCAACACAAACTGTGTATTAAATATACATGTCATGATTGTTGAATGATGTGTTAAATGTAAAGCTATACTTTATTTGAAAACAAAATCATTAACACTGAATTCCCCAATAATAAGTGTTATCATTCATACTGTTTATTATGTACATGCACACTTACTGAATTATTCATTGGCGTTTTAGTTATTCATAGTCCAGCTAGTAGTGGCACATTACCTCCCATATGTATTGCATAACAAGTATTATAAGTTGAAAACAAAGCAAGATATGCAGTGCCGCCTCTAATCTATAAGCAAACAGTTCAGCAATAGCCTTCCTTCTTCACAGCTTAAAAGTACTCTGTGGAGTTTTTGACCTCTACTAACGTTATGGAGCAGTGTTTTGATGTGTTTATTTATTTCCCGCAGGTGATGCTATACACATTCTGCCAGTGGTTTCATGCTGTACCCCTGATCTACAGGTGGTGGCAACGCGCCAAGATATGCAGCAATGCACCAATAAAGGCAGTGAAGAAGAAAACTGCGAGCTAGTAAACATGGACGTAAACAATGTACAGTTTAAAAATCAGCTTTGAAAATGTTTTATGAGGAAGGAAATGCAATGGATGGAAACATTATGCATTTAGAAAGAAATTGTTGTAGCCTACAGTACATTTGAAAGTTAAATGCATAAATCTGGTGCACTTTAAGAGCAAAATTAAGAGGCTAGATCTATGAAGAACTTGTGCTCTAGTAAACAATTTAATCATAAACACATTGGTTATATATATATAGGGCTGTCAATTGATAGAAATATTTAATTTGATTAATCGCATGATTGTCCATGATTAATTGCAAATTAATGGCACATTTTTTATCTGTTCAAAATGTACCTTGAAGGGAGATTTGTCAAGTATGTAATACTCTTATGAACATGTGAGTGGACAAATATGCTTGCTTTAGGCAAATGTATGTATATATTTAATATTGAATATCAGTTAACAACACAAAACAATGACGAATATTACCCTGGAACCCTCACAGGTACTGCATTTAGCATTAAAAAATACTCCAATCATAACATGGCAAAGTTGTCAGTGTGCTGACTTGACTTGAAAATGTATACAAAAAAAGCCCCAATCTTTCAACTAGGGCTGTCAAAGTTGAAAACGCGTTAACACAAATTTGTTTTAATGCTACTAATCCTTTTAACGCATTAACGCAATCGATCTTTCAGAGGTTGTAGTGGGCTCAGTTTCAAAGCTAGAGAGAGGATACTGGTATAATATGAATCTAAGGAATCCATTGGTACCAACCAATGTCATACTAGCTTGTTGGGAAGGAGGATAAATAACGCTCCAAACTTGCGGCAAATTTGGCGAGAAAAAACTGCCATGGCCATTTTCAATTTCAATTACCATTTCCATAGGTACCCACGAGTCTCCCCTTTACAGACATGCCCACTTTATGATAATCACATGCAGTTTTGGGCAAGTCATAGTCAAGTCAGCACACTGACACACTGACAGCTGTTGTTGCCTGTTGGGCTGCAGTTTGCCATGTTATGATTTGAGCATATATGTTTTATGCTAAATGCAGTACTTGTGAGGGTTTCTGGACAATATCTGTCATTGTTTTGTGTTGTTAATTGATTTCCAATAATAAATATATACATACATTTGCATAAAAGCAAGCATATTTGTCCGCTCATGTTGATAGGTATTAAAGTAATAAATACTTGATAACTCTTCCTTTATAGAATATTTTTTAACAAATAAAAAATGTGTGATTAATTTGTTATTAATCAAGGACAATAATGTGATTAATCAAACTTAAATAGTTTATCACTGACAGCCCTAATGATTATCAATATACTTTTTTTGTGACTGCTGGTGATTAATGACTAACTGTGTTTCTGAATGAGTAGACCGTTAACCTTCACTGTTGGTCATGACTGTGTCATAACCCTAATAAGCAAAACGTTAACTGGCTCTTAATTAGCACTAATTAAGCATAACTCCTTGAACTGTAAAGTGTTCAACAGAAATGTCAAAAAGGAGAGAAATTACTACCGAATATGTCAAAGAGGTTACAAAATTAGCTGGTTGCGTGAGATGACATGCAGTTCTGTGCTTAAAGAATCTGTGTCTTGGCAAATAAGCCAAAACTCAAATCACAGCGCTTCCCCTCAAAGACACTAACAAAGCAATAGACAACACTAGGAGGGACGAGAGACAAAGTAGACTCATGAAAGGGCTGTCAGATATTAAGTTGGACTTTGGGGCTGCTGATAGGTCCCAGTCTTTCATTCTACCCAGGGCAGTGCCTGAGCCAATGAGATAAAGGCCTCTGTGTTTGCGAGAGCCAATCAGTAATACTCTGAAGAGGACAGAGCCAATTAATCTCTTTGGTGACATGAGCTTTGGAGGAATGGCCTGGTTAACTCCTGGTGGCGTGCTGAGTCTGGATCGAAACCCTGCTGCTTTCCTTTCATCTCACAGCAGACAAAACCGTGACGTTCCCTGCAGCATAGGGAACTTTCTAGAGGTTTTTTGTCTCTGTTTGAAACTGTACCTGCTTCTTTCAAGCGCTGAAAAGACAAGCTCTATCCTGGAATCACTTCAACTATCTTTTGAAGAATTTGCTGTCGGAATAATTAATGCAAGGGGAGTATGCAGACACTTACAGCATCTTTCCAGCTCTTTCTTTATTCCTCAGTAGTGACATACTAGACTAACTGGCAGACCAACGTGTCAGCTCTCAAACCTGCTGTAGATCAAAGCTAAGGAGACAGTTGGGTGTTCCACATCCTCTTCCAGGTCTGGATGTCAAATTGAGTCTCGCTCTTTCTCTTCAGTCTCTTGGAGTTTTGCTGAGGCTGCCTGACAGCAACCGCGCTACATGTAGGTCTAACAATTTCAGTAAGCCTGAAGGGCACCAGCATATTTAGCATACACTCCAAATTACAGTGACAGAATCATTGGTGATTTGGTGTAAAATGAAGCGGATAAAACAGCCAAGCTTCAAGGAAAATAAATTAGGGCTGTCAATCGATGAAAATATTTAATCACAATTAATCACATTATTGTCCATGATTAATCGTGATTAATTGCACAATTTTTATCTGTTCAAAATGTACCTTAAAGGGAGATTTATCAAGTATTAAATACTCTTATCAACATGGTAGTGGGCATATATGCTTGCTTTATGCAAATGTATGTATATATTTATAATTGGAAATCAATTAATTACACAAAACAATGACAAATATTTTCCAGAAAACCCTCACAGGTACTGTATTTAGCACAAAATATATGCTCAAATCATAACATGGCAAACTGAATCCCAACAGGTAACAACAGCTGTCAGTGTGTCAGTGTGCTGACTTGACTATGACTTGCCCCAAACCTCATCTGATTATCATAAAGTGGGCATGTCTGTAAAGAGGAGACTCGTGGGTATCCAAAGACCCCATTTTCACCCCTTTGAAAATATCCATGACAGATTTTCCTAGCCAAAATTTAGCGCAAATTTGGAGCGTTATTTAACCACTTTCGCAAGCTAGTATGACATGGTTGGTACAAATGGATTCCTTAGGTTTTCTAGTTTCATATGTTGCCAGTATTTTCACTCTAGCTCTAAAAACCGAGCTCGCTTTGTGTTAAAGAAATTAGTGGCGTCAAAACTAATTTGCGTTATTATCACGTTCATTCTGACAGCCCAAAAATATCACTAATCCACTGCTCTGCATCATCCTCGCTCTGCAGAATAACCACAATGTTTTTTTTTTTTTTAAATAGTGTGATTTGATTGAAATGTAATTTAATTTCGAGAATGGAGCCAATCACATACTTGAACTTGAAGCCACCCATTGAGTGCATCTCTTTTCTGGCACAGCTGTGGCTCCAGCCCATATTGCAGCCGAGATTAATGCTGTGAACATACGGTAATGCACACGGTGTTATTCAAGGTGTTCTCTGTCACAATTGCAGGGAGGGGGAGGAATAATGTATCATTAAGGCTTGTGGTTCGATACGAGACGACAGTGGTCCTTTTGGATGAGGAGTGACTTTCACGTAGAATACTAATACATCAAACACTTTTCTACAAATGACTCTGTTGCTGAAAGCACAACACTGCTGCTGATGTTTCTGTTGAATTTTAAATACGGCTGTTATCTTTCATAACCTAGTGCTTGCTTCTAAAAAAACACAGACTGCGCCAGAATCACAGGGGATCTCAGTAGTATACAGAAAAATTGTGTTACGTAATTTCAAACTTTAATAAGTAATCAGGGGGGCCCAAGAGCTTTCAATGTCATTCCTCTAAGGCGAGTGTTAATTGGGTCAAATATTAATGGGTGTATCATTTATTCATCACTATACATAAGAAGTTAATAACTCCTATGAGGATACTTGATTATTCTGTTCAGCAAACATGAACCTGGTTCATGGTTTCTGAGCAAAAGAGCAAGTCTTTTGGGAACCTCGTTCAGAATTCGGAGGATGAGGGCTCATTAACAAGACGGCCAACAATACAGGCAAATATGCGCTCAAATTGGCCGCTGCTTTCATGGTATTAGGCAGAACTTAGTGCCTATGCAGCAGTGGGTGCTCTACCTTAATTCAAAGACTAAACAATGTTCTCAGGACAACTAACGGTAGTCTGGACGAGTTCATAAGCGGATGAGGCAATGTTTTGACAGGACCCAAGCCCCCTGATAACCAAGCATAACAGATCTGTCGGCTCTATTTGTCCATCTTTGCCGAGTGCATAATTCTACATGTCTCATAGCCAAACGAGCCTCACTATCAGTTTGATATATGAAACGCAATGTGACAGGGGGGGTAATGGAGCAGGCGTGTTGTCTTCATGCATTCAGGCCGCATACCCGAGCACTTTGACGCCACTTGCTACCCATCAGCCCCCTCTCCGCCTACACGGCATCCCGGACAAGACCTGAATCAAAGAGAGGTCAGGATGATCGCAGATAATCTTGTGTCTTATCATGTTGACTATGATATGATGTGACACTGTCAAGGAAATTGGGAGGGGCAAGGGGGAGAGAAGAGAGAGAAAGAGACGTAAATGGTGTTTAAACAGGAGTAGAAGCCTGTAGCTCACTGTGGGAGCTCCATCCACAGGGGACAGATCTGCTCTCATGAAGGATGCGCCGTAGTTGGAGAGGTGAGGGTGTTTGAAGCGCTGCATATCACAAAGCCATGCGTCACTACAGTACAGTGGAAACCGCTTATAGTGATTAGTGTTGTCACAACACCAAAATTTTGCAAACTTAAACTTCTTAATCCTGACCTTAAAATTGAAAGTGAAATCAAATCGAGGATTTGGAGAATCGTGATACCCCTAATAAGTGGATGATTATTATAACTGCCGGCACTGCGGTACCGATGAACCGTTTGCCAGAGTTACACTTTGGGAGCATTACGTGACGAGGCATTAGCAATCCACTTGACGAGGGCGGCTTCAACCACAGGTGCTTCCCCACAATCATTTTCCTTTTCCCGTCACAATATCAAAGTGCCCGTATGCAGCATGAGCCTCAGGTAGCCAGCCGGAAAGCAGACGGTCTGCGAGGCAAAGTATCAAGGGAGTAAAGTAAAACACAAAACAAAAATTCAGTCTAACTAGTTTTAAAATGTGTTTCCATATGTTTTCATGTATAAAAAGACCCAAAATGAACTCTGTAAGTGAACAACTTGATTACTATAAGCTAATTATTTCAACTGCGTCTGTATAGGAGTGATTCTGTCCCAAGCTTTTTGATCCATATAAGCAGTTGATCACTGTAACCGTGATCACTATAAGTGGTTTCCACTGTATCTCCATTTTTCTAAGCCATCCCTCTTCGCAGCAGATAAGCTGCATGCTCGCTCTTCATATTCAACCAGATTCTGTATAACTCAGCACTCATTTAAATCACAGTTTGTCTACTAAAGCTCTACATCATACTGCTTGTAGACTATTGTGTCAGCATATATAAATTATGGAAAAGAATCGTATTAGTCAAAATGAATATTTGCATATTCCAAATTAGTGTAAAGAGCATTATTAAAAGCAACACACTGAGTCATTTATTTCATCTAGTCATAAATGTGGTATCAAAGATGCTCTTGGCAATAAAATGAGGCATTAATATTTAGACCAGGCAACCGCTGCGAACAGATAAGTGTGTGCATTTCCAACCAGACTTCTAGTGGGCAGCCGCAATGAGGGAACAATACTCAACCACAACCCCACTTGGAGAGGATCACTACAATATCTCTTCACCTCCCAGGTATTGTACGTGCGATATGTTCAATAACGTTCAAGCCCCCACTCTGTCATCTGTGCACCCCGAAGGCTAATCGTTGGGTAAACAAACAACTCCAAATGTGTTGTAATAGGAGCTCAGCTCTCTGCTGAGGTGAGATTATGATGACAGTGAATCAATGGGCTTCAATAACAAGGCTCTGATTTAAATCCTCTGTATGGGCAGAAATCCCTGCTGTCTAAATGTAAGCATCAGTAACCCTTTTTTTTTTTTTTCTCTTGACAATGAGTGATGCTAAAGGATTAATAGCTGCCAGGGTGCTCTCTTTGCTCACCGCTCTGTCAAGTCGAAGTGTTCAAACTGCTGTGATGGGAGATGTGTAAGGTCAAATAAATGGAGAGGTTGATGACCAGACATGGAAATTGGCTGGTTTTATTAAATTACCACAATGTTTGTGGCAGGTTGTTAATCCAATCAATCCTAATGATGATTTGGCCAGGTGTTGAGATTTGTTGCTCTTAAACAGCATTAGTTGTCCAATCTGTGCTACAATCCCCCTCCAGATGTTACAGCAGTATACGGTATTATCAGCCAAATTCAAAACTAATATTGTAATGGCAGAATAGGGAGGGAATTTAATGCTCCCGCCTTCCACTGCGAGATGGCTGCTAAACTTCATTGAACCTTTGGATGAACATTCAATAAAACACAACGTAATGATGACAATGAAATTAAAAAAAAATAATTAGAAAGATGATAATTCATATATAGCAACATATCCATAGTAGGAGAACACTGACAATGACAAAAACAACCCACAACATTTACAGTATTAAATAATAATAAAAATTGAGTACAGTTAGAAAATCCAACACCATATCAAACTGATTCAAATTATAAGAAGAACAAAAATTAAACTAGGCCACAGTGCAATAATCTACACAAGTAAATATAAGATTTGCATTATCCAGCTTGAGCGGTGTGTGACAGATTTTGCATGAACATTCGCTCTAACGTGACCTTGTAGCGCTTGAACACAAATTCATGAGGGGCACCCTGGACCACAGTGGAAACTGAATGGGATCACTGTCCCTGTGAATCACAGGCTGGAAACACTACAGTAAGTCTAATTCCTCTCATTCCTCTATGGTGGCAACAAAAGTTAACAAAACAACCGAGGGGTTCAGGTTGTGCACATCTTTGCCCTCCTCCGATCTAATGGCCACTGGACATGCCTGGTCCTGGTTTGACTCTCCAGTTCCACCATCTCAGCCTATAACGTCAACTATGTCAGACTTGCATCCTCCTCAGTGTGAGGGTCAAGGAAGTGCAATTGTGCATGAACTTGTACACAGCATCACTTTTGTATACAGCCTCCAGCTTGTTTTTTTTTTATTTCCTTGGTTAACTGAATGTCCTTGTCTGACACAGATAACACATCTCCTCTGCATGGCTCAAGCATGGGGAGGATAAAGCTTTCTCCTGACAAAATATCAGTGAATTCACTGACTACTTTAAGTGCTTTGTGAAGAGCCTGCAGGACAGCAATGTCCTGCTTTTTTAAAGGAAAGGTTGCTCCTTCTGTCATCACACAGAATGTGTCTGACTGTTCGCGCTTGCTCAAGGATGCTCTCTGTTATTACTAGTTTAGATCCCAACAAGCAATGCAGTCTTGTCCACTTAGAAAACAAACCACTGATTTACTCATTTAAATAATTTAGTATATAATATATCACTACAAAGAAAACAATGTGTCGAATATCTAACTAAGTACCACTTCCACCTGATTAATGAAGAAAGAATTGTGAGTGCTGCAGTGGGTCAGGAAACTGTGTTGGAAATGTTGAAGTAAAAAAACAGGTGCTCTTCAAGGATGGGGCAAGTAGTCGAATAAAAATAAAAAGCAGTGACTGTCCAGCTTACTTTGAAAGGAAGTCCTTGGTATAGGACGGCAGCTTAGAAAACATCTGAGGCACTCCGATTGTGAATTAAAAATCCTTTATTAAGACACCCACCAATGGGTTTCGACTCAACAAGTCTTCATCGGGGTGTGCAGTTGGATGTTTTCCAGACTGCCATCCCATACCAAGGACTTCCTTTCAAAATAAGCTGCACAGTCACTTTTTTATTTTTATTTCACCTGATTAATGTTCAGTTCTCTCATTTTCTAGTTAACACTGGATGCTAAAACACTAGCAAGGCAGTAGTTTAAATGTTCCACTTAAACATTTAGATACACACATCACCTAAACGTTGTAAGCTTGCTACCTCTGAAGGAATTATGTTTATTTTAATTTTTTTTAGATTAAAAAAGAAAATACTAAAGGGCTTTGTGAGTAATTATTTAAAAATATATAGTTAAACAATTAGGAAAGGTTATATTGGAATGGATGTAAGGCCATGCCTTACAATAATAGCAAAACTGGAATGCCATGCTCTCTCAGTTGGCCTTAAAGGTACAGTGTGTAGCATTTGGCAGCATCTAGTGGTGTGGTTGCAGTTTGCACACATCAGAGTATCCCTCCGCTCACTCCTCCCTTTCCAAGACTGCGGTAACGGGAGCCGGCGAGTGCAAAACTGTGATAACTCTATTCTCCTCGCTCAGAGGCCATCCTTACCATAATAACACTACATTAAGAACAACGGAAGTCAGACAGCTGCTGGTGGTACCACAGTTTGGCACTCTGCGGCTCACGTTACCGCAGTTTCACAACATGTCAGAGAATTACGATGGCCTTCAGGTAACGTTGAATGGCTCTCACTAGAGCAAGTGTTTGGTTTTCCGTTACACACTGTTCCTTTAAACGTGTGCAGCATATAATAGCTGTTGTTGCATGAGATGGCATTGCCATTGCCTGCCAGACTACTCAAGATAAAAATCAAACACACAGTAAACTCAAATATTCAGTTCATTGACTTGAAATAAATAATTCACAGCAATGACTCCAACTGCCCAGCATGAACCACAGATCTGTCAGTGGCAATTAGTTAATCTGCAGAAGTTGGTACATGTTGCACTACACATGGTGTAGCACTTCTTAAGAAAAATGTACTGCAGATATCTGGGAAGAGACACTGGAAAACTAATTATGTCATTTTCAGTAAGTCGCCACATTTAAATTAGCGATAGACACAATAAAGAAGGAACCACACCTGCAGAAGGAAATGTAATAAGATGCTAGGAGTAACAAATGACATTCAAGCCCCTCTGGCAGAGATATAGGGAGCTACAACCCATGGGGATAGGTGGGTGGGCGATAATGTCTTCCCAGAGGCCCCACCGAGCCCAGCACCCCAACTCCCCCCAGGAGACAAGATAGGTTCAGTACACACACACATAGAGTTATTCACCCAAGAGACTTCTGAGCCGTACAGGTGAGACCACACATGTATCACTTCAATTTATCATTCTCACAGGGCAGGCTTTGCAAACAAACCGTAGCTGTGCTAGATCAACTGATATGAAACATGGCCAGGCGCTGGCGTCCCGCCGGCTCTCTGTCCTGAGATGGCAAGGGTGCAAAACAGGGATTAAGTCATTGTAGTTTGCCGCAAGTATAAACAGCCACGGCATCAGTACGATCCGATGCAACGCTGTTATCTCGGTCCTGAAAGGCACAGAGTGATGACTTATTTTAAAATTCTAGGCCCATACTAGTATCATGTCTGTTGGCTCTCATCTTGGTGCCTTTAATTAAAACGTAAAGCCACCTCACTGATATCAGTGTTTCATTTTCTGGCAATGCAGTTCATAAGATTGGTCAAATATCTCACTGTGAAAGTATTTGTCATTCAATAATATATATATATATATATATATATATATATAAAATTATATTTTTTCAAGTGAAAGTCAAACACTGTATCTGCAGTAGATAATCAAATTAAATTTAAAATTAATTTAAATGTAATGAAGCAAATTAACCTTATGTAAAATCAAATGGATTTAAATAGCTGTGGACTAGGAACAGGTACATCCAGTTTTAATTAGACACATGAGATGTATGTTAAGTATTTCTAATATATTATTTTTCCTCACCTCATATATTGGTGTCAATCATCATTCGCCAAGGAGCAATAACTGAATTAAGAAAAATAATATGGAAGGACCAAAAGCCTGGATTTAGATTAAATCAGTGGACTTTGAATTTACCAAGGGAAGCAATTTAAAGGGGCCTTAAGAGTTCAGCTTGTACTCAACAACAGGGAAAGCACAGAAAGTTCAATGCCGAAGCCATGGCACTAAATGTCTCACGGTATTACATTAATTTGCTTTGGATCCTCAAATTTGCTCACTGGCATAGAGCAGCAATAAATGTCACTTATCTATATTAAAATCACACACATCCTATACTGCATGCACCACATGAAACAATGCAAATTCACCCTGGCATCAAGCATTGTAGTACCTCGAAGTGAGAGACAATAATTGGTTTCAAAATGCTGTTGTTGTGGCCTTCAGAACCCACTGCTTTTTAAAATTTGATGCCGTAGCTGTGCATAAACGAAGGTGCTGCTGCTGTGTGAGAATGCAAACGCAGCACAATTCTGTGATAAGGACGGACAGTCAGAGAAGAAGCCTATTTAATCCATGCAAGACGAATCAGGAGAAGGAGAGATATGGTGGCCTTTGAACCTAAACACCAGCTTGCCTGAGCAATTGTCACCATCAGCAAAAAAGTCAACTCCGAAAATAGGTTGTGCTCCATATGCTTCAGGTTATACCACTGTACCTAATCACCACGGGGGCTTCCTGCAGCGGCTATAAAATAAACACTTGTATAGATGGATGTGGTGTTATGTGACTGTGGAGCTTGTATTTTTTACCTTCTAGTGCTGTTTTCGGTGAACACTCCACACATAGAGTATCTATCGGGTGGTGAAAATGTACACTCCTGCTGATCTCAAGATGCATACAGCAGGTTGGAAGTCTCTGGATGGCTGCGCCAATGATCCTTACGAACACTGTTCAGCTGAGAAGACTATTTTAACCAAACAGTATATCTTACAAAATGTCCACGTTTTCTAATATGGGGAAATGTGAAAGCAGTTAAAGCAAATGGAGGGTGATCAGTGTGTGCCTTATCTACCCCATGCTGCACAGTTATTCCCAAATTTATCTTGTTTTCACTTCATTGCTCCCAACTGACAAACCCTCTGCTCTCTCAGCCTTATATTGTCAGACACAACTGAAGCAGTGTCTCGCCAATTAGGGGAAGAGGAGCCTTGGAAAGCCATCCCTGCTATGTGTCTCTACATTTCAGTCTGGATAATAGCTTTGCTAGTGGTTAGGTGAGTCATATAAGGTGTAGTCTGCCAAGAGGATACGTGCACTGCTGGAAACGTAATGATCAATAATTTGCACAGTGGCATTCCCAGATGATTGCCGTCAGAATAGTCTACGTGTAGCAACATCATCACAAGACGGGCTTGTTTCACTGTCAATCACCGATACTTAAATGTCCGATGATAACGTTATGCAGACACTGGCACCAAATATTGCTATCTGCAGCAACTTTAACTAGAAGCTGAATGTATGTGCTATACAGGGAACTGTTGAAATGAAGCCACCAGACTAGAAGGCCCATAGAAACAGAATAGAAGTAGACCATTGACATTCAACATTGACATTCAATTCAATGCAGCAGGATGGTCAGAGCGGCAGACATTTTTTTAAATGTACTGTTGCCTTAGGGGTAATTTCCATATAAACTAAACCAACAAGTTGCGGACTGACTGAGGTGAGGTTTTTCAGTAAAACGATCAGTGGAGTAGTAACGTTACGAAGCACAGAGAGCCAGAGTAAATAAGTCAAATTTAACAACTTTAATAAATTTAACAACCCATTATTTCCAGTGCCATTCACTGTGCCACGACGTCTTTTCACTGTGTCGGACAAAGCCCAACTTTGGGCGCTGCGTGCTGTGATGTGCGCTGAACTCAGCAGCGAGCGCAGCTCAAACCACGTTGTGTCGCGAGCAGCTCTTTTGTGCCGGGAAAGGACATTTGGTAAAGCACTACTGTTGTCCAGGTGGAAACAGTAGGGCTTATACACACTGTACAGTGCCAGAAACAGGTTGTGATAACGAAAAGGGGGAAACATTTTTCATAAATCGGGGGAAATATGGGTGAATTGTGACGTCGGGTGGAAACCCAGAGACGGCAATGAAAAATGTGAGTCTTCCGGGAAAATCAGGAGGGTTGGCAAGTATGGCGTTGGTTCTAACGGCCCCTCCGCCTCCACCTAACTAGCCAGCCATCCGTCTCTGGAGCTGCGTCCGTTATCTTCCCAGCGAGCTGCAACCACACTTTACGGCCCCGACTGATGTTTTGTCACCATAACAACAATTGCCATTTTCTTTTGTACTAGTCAAATGACCAGGGAAAACAGTTCAATGTCAGTTCTACTCCTATTCTATTTCTATGAGAAGGCCTTATAGACCATTTCAAGGGAATTGCATTGCTAGAAACAGCTTGGGTCTATGTTTACTTCCTGTTAGCTTATGTCGTTCACATACACTGCAACAGGAAATAAACTGGATTAGTTTAAAACTGTGAAATGGTCTATAAGAGATAGCAACAGGTATGAACTGTATGTGACAAAAAAAAATATTGTCAAGCTTAAAACGGCACTATATGAATATTTTTAAATGAACAATGAGTCAAATGACTATACATAATGTGAAAGATGCCACTTGTACTGATGAAACCATAGAGAATTATAACCTTTAGCTCTTTTGGCATTTTTACATCTTTCAACTATTATGTTTGCGTTTTATGGCTTTAAAAAAAAGCTTTGATAAACTAAGTCAAAGTTAGCGACTAGCTGGTGAATATATTGGAGCATTTTGCAGCTAAAGAGACAGATATTTCCATCAGGAGGCCAGAAACACAACTCCAAATAAATGCTACTTTGTGTCTACAGGATGTGAGAATAGGCAACTGTTTGCTCACACGTAGCCCATAACACATTTATAAGGTGATAATATGTCAGTGTTGTGTTGAGAATATCAATTAAAACAGCTTTAAAATGGTTTGGTCCTGAAGCTTAAGATACCAAAAGAATAACTGTGGTATTACATATTTTCATTTATAATCAAAGAGTATAGCAGACACTCGCTGCTGTTTCTGTAACTTTTGACACTGCTTGTTCACACATATGTTTTGCAATATTGCATCTGTCATGTCATTCGTGCTTTTATGTTGTAGGTGGTGGCCCTGGAAGGTCTACTAAAGGCTACAGTCATTTGCTGCCTGCTTGCCGGGGTTGAGTGGCACTTGTTAGTCTTAATATGAAGATCCACTTGAAGTGGAAAAATGGCCTTCGCCACCTCTCTCTTGTTACAAGCAGAGGATGTCAAAGCTTGTGAGTGTAACAAGTATTGCTTGTTAGCAAGCACTGTTTAAATAAGCAACCTACCACTTTCTCTAAGAACTTAATGTGACTTTGTGCCAAGCAGCACTTTTCTTTGAACCTGTAATCTTGGAGGGAAAGGTCGCATAAAAGAAAGGACTGCCAGACAGTGAAATAATGATCTACTCCTCCACAGACATTTTTCCACAGTTGCTAAAGCCCCTGCATTACTTTTTTTTTTGTTGTCAGGCTTTTGAAAACTTGCCTTGAGATATGATTCATTCGTCTCCCAGTGAAAATTAATATGGGCTGAAATTTCCCTGCACTGCACTGTGGCCGGCGGGTCTTAACCCATAGGAGTTGTAAACCTTTAATGCTGCATAGCCAGAATATCACCACATTACTGACGGTCTCATCCTTTTTTTATTAACACTTTTAAGTTCTGAGCAAGGCCTATTCTAATGTCTCTCTTTCCCCTGATGGTCCACTCATTTTTAAATTACATCTCTCCCTGTCTTCCCAACTCAATCAACCAAATCAGTGGCTTTCTACCATAACTCTACTACTTAAGTCTTTTCCCATGATTGGTTTGTGTTGGGTCAGTTTCTGCATATGACAGGCCAGATATGGAGCCATTCTATTCAGTGTCATCAGCCATGTATGGTAATAGGTGACTTAATTTTGCACCCCATCCCTCCCCTTCTTCACACTTCTGTCAGATCTGCTTGCATGTGCTGGTTGTAGGTGTAGAAATTGCTTTGTGTCTGATTAAATGTGTGAAATATGTTTTAATATTTCACCGGAATCCTGAGCTAACATTACCAAGTGTAGTAACTTACTGTGTATCACATTCAATATTTACACTTGGTCACATAAAGCCAATTAGAGAGGACTAATCACAACAACTTTGTACTGAAAAAATGTCTGCTCTTTGTTAAATGTGTTTGTTTTCAGCTTTGTTCCCAAGGATTAATGATTCAGGACTTTTCATGATGAATAATTTAACCCCTTAACACTCCGACAGCCTGCTGGCTGGCCCGGACGCTATTTTTTTCAGAGGTTGCAGCGGGCCACGTCTTACAGCCAGTGAAGATACTTGTATCATATGAAACTAGAAAGCCTAAGAAATCCTTTGGTACCGACAATGCTAGTCTCGGGAAGAACGCTAAGTTATGTTACAAAGTTAAGCTAAATTTTGGCAAGGAAAAACTGGCATGTCGATTTTCAAAAGGGATCTCTTGACCCACGAGTCTCCCCTTTACAGACATGCCCAATGCAATTCTTGCAGAAATCTCTAAATGTCAAAAGCTTAAGATATCAAATCACAGCATGGCTTTTTTCTGTGGTGCCCCTCAAGGTCTTGGTGTCTTAACGTGGTATTTTGGAGGGACTCTTGATCATTTTTATCAATTCTCGAGCGATAAAAAATTGTTAAATCTAGCACCAAATCTGTGTAACAAATGTTATCAACCCAAAACTTGCTGCAACAATTTATGAGACATAAGTGAGCATGGGAATGGCCATCAAAAACTTATATCATCATGTTCTACCTTCTTATACTCTTTCACAATTTATTGTAATTGATTAATTAATTTATTAATTCACTTTTATTTCTTATTAATGACTAGAACAACTTGACACACAGTGCTGAGCTGCACCTCAAATGTATCGTCAGGTTCCCAGCTTTCAGATGATGTACCCCACTTCTATGTGACATCTACTGTTGACTATTTATCTACCCTTGAACATCCCCTGTCCCCCTTAACCTCTAAACAAGAGGACAGAATGGAAAGGGGTTAATAAATTCAACTAATTGATCAAATAAATTGATAGCAATGGTCTATGTCCAAAATGTGATCCTAGTCTATCTCTATTTAAATCTACAATTTGCAAACTCTTATCTATCTTTGTTTAGCCCTTCTCCCTCCTCCCCCTCGGCACTTGTCACTCATCTTGATAAGCCGTCTACTTTGAAGCACCCTGTAGCTATGGTAACCAGCATCCATAATGTCTCCACAGATGCTGAAGAGGTAGTCAATGAATTCAAGTCATTCAAATACTTTAAAGGGATAGTTTGAGTGTTTTGAAGTAAGTTTGTATGAGGTACTTATCCACAATAGATGTATTACCTACAGTAAATGGCGGACCGCTTGCCCCCAGCTTGTAGAAACCGACATCAGAGCAAAGCAATACAGTGCTGTGGGGGGAATGGCAGAGAAATGTATTTTAGCCACCTAAAATAAAAGCCCACTTTAAAAAATGATATCTGTTTATGTTTACTCTATATTTAGAATTATTTCCACTGCTTGATCTCTTAGGTGAGCCTTTCTTTTAGGTGTTTAAAATATGTTTTTCTGTCGTCCCCGTTTAGAGCACTGTATTGCTTTACTCCGGTGTCGGTGCTCCTGTCTGTTTCTCTAAGCTGGGGGCGTACCAGCTGTCACTTACTGTAAGTAATACACCTACTATAGATAATTACCTCATACAACACCACTTCAAAACACCCAAACTATCCTTTTAAATATGAAATCTTAAAAAAAAAAAAATCACTGAAATTTAGCTTTTAAACTTTAGTTTGGTGTTTTCTTTGCTATTTAGCATTATATACACTCTAAAAGATTATGTAAAAAATGAAATAAACAATGACAACTGAGCTATAAAAAATGAGCAAGATGTTTAAATGTATTGGTTACATATACAGTACAATATGTATTGTTTGCAGTTGGTCTTCCTCCCACACCATGCCAGTACATTACAGCTGACATCCTTTACAGACAGTTGACAAGCCGGTGAGATAGAAATGTAGGACGAGCTATGGTTTTGAAAATGGCATCAAGAGAATGCCCATCAGCCAATCACAGCTGACAGCTGGAACTAACTGTGTAGAAATGTAGAAAAATAATGGACAAGGAGACGGCCTAAGTCGATTAATTTACATATCAGGACACCTCAGTGTGCCTTATTTTGTTTAGACACTCCCCCAAGAAGTTGGCTAAAGTTTAACTTTAATCATCGGTTAGTTTAACTTCTCAAACTGTCATGTTCGCCCTCCTGTAGAGCCATTATATGGGCTATTATTTTTGTGGCTTCCAAAAGGGAGGCTTGGAAGAAAAAGTTTGACAACCACAGGTTTAACCATGAGGAAACTTGATTAGGGGAACTTGTTTTGTTGTAGCCTCGCATTAGTTTCAGCTGAATTTTTTTTTGTAAGTATTTTTTGCTCAGAACAAGAATTGTGGACTTCGTCTCGTATGGTGCAGTCGTGCTGCGTAGGTGTTTCTTCACAGCCAAAATACGTAGGAGGAATAAGTGCAGCAGCCCATGATTCTTTCAATTTAAGTATTATGTAAGATTGTAGGGGTGAGGGAGAAATTAATACAGCATAATATTGTGATATTATGCGTGGCAATATTGTATCAATACACGTCCGTCAAGTATGCATCTTTTATTATATAAACACTTAACACATTTTTCACACTCGAGCAGCACTCCATGCAGACTTTTTAGTGGATAAACAATTAACCTCTTCACAATCTTACTGCTATTTTGTACATCAGAGGTTGTACTGGGCTCAGTCTTAAGGCCCAGACACAACAAGCCGACATCAACAAACTAGCGGCGATGAAGGCCGACAGTTGCGTCGCCTCACATCGCATTTATCTTGGCCAACAAGTTGCACTTGAACACATTGCAAAGACTACAGCCTGTCAACAGTGATTTCTCTCACCAACATGCTCCACCGCTGATTCAACATGCTGAATCAGCCACCAGTGCGGGACACACTGCAAAAACTAGGCCGACAGGCGCTCACCAATGGCCCCAAATTGGCCGACGGCCAACCGTTGGTGTCAGGCCCTTTAAAGCTAGAGTGAAGATACAGGTATCATATGAAAGTAGAAAACCTAAGGAATCCATTGGTACCAACCATGTCATGTTAGCTTGTCGGGAAGACTAAACGCTAAATAACGCTCAGAAGTTACGCTAAATTTTGACAAGGAAAAACTGGCATGGCCATTTTCAAAGGGTCCCTTGACCTTTGACCTAAGATCATATTGTGACTTCAGTATTGTGATAATATCGTATCATGGGGCCTCTGGTGATTCCCACCCCTATAAGATTGACATACATTAACATCGCCAACATGTTTAAAACAGAACGATGTTTACTGTTGGTGCAAGACCCATGTCAAACAACGTCACACACTTTTCACATAGTGTTTACCCAACCGTCCACTCCAACCTTCCCCTAGGATGTGTCAAAGTAGAACAATGTCACACCATGTCTGCCATTACTACATGGAGAGAACAGTTCCTCTCACAACAAGAGGTCACTTGTCAGGAAAACAAAAAAAATGGTTTTGTTTTGTTTGAACAATAACCTTCAACATATTACATAATGTAGCATTAATATTATGTTTCTGTGAATGATTTATGAAATTATATATTTCAAGTGTTCTAATCCATTCAGTTGATGTTAAAGTCTCTTTGTTTCAGCACAGTATTTTCCGTATGCTCCTTATAACATGAATGTTGTATCCTCTTTAATAAGCTGCAGTTAAAGGCAGCAGCATGTTAAATCAACTTGATTGGATATTTTATACTGGTTACTCTGTGATGCTCTGTGCCTTTTTGAGCTTTAGTGTTGAAACAGTGGCTCTTTCAGAAAAGTTGTGTGGTTAAAAAGCGTGCTCTGAATCCGAGCCCTCTGCCTTTCCTTTGTTCCTCATGAATATAATGGCTCTGTCTGTCCTTTAGATCTCCCAAGTCATGCTCCCTGGGAATAAGAGGGAAGAGAGGGCTTTTAGCTGCTGATAATCAGGCCAGCATGCTCTCCTTTAAGTGCTCTTTAGAGACATTACTCTTTTTTAAGCACACCCTTTATGGGGAGGTAATCTAGCAAATAATACACATTTTAATCACCAGCGCGATCGCCAACATAGGTGCATAGGTGAATTAAAAGAGAGGCATGAAAATCCACTGGGGACTTGCTGGAAGTAGTGGGAGGTGGAGACAAAGACTAAATCATGGGAACATTTGTATGCAGAGGCAGATGCTCTGCATTTTAAATAGGTAGCTGTGTGTTAAGGTTAAAAATTCAGGACAAAATACTTACCCTAGATTTTGAATTTCACACTAGTTCTCATAAACAAAAACCCAACTGCATACTTGCAATAAGGCTAATGTGTCAACACAATACAACTCATATGATGAAATGCAATGCAAGCAAATTCTGGAAAGAAACAGGAGTTATTATAGTAGGGGCTGGGAATCACCAGAGGCCCTACGATACGATATTATCACGATACTTACGTCACAATACGATCTTATATTTATTATTATTCAGGGGAGGTTCACTGAGATCAATGCTCTCTTTTTCAGTAACGCCCTGATCACATTCACACAGTTACACTATCACACCTGGAAGCTGTACAGTACAACCACAGTTTGAACTGTTTGCCACAGAGCAGCTCCACTGGAGCGGTTAGGATTAAGGGCCTTGCTCGAGGGCACCTCAGTGATGGTAGTGAGGGAGCGGCAAGCGCTGCTCCTTCACTTTCCTCACCCAGATTTATCCTGCCGGTCCGGGGGATTGAACCGACGACCCCCGGGTCACAAGCTCACTTCTCAATATATTCTATATCATAATTTATTACCTTTTTTCAACATCTGTTCTATCTAATAAGATACAGTTTTCACTTTGTTCATCTCAGAGTTTTCATTCACGTATCTTGAGGTCAGAGGTCAAGGGAGCCCTTAGAAAATGACCATGCCAGTATTTCCTGGCCAAAATTTATCTTAACTTTGAAGCGTTATTTAGCGTTGAAGAACGCATTGAACACAACGAAACAAGTTGCCAGCTACAACCTCTTAAAGACAGAATAGCGGATTGTCAAGAGGTTAATAGTTTATATAATAAAAGATCGATACTTGATGTCTGTGTATCGAGTTTGCCACACAAATTTCTGCGATACTATGATTTTTTCCCACACCCCTATTATTACAGTACAAGGGCATATTAATGGATAAGTAGATGTGTGTGTTAACTGTGGTTTGATAGAAATCTATTTTTGTACCAATAAATACATGATGTAGTTTGTCCTTGACAGTGTCCTTGCGGAAGAGCAGGAAGTCTGCGTGGGTGTGATGCTCTAGGGGTTTCTGCCCGTCTTTGACATTTAGCCCACTGAGACTGTGCTGCTTATCCATCTGCCCAACTGCAAACCGAGGCAATTATTCAGGGGTCTTTTAAATGTGAGGTGATTAGGATTGCGCATGCCACTGAACTCAATCACTCCTAATTCTATTACGAAGAATCTCTTTCCCCGCGTCAGTGTCTCCTTATCCCTCCGTCTCCCTCGTACTTAGACGCACACACTTTGATTAGGGTCATAAACCCGGAGTAACACCTGGGAGTAATGTGACAGAAATTGTTGTCAGGCACCGTATTTGCATTCCTCTATTAACATAAAGTACGGCAACAATCTAAGAAGGATGGTATTAAACCCCGAGGACTGTCCTCCCAGGTGGGGCCAAGGTTGGGGAGATAACCACAACCGACTTCTCCAAAGATGAAATGACTCCACCTGAAATCTCAGCTGAGAATTTC
Source organism: Sebastes fasciatus (assembly GCF_043250625.1). Classification (NCBI taxonomy): domain Eukaryota; kingdom Metazoa; phylum Chordata; class Actinopteri; order Perciformes; family Sebastidae; genus Sebastes; species Sebastes fasciatus. The sequence continues at coordinate 24,115,780 of NC_133808.1, read as the reverse complement.
ATTTATCAAGTCTCACTACCTTCAAAAGGAAATATCAATTAGAGCGACACAAAGCACAATGCTGGAGTGAAGACCAAATCGGGCACTAACTGCTGATTAATGGATATCCGACATGCAGTTGGCAGGAATAACTGACTTAAGAATTATAGCAGTAATAGTTTGTGATAATCATACTATTATTTACCACCATACTAAGTAAACTTATCATTAATTAATGATGCATTCAGCAACATCTCAGTTGTGACTTACTGATAGTAACTTTCTTTAATAGATTTTATCATTTTAATGCAGTCTCTGAAACATGTAAATAATAAGAAGTTTGTCTACTATACATCATTATAACCAATTATTTGGTGATCTGTCTATTATATAATTTTAAAATGTCTATTTTTTTCTTTTTCTTCAGCTCTAATGTTTATTTTAGTTTATTCTTTTTGTTTGACAATATGAGAAGTCAAGGATGTCTGACTCTGTACCATATATTTTCATAATAAAGTTTAAAAAAATATGATAGTAACTACTATGTATGTAATAAGTAATGTGCAATTTAGCTTCTGATTCAGTGTTAATCGAGAACTATCCATCACAGAAACTAATCATTGAGTGTAGCAGTCTGTTTTTAGTAATTATTCAGGAACTATTTGTTAGCTATTCATTAATAAGCAGTTATTTCCTTGATGTGTTGCTCACTTGTTGCCCTCGTGTACTTTATTATAAAGTGTTACCAGATGCTGAGCTGTGAAAGACCCACAAATGGCCGGTGAAACCCCTCCTGAATCTGCAAGTCTCTCTGAATGGTGAGGGGACTTTATGTGTCCATGTAGGCTTGGATTATCCGTGCTTTCGCTCAGCCGAAGGGGCTGAAGATTAAATACTGCAAGTGGCCCAAGGCTAGATGACTCAACCTCTGGGGCCAAACGAGCTGTTATATTTGAGTCCGGAGGCTCAGTCAGATCAGGGGAGATTTATTCCTCTATCCTACCACGGTTTAACTCAGGGGGCCACCTTCTAAACCAGCAATAAATCAACACCGCTCTGCGCGTGGAAACCTTTGTTTCTCCGGGCTCCCTCATCGAATTTTTAATTTATTGTTTCGTATTGAGACTTCAGGCTAGTGGTAGATTTGGGAATATAAAGGATCAGACAAATGGTCCCCAAATCGTTCAGTACACACACACTCACACACTCACACACACTCACTCACTGCTATATCATAATTTAACATGGACAGTCATACAAATGATAGAACAAAATTACTTTGCATAACTCACTTAACCTGTAATGTAATTTTCTTGATCCCTATGGGGCATATGGTCTGTGGCGTTAAGACAATAGTGCAGAAGCAAAGATTCAGAAGCAGTTGGGAGTGACAGCATCACATTTACATCTACAACAATAAGTGCTGTATAACTTAGTTGTCAGCATGTTTGAGCATGCTCAGATTCAGCTCGATATAGTCGTTTCACTTCCCTGAATGAAATTCAACACTTTGGTGCTGGACTGTAAAACGTATAGTCAAAAGTCATCCTCTCTAGTGATACTATGGATGCAAAATCATCTCCCTCACTGGCAAAACAAGGCTTGTTATCATTGAAGGCCATCTCAATGCAGCGAGATATCGGGATGAGATTCTGCAGCCAGTGGCGATCCCATATCTCTACAAGATATGGACCTAACTTCATCCTCCAAGATGACAACGCTCGCCCCCACAGAGCCAGGGTTATCACAGACTACCTCCACAATGTGGGAGTAGAGAGAATGGACCGTCCTGCCAAGAGGCCAGACCTCAACCCAATTGAACACTTGTGGGATCAGCTTGGGCGTGCTGTACGTGTTAGAGTGACCAACACAACCTCGTTGGCTGACCTGCAATGAATCCTGGTTGAGGAATGGAACGCCATCCCACAGCAACGTGTGACCAGGTTGGTGACCAGCATGAGGAGGAGGTGCCAGGCTGTTGTGGCTGCGTATGGATCTTCCACCGCTACTGAGGCTCCTGACGGTGTATTAAATGAATAAAGTGTAAAATTGCCAATATGTCTTGTTTGTTCCTTGTTACTGATAGAGAGTTCATTCATCCAATCCACCAAACAACTCAAAACAAGAGTCAACACCAACAGGAGAATACACTGTTTACCATTGGCAGAGCATTTTGGCAATTTTTTCTTGGGCGCTCCCCACATAATCAGCTGTGCTGCTCATCCCACAAATGCATGATCCTTACAAGTTGGACATCATTGCGAAGGTAAATAAACAGGCTTTCCAACGATGTAAAATACAATGAGCATTAGCATTGTAACAACAGAGAAATAATCGACCAAACACAAGTTTCCGAACTTTGTTTTTCCAGTTTATAACGGCTCATTCTAAGGTAACAAAAACACAACGATTCTTATTTTCAGGTGATTATACAATTAAAAAAAAACATACTTATTTATATTATATTCCATTTCTGCCAATAGATCCCCAATAATGTATTTTACAAACATTAAAGCATGTTACATTTTATAAAATAATAATACATTTATAAATATTTAATATGATGTCATTAATTTTCAGATTCTTTAATAAAATGTAATTTCCTCTAATGACGTCTGTAGTGTGTCTCTATAGTCACATTTGTGTTTTAGCTCTGATATCAGGAGGGCTGCTGTAATATTTAAAGTAATGGAGTGACTGTGCTGATGGTAGCCAACCACAATAATGTGTAAAGAAAGTCATTGCTGTAGTATCAACTTGGAAATTGTCCTCTTTTACAAGAACTTCCATATTATAGTCGTAGTTCATGTGCTGTCACTTTTAAATAATTTCTTAGATTCAGATCTCACTGCCTGTTGAAATATCAGTCTGGATAGATGATGTTTTTAGATGTAAGAAAAAGGCTATGAGCAAACATAACTAGGGAGATAAACACCATGGAAACTAATTTCACATAAATAAGTCAGGGTTTCTCAAGAGCTCAACTAAGGCTCAGACGGTATTTAACAGGGGTTGTTGGTGGGTGAGGTAACGGCTTGGGAAAAAAACACTGCTTATCTCAATTATATGTGTTGGAAGTTTGAGGTTACCTGCTGTTTAAAGTTTAAAGCATCTGTTGAAAATAAAGCATAAAAGAAATCTAACAAGACTCAGACAAGAGCTGAACAAAAAGAACTCAGAGGTTAATAAAAAGCTTAATTATCTGTGTAAGATGTATATTGCCTCTACATTGTCAGCTCAATGATAGTAATTATGTACATAGGGTTGCCAGGAAGTGAGGCATTTTTATGGATTTAAGATAATAATGTAGCCGAGTTTGTGGAGAGAGAGAGAAAGAGCAAAAATATGTACCTGGTATGGTGCCAGACAAATTGTGTATTTAACAGTGCATTTTTGGAGCTTTTTTTTGCTGAAAACAGCAGGCCTGGACTGGCCAGTGGGAGCACTGGAAGAATTCCCAGTGGCCTTGCCAGCTGACTGGCCCAGGGTGTCAGGCCAATGTTAAAAATACTAAATGGAATGGGCAAATCAAAGCTAAAACAACACGGGGCAGCTGCAGTCAGCTGAAAACTGTAGACCGTCAGCCCCACCGCCTGCTTTTAAGCTGATGGAAATGTTGTAAAAAATATCAAAATATCAATACTGAGTATTTGAAACAGTTTCCATACTCTGATACACACACACAGTTATTTATCTTTTAATAAAAATCTAAAATGTTATGCCCTCAATGTCAATTTTTCCCCATTGTATCAAAAATCGATATGTTTCTAGGTATTGTATCAAAGTTAGAAATTTCAGTTTTGTGATCTCTGCCCGTTGTCACACAATTGGTTGCACGCACGTAGGGATAAACACATCGCTCAGTCAGAGTGTCATGGACACTGCAGGGAAAAGAGGAAAGGTGGTGCTGAGAGGGAAGCCATTAAAAGGAGAAAAGAACTGCGGGAAGTGCAGCTAAATGCTGCAAAATTACTGATATGTGCACAAGCAAGGGACATGATTAGTGTGTTATAAAAAACTACACTTCCCAAGTTGATAAAGATTTCAGAAGTGCATAGAAATGTAATACAATAAATAGTTATCCCTGTAGCCTTAATCATTGAAATGCAATCTATTGTTTATAAGTAATAATACTAAAAGATATGTTAATGGAATAAGCAATAAACCGAAAATAAATGTGTGGATGTTTGGCGATTTGGCCTGGCTGACATTAAGATTCCCGGCCCGTATTATTATCCCAGTCCGACCCTGCTGCGGAAGCCGAAAACTTCACTATGAGAGCAGTGAAAGTGAACCAAAACAGTAAAGTTTTGGGCCGGACAGCTAAACAATGAGCTGAAACTCACTATAAACATCCGTAAAGCTGAGGGGAACTGCAGATTCACGTAATAATTCTCTATTGTCTCATTACTACAAGTGCCCCCTTTCACCTTGTCTTCACATTGTCATTTGATATATTGTTATTTTAAAATATCGATCACAGCAGCTTTAAAGACTCAGATTAAAGGGCAGTGCGATGTGTCGTCCCTGGTTTCCAAGAGACACAATACGAGATAATGACAACTCTTCTATAAAGGAACATCATATAAGTGATATATAAAGTGACAATCAGATTAAATGGAAGGAACATGAGGGATGCTGCCAATCTAAAATGTGTCATCAGGAAGCTAAATTACCCATATGATGCATTTTGGTTAAGTACGGATCAATCACAATCTAAACAGAATGCAGGTTTTTAATTTAGCTTGTGTATCATCTTTCCAGGAATAACAAAATTAAAGTAATACGTCATGTATTCTTGCACAGCCATCTCTTGATGTCAGAGTGAAAATCTTATTATGCTTAGAGGTAGTAGCTCAGCTCGTGGGGACTTGGCTCGGGAACCGGAAGGTCGCCAATAGAGCTGCAACGACTCATCGATTCGTTGTCAACTACAAAATCAATCGCCAACTATTTTGATAATTGATTAATCGGTTTGAGTAATTTTTTTTAAGAAAAAAAAAATTTAAATTCTCTGATTCCAGCTTGTTAAATGGAAATATTTTCTGGTTTCTTTACTCCTCTATGACAGTAAACTGAATATCTTTGAGTTGTGGACAAAACAAGACATTTGAGGACGTCATCTTGGGCTTTGGTAAACACTGAATATATTTATATACATTTTATAACAACTAATTGATTAATTGAGAAAATAATAGACAGATTAATCGACAATGAAAATAATCTAGTAGTTAGTTAGTTGCAGCCCTAGTCGCCGGTTCAAGTTGCCATACGGACCAAGTATGGATTATGGACAGGTAGCTGGAGAGGTGCCAGTTCAACCCCGGAGCACTGCCGAGGTGCCCTTGAGCAAGGCACCAAACCTTCAAAGGAGTCCCTTGACCTCTGACCTCAAGATATGTGAATGAAAAGGAGTTAAATTGGTACCAACGAGTCTCCCCTTTACAGACATGCCCACTTTATGATAATCACCTGCAGTTTTGGGCAAGTCATAGTCAAGTCAGCACACTGACACACCATGTTATGATTTGAGCATATTTTCTATGCTAAATGCAGTACCTGTGAGGGTTTCTGGACAATATTTGTCATTGTTTTGCATTGTTAATTGATTTCTAATACTAAATATATACATACATTTGCATAAAGCAAGCATACTTGCCCACTCCCATGCTGATAAGAGTATTAAATACTTGAAAAATCTCCATTTAAGGTACATTTTGAACAGATAAAAAAATGTGAGATTAATTTGCAATTAATCGTGATTAAATATTTTAATCGATTTACAGCCTTAGTGTGGTAACTAGGACGGATATGCAAAGAGATTCATTTCAAATGTCTTGTGTGAATTTGCCTTGTGTTGATTGACGAACAAAGAATCTTTCTTTCATCTGTCTTTATGACCACAGTAACATCAGAGTGATGGGGAAATTATAGGTTGTCTTTGCAATCACACTGATTCAAAGCAGCACTCTCAGAAAAAAAAACTCTGTTAAAACCTTTTTGTACAATATGAATGTCACTCTAAGTGCAATAAAGCAAGAGGGGTCTGCAGGCTTGGGCAGCCAAAGATGACTCAAGTAACAAATCCCAAATGTAATTAGCTTTTAAGCCGTCTCCCATGACTTCCTCCGTGACTACAGCCTTCAGATCCTGACAGGTGTGATTAGTAATGCATTATGAACTGTAGATATGCCCCCACAGTTTTGACTAAACAGAAGCAAATTTTGCATTTGACATTACGAGAGCTTTGTTCGCATGGTTTTGTCTTAAAGCTCTGCTTTGATTCAGAGTAATATTGGTTGGATTTGTGGCATCAAAGTTCCAGTTAATTTTACTGAATGCCATTACTGTACAAAAAAACCTCTTGCACATCTCTGCTGGCAAGATCGTGTGCTGCTCGTCAGTAAAAACCATTACGTGCAGTAATGTAATGACACAAACGGTGATTTTGCCCTGAGATGAAGTACAAATATGTCAGCCCTGGCTCTTTTCCACAGCTTCACTACACCACAAAATGTTACCTTGAGATAAAGGCCTGAAACTGTGGCATTAAAATGAGAAATCAATCAACAACCCTGACAAATATTATTGCCTCTCCTTGGCAGAAGAACCGTCATTGCTTCGATCCTAAACCACACCACAATGATCCATCATCTATATGAGCTGCTGGACAAGTCACCAGCCAGCAGTGTCAACCTGAATTCACAACAAAGAGCACTATGAGATGCTCTGATAGTTTCATCCAGAATTAGATGTTTATTAAAATGCATCCTCGTCCATCTTCTTTATCAGTATCAGGAAAAAGCAGCTAAAGGTCCACGGGTGTGATGCTCCTCACACTACATATCACATAAACTAGAGGTAGACCGATTAATCAGTGTGGATAGGACGTTTTATAAACTATCATTATCGACAGAACTTGGCTCTGACTGTGGCTAGGGGTGGGGGAAAAAAATCGATTCACCTATGTATCGCGATTTGAAATTGATTTTGAAATGCCAGAATCAATACATTTGCTTCATTTGAGTCTATGCTGAGGTAGACGGAAGTTACCGCTTTTATTGTTGTAATCTGAGTAACGCAACGTCATATCCGTTCCGTATCCTTCAACCAAAACAACCCGCAGCGAGCCCAAACGAGGAAGTAGAAAACAGCGGAGGGTCTGCATGGATACGACCTGCACCCTCACATTTTACTTCCAAAGAGGTAAACACTACACATACAGTACAAATAAATAGAACATTTTCCAATGATGTAATCCACCAAATCACACTTCAGGATATTCTCTTATAAATTATTGAATTCGGAGTGACAAAAAACTGATTTATTAAAAACAGTGTTTGCAAAACTAGGCTGCTTCATAAGTAAAGAAGATATTGGCCTATTAAACGGCTATCGGCTTTTTCCTCCTCCAAACTATTGTTATTATATCGGTCTTTAAAAATCCACTATCGGTCGACCTCAAACATAAACCACAAACGTGCTATCAAACACAGTGGATCTCACACTCAACATGCTGTTGGCAGACATTTCATGTCCCATACAAATCAAAAAAAATAATTCTCATAATTTGGCTCACAGTAAATGTGTAGTGATTTAGATCCAGCACACAGGGATTTGACAGATGGTGTGTTTACAATACAAATATTAGGATTAGAATGATCTGGATGTATTCTGCCAGCACACACAACAACACCCACACCCACAGAGAAATAACTTTTGCTTTGTAACTGAACATGTTTTTGAAAACAAATAAGAAACTGAAGGTTATGACATATGCAACCAAAACAACCCTGTTTGATCTTCAGAAGTATTATCCTCCTTTAAACGTTTACACAAAGGCAGAAGGAAGCTTTCTCTGAGTTTGTCTGACCTCGGCCAGCGGAAAATTGCCCAGCTGACACACAAGCGCTGAGGTTCCATTTCATGGTCTCATGATTACCGCCAAGCTGTCTCGCAATATCATTTTCCTCTGCCCTTCCTTGTAAACTCTGTTTTTCTGTATTTCAGCAACGCAGTGCTATCCGTCTCACATTTTCCACAATTACAACTAGGGCTGTTGAAATAACCACAATATTACAATACCACACAATTGACACGCCAACCGCAGGGGATGACGAGCAACACCCACAACCGCAATGTTCAAATTTTTTCTTTTTTTTAATTCTTTGCAATGGGAGCGCCTACTTACTGTATGCTGCAATCACCAGCAGCGTGACGAGGCGCTGAACATCTATTCTGCGCTGCCGTGTAAACTGATGTATCTGACTTTAAAGTTGCTAAACCGGGGGGAACCGGAGGGCGGGGCTACACTTCCACAACAACAGTGTTGGTCGGTACAGCGTTATCAGCTATAACCACCGTATGAGAGCTGTAGAGAGTGGCGGCCCTGAGTTAACCAGTGGAGCACGCTCACATGCACGAACATGCACTAAATGCATGTGCGGCCGGCTCAGCTATGTCAGTAGAAGCTCTGATTACAACACACACAGAGGGAGAGTGACTTCATGCTCTGCTCAGGTAGACATTACTCCTCTATATCTTTACATAGCAAATAGTGTTTGCTGCTATAATAATGCTCTGGATATTGAATTTAGCCCCTTTAACTTAAGGTGGATGCATTTACAATGCTGTTTTTCTCGCTGAGAACAGACATAACACCAAATGCCTGAATAATACATTTGAGATGCACTTTATCTTGGCACAAATCAGTTGTTTTTGGTAATAAAAAGATGAACTTTACAAAACCATATTGATTTTCCCTCCAGACCAGCCAGTGTTTGCCCTGTTTGCAATAATACGGCTGCAGTGTTTTTTTTTTTTGGGGGGGGGGGTCGAGGGAGTTACCCCCAAGAGTAAAGCGATTCATAACTAAAACCATCCCATATATTTCTTGGTATGCATAGATATGCATCAGTTTCAGCAAAGTTGGTACTGCCAGGCTAAAACAAGTCTTAAAAGTAAGTCTAAATATATTGTGTTTCTTAAAGTCAAATACAGACTAAGCCAAAATATATTTAATGCTTTGTGATATTTGTTGTTTGTTTACAACCTGTCTGATTATGATTTGCTTTCACTTCAAACTTCTTTACGTAGTTGTTCGTAAGAGCACAATAGACTGCCTGCACAGAAATAAAATGTTGGAAATACTTTGCAAGATGTTGCAAAAACTGAGCAGGTACTAATGAATGTGCAAGCTAATTAATGCTGCTTATTAATAGATACTGTAGTTCAAGTAGCCCATATATTTCCATGCATTGTGATGTATGCTTTACATATATTTCAGTAGGTCCACCAGGTACAAACCATCCAAACCTCCATACAAATTTTTCATTATTGTGCCTGCAGCAATTCAATTAATATTTGTTTCAAAAACAATATTAAACCACAATTAGATTGAGAATCGAATTTGCAAAGAGATTGAGGGAGACTTTCTGACTTTATTGCCTTTGAGAATATTAATTTGAGCTGTATTGCTTCATCTGAATTAGCTCTAGTTTTTAGCTCTATGATGACAGTGACCTGTGTGCTCATCGTCGTATCATATCAACTGACAACTGAGCATCTCCAGAGACTTTTGCTTAATGGTGTGAAGTCTCCGTTCCCTTTTTATCTTGATGTAGCACAGACATATTCTCACTAATAGGGATCCTGTAGACCATTCACAGAATCAGCCAGAAACTATCTCATTAGTTCTTCATCCTATTGAACTCACATTCACTTTGCAGTCAAATTTGTTGTAAAAGTACAGTTACATTGAGGATGTGTAGGTTTAACATCTTACGCTATACTTTTAGATCCTGGTTGTTTTTATTAATATGTTTTAGCAAGGTCAAAGATTTTAGCCAGTCACATAACTTGAATTTTTAGTTTTACGTTTCTGGTCCCAGCCACTATATCAAGGTTCAGGAATATTTATTTATACACAGAGGTGTGACAGTTTGCAAAGCAGTATGTAAAGTATATAAAAGTAAAGTGACAATAGTAAAAAAAATATAAAATTGTTAAAAATTGTTATATATTTATATAACAGAGTTGGCATGGAGATAATCTCCAGGTTGTACCACATCCAGCTCCTGGACACCACCATAGTTACGCATCTCCATAGTTACGCATCTCCATGGTTACTGACGGGCTCTTGTCCACCTCCCATAACAACCGTTAAAGTAAAATGTCGACTTTTTGCGACTTAAAGTCACCAATATCCTGGAAAATATTCCCAGCATCTTAGCCGAACTTGGCCTAACAACTCCTCACACGACATGTTGTCCATATTAGCTGCTATGATTTTCCCAGTCAGTCTTCGTAAGTTTTTAAAACAGAATTACGATAAACGGTAATGTATTTCCGGTCCCGTTCCTCCACTCAGACCGTCGCTAATTAGCCACGCTCTCAGCCTCCACACCTGTCTACCTGTACTGACTGTAACATAGCTTTTTAATGACCATTTTAACCTCATCTGGAAACGCTCGGCTTTTTCTCTGCCTAAACTCACGTAACGTTACGTTAACTGACAATTTCTGCGACACAGTTCGGAAATCATAGATATTTGGTGTTAGAGGGTTATTGACAGTGTATGACTCTAATGAAAATTACTCCAACTCCAACAATTCCTGTTGTTTTTATAAATGTGCTATATAAATAAACTGATTTGACTAACTATCACATGTTGAATTAAACTAATTGTATTGTAAGAAAATTATGAGAGATGTCATGTTCTTCGGGGACCAACATGTAACGGGTAATTGGTGATGATGAGCTCCTTCTCTGTGACTCACAACCGAATCTTCATTTCACCCCGAGCAAAACACAGCAAACCACATCAGTCCTCAAAATGAAGTGCTGTTTTTCTTAGCCAAATGTGCACAGCTACACATAATCTCCTTGTATACTGCAGGTGAAAACACAGAAAACATGGAAAACAGGTAGTCTCTGCGTGTGCTGTCTTTTGCCACCAGCAAAAATCTTCTGTTTTACTACAAAGACTCACAGGTGCTGTTTTTCTAAAACACCTGACCCATTCCCCGTGCCTTCCCAAGACTCCCACGTCTTATACCCCAGCCTTTCTCTAATGTCCTCAGGAACACTCTGAGCTGTTAAAGCAGTCATGTGCTACTTATCCTGGTCTATGAACACACAAGCACTGTCAGAATTTACTGAAACAATGCCCCAAAGGGATGAGTGGGAAGTCAGGCTAGAAACAAAACTGAGGAAATCTGAATGTTTTATGCAGCCATGCTCTCCAGTAAGACGCTCTAATGGGGAGTAATTTGCTGCTCTTTTTTTTTTCAGCTACATGTGTTTTGGGATTATATTTGTGTTCAATTAGATTAACTTGAACAAGAGTTCACCACTGAGGGCCTTAGTCCTGCAACTCAAGGCCAAAACACAAAGCTCAGTCAAATGTGAAGTACAGACTGGGAGTATTTTCATATGTAGCAAACCAGCAGCCCACTTAGTATAGGAGGAGTACATCAGTTAGAGTTGGGTTAAAGGCTAGTACAGGAACCAGTTATGACCAAACACATTCGCTTTATCCCCTGATCCATTTAAAGCTGTCCTCTCCTCCACCATGATGTACTGCGGCGAATGACTTGGGAGAGTTTTTTGCTAGAAACATCATCTATCAATATAAACATAAGCATAACATACAAGGTTAGGTCAACAGCTAATTATTGACTTTCATTGATGGAGACACCTACCTACCCAACTTACTACCTACATCAGGTGTGTCAAACTCAATTTCACTGTAACTCGGCAATGAAAATCACATTATCGCCAGCCATTTATAGTTTATTGATATGCTTTTATTTAACCGAAAAAATTAAATGTCTTTGATTATATTGTTCATGAGGGATGATACTGGCTTTTATCATCCCTCTCTGGCTATTTTATTCTGCTTTCTAAAATTGATTGTATCCCCAGATGTTTCTTGTTTTTGTGATCCCTCTGTTGATTGTATTTTATTTTTTGCTGATTTATTGTTTTTTTATGTCGTTTTTTCTGTTTTGTTGATTTTCTTTTTTTTTCTTTTTTTATGAAAAGCACTTTGTAACCTTGTTTAGAAAAGTGTTATATAAATAAAGTTTATTATTATTATTATTATTATTATTATTATTATTATTATTATGTCATATATAGCCTTCTCACATACAATTTAGTCCACATAAAGTCCTAAAAAAAGTTGCTTAGAATTTAGTCAAGCATAATAATGCATTATTACATTTTTACCAGTAGACTACCATACAGTCAACTCACAACAACCGGTTTCACAGGCCTGAATATGACAACTCAATGGTTGTGTGGGACATTTAATCAAAAATAAAATAAAAGAGGAAGATCTTTCATCACGTAGTTTACCACATAAAACCCTTAAAAATGACAAATAAACTTTGTCAAACTAGTCAATCAAAACTCACATGCAGCATTCAGCATCAACTTTCCTTTGTTGTGCCATTCTGTCTTAGCTAGCTTACTAGCTAACATGTACAGACTACTAGTAGGCGTGCCAAAATTTACTGAGAACTTAAATTGCCATGGGGCCGGATCAAAATTTGCGAGGGGTCGGATTTGGCCCGCAGGCCTTGTATGTGACCTACATACCTATTTATTTACCACATCACATATCCAGCTTTTATTTGCCCCGTGTAAGTGATACCATAACACCTCATCACGCCGGTAATCATCAGCCCTGGGGCTGTTTGTAGGTGGCTAACTAATGTGATCATGCAAAAGCACCACTGCACACTTGTGATCATTTGCTGCCAAATTCAAAATGCAAAAAACATGTTAAAAAATTAACTGGCAAACACATTTCCTGTGGAGGATGTCGAAGAATGTATAGATAAACAATAAAGACACAGGATGGAAAACAGCTGGTGATCTCCGATGGTTCACTGACTGCATACTAAAGAGGGCAAAACCTGTCGGGCCTCAGGTGGTGGACCTGAACTACTGACATTTACTTGATGAGCACTCAACTCAATGAGGAATACAAGTCGGAATCTTTGGTAGAGACATTTCATATATATATATATATATATTGTGATCCCTCTCCCAGGACGGACAGATGTGCAACAGATGTCGTGTGTAAAGAGTAACAACATAATGAAAATACAACATAGACAATCCATATGACAAAAATGAATACAAAATGTGAACATATGTAAAGAGATGGATCCAGGAGGATATCAAGTCGCCAAAACAGAGAGAGCCAGAGCAACACAACCTCCTCTCCACCATGTAACCTATAGAGAGGACAAGCTTTTTGTTTTTAGTTCACAGTTGCTTCGGTAATGTAAACGTATGTTTCACATGCCAATAAGCCCCTAATAATACATCCTTTTACAAACTCTCACACACTTTAATAGGCTACTCAAAAGTAACAGAGGCACATGGTTATTTTTGTGTCTCATGCACTACTGTCAGGATATAGTGACCGTTATATAAAAATATTTGTTTTAATCATATTTGCTCCAATTCTACCCACTGCTGCTTTAAGTGCTGTCTACTAAAGTTATTCTTTTGACTGAAATAGGAATACATTTTCATCATGTTTACTTTTAATTGACTTAACATATCCTCAGCTACAAGCTTATTTAATATAATCAGGTGTTGGCATAGATTTAGAAAGACTGATCCCTTACCTCCCAGAGAACCTCAACTTCCAAATCCAATCAAATTCCAATTTAACCCCTGCTAACACCATCCCCAGACGTATCAGATCTGCCTGATATCAGATTCTAATTGACAGGACTGTCTATTCTTTGCCAGTGGTCAGGAGTTGGCGACTAATGAAACAGCGTTGCATCTCTGAGCCAATTCCAATAAAAACCTGCTGAATGAAACCAACACCCTGCGGCTTGATGGGTTTCAGTGATGCCTGGCTCCTACAGGATGTTACCACTGCTGCCAATTAAAGGTCTCGCATCAGCATGAGATACGTGTAATACACCATGGGGTATGACTTGTACTAAGTCCAGCTGCAGTGTAAGCTGAATACTGAGAGAGCTAAGGTTTTAACATCCCAAATGATGTAAGTCTGTGTAAGCTCATTATTCTTCAGTGGGTGTTGCAATTACAACGGCAGTCAATTGTGGTTTCTTTAGACATACAAAGGTCCAGTAAGTATGAATGTCACTGTTCAACCAATCAAAATATATCCAGGAAGCAGTGATTGTATTGTTGATCATTATCAATGACATTTTGAAATAAATACTTCTCCCCAATTGGAATTTTGAGGGTCTGTATATGAACAGATGGACACAATAGCACACATACTTCTGCACACTATAACACAATAGAATGGCCATGGACCAAATACTACCAGACCGGACAACGCCGTGGTAGTGAGCTGTCAATCACAAGGTAGCCACGCCCTAAAGCATCCCCTGCTTTATGGTCTATGTGACGCTAAATGGGACCATAATTTACTAAATGAACATCATGCTGTATTGAAGAAGACCTGAAACTAGCGATTGAGACCATAAACTCATGTTTACAAAGTGTACTGAGGTAATAAATCAAGTGAGAAGTAGGATCATTTTCTCATAGACTTCTATACAATCAGACTTATTTCTGCAACCAGAGGAGTCGCCCCCTGCTGGCTATTGGAAAGAATGCAAGTTTAAGGCACTTCAGCTTCAGGGAGGGTGTTCTTTGCCAACCTCATCAGTACCGGTCAAGGTAACACCAGAAACCTCTTCTCAACAGTAAACCACCTTCTTCAGCCTCCGAGAACCCTCCCCCAAAATACCTCCACTGATCACTGCACTGCCTTTCTGGAATTCTTTGAAAACAAAATCAACACCATCCACCAACAGCTGGCCTCATCCTGCACCTCCCCATGTGACCCACCCTGGATGTCAACCTCCTGCCAACCACTCATCAGCACCCTCTCTAACTTCACACCCACAACGGAATTAACCATCACTGAGCTCATTCATAAAGCCAAACCCACCACCTGTCAGCTCGATCCCCTCCCCACCATCCTCGTCAAAGCCTGTCTGCCCTCCATCTCCCCCATGATCACAAGAATCATTAACTCCTCCCTCACCACTGGTATTGTACCCCCCACCCTCAAAACTGCTGCAATTACACCAACCCTCAAAAAACCCGGTGCTGACCCAGCTGATCTGAACAACTACAGGCCCATCTCCAACCTCACCTTCATCTCCAAAACCCTTGAGAGAGTGGTCGCCGCCCAACTTCAGTCCCACCTCAACTCAAACAACCTCCATGAACCCTTCCAATCTGGTTTCCGCCCCAAACACAGTACTGAAACAGCCCTGGTCAAAATCACCAACGACCTCCTCCGTGCAGCTGACTCTGGACTGCTCACCATCCTCATCCTCCTCGACCTCACTGCTGCCTTTGACACCATCTCCCACCCACTACTCATCACACGTCTGACTGATACTGGTATCACCGGTGTTGCACTCACATGGTTCTCCTCATACCTCACCGACAGACTACAATTTGTGAAACTGGGTAATCACAGGTCAAGGTGCTCCGCTGTTTCACTGGGTGTCCCCCAGGGGTCAGTATTGGGTCCACTCCTGTTTATCATTTACCTCCTTCCCCTTGGCACTATCCTCCGTCATCACAATGTCCGATTCCACTGCTATGCCGATGACACACAGGTCTACATTTCAACTGCACCCACTGCAGCCCTGCCACCCGCCTCCCTCACCACCTGCCTTCAACACATCAGGAGCTGGATGAGCAGGAACTTTTTAAAACTCAACAGCCATAAAACTGAGGCCCTGCTCATCGGCTCCAAGAACAACATCTCCAAAACTCAACACACCACTGCTCAAAACATCACCATTGATGGTTTCCCAGTACCGTTCTCCACCCATGTCAAGAGTCTTGGGGTCACCCTGGACAGCACACTCTCTTTTTCATCTCACATAAAAAACATCACCCGGACTGCCTTCTTCCACCTCCGCAACATCTCTAGACTCCGTCCATCACTATCCCACTCCAGCACTGAAATCCTGGTTCACGCTTTTGTTACATCCCGGATCGACTATTGCAACGCTGTCCTCTCTGGCATTCCCATCAAACTACTCAACAGACTCCAAATCATTCAGAACTCTGCCGCCCGGATCATCACCCGCACCAAATCCTCCGACCACATCACCCCCATCCTCATCCAGCTGCACTGGCTCCCTGTTAAATCCCGGATCGACTACAAAAACCTTCTGCTCACCTACAAAGCCCTCCATAACCTCGCCCCCACCTACCTCACAGACCTCCTCCAGGAGTACACTCCCTCCCGTTCCCTCCGTTCATCATCAGCCGGACTTCTGACCACCCCCACCTCACGCCTCAGCACCATGGGAGCCAGGGCATTCAGCTGCTCTGCTCCCAGGTTATGGAACTCACTCCCCCCACACATCCGGCAGTCTGACAATATCACATCTTTCAAATCCCTCCTGAAAACCCACCTGTTTAAACTGTCCTACTCTCTCTAGAACTCATCATCACCCATCCTATGTGTTTGTACAAATATGTCTCTGTCATGTCCTGTTGTTTTTATATTGTTTTTTATCTGTCTATGTTTTAACAGATTTTTGTAAGGTGTCCTTGGGTGTCCAGAAAGGCGCCACTAAATAAAATGTATTATTATTATTATTATTAGTTTCAGTGAAACCATACATGTTTTATAATGGACCTGTTTCTATTTTATAACTCTGTTGGAAGTCTGTCGGATAATGCTGCCTTTCATTTTAGGTGAGATTATGTTATGTTACGTGGATTTAGGTCTCCCTTTGCAGCATGGGCTTTTGCATTGCCAGAACCGCAGAGAACATCCAATCCATCACTAAAAACTGTATGGTTTCCGGTATTCTCAGGATAATTAGATTGAGGGACTGAGGGGCTTGTAGTCATTAACAAATGTATATGATTTATTTAAAATGGATCTTCCCCTCAGTCATTTCTAATGGCACTAATGGCTCTTTTTGAGGTAAGCCTCTTACTGTAATACGCCGTACTAGCACTTTAGTTTGTTTGAGCCTAATTAAACTGTGTCAAACTTTTTAAAATGTAAAGCTCCTCATTCAGCTATAAGAGCAAACTGTAATTTGCTTGTATTTAATTAGCTGGAAATGCATCCCTTTTCCTATTTTCTGAATTTTGGTGTCCACCCTTTTCATCCTCTGCATAATTATTGGAACAAGAACTTGTGAAGCTTATTATTTTATCTCTAACACACACAGTGAATTTTTACCTGATGGCTGCTAATGACTGATCTGAATAAAAAAAACATTAATTATTTGTACCACAAATTTGAGTGAGTCAGATTCCTGGACTCATTTTGGATGCCAAAGGAAAATAAGTGATGTAATATTAGCATTAAAAAGCTGGGACAAATGTGTCTGAGAACCTTTTTTTGCTTGAAAAGAATAATAATGTAAAACACAGTGGGCAACTGCGCAGTCTGAAAAGTGAAGCCAATGCTGAAATGCCTTAAACAACATTCTTTCTAAAAGCCAGCAGGGGGCGACTCCTTTGGTTGCAAAAAGAAGACATATTATACAGAAGTATATGAGAAAATGACCCGTACTTTATGAGTTTATGGTCTGAATCACTAGTTTCAAGTCTTCTTCAATACAGCATGATGTTCATTTAGTAAATTATTGTCCCATTTAGAGTCAAAGACGATAAAGCAGGGTATGCTTTAGAGCGTGGCTACCTTGTGATTGACAGGTCGCTACCGCGGCATTGCCCGGTTTGGGAGTTGTCCATTTTTTCATCTTACAACTTTGACCCTTTCACAGTGTGTTTTCACTTCATGAAAGTTAATTTTAACATTTTGGTATCCTAAAAATGTCTTATTCAGCATTTGGTTGTAGCTTCACCCTCTCGTGTCACTTCTGGTTGCAAAAAAACGAGATGGCGATGGCCAAAATGCTAAACTAGAGGCTTCAAAACGGCAGTCCACAGACCAATGGGTGACGTCACGGTGACTACGTCCACTTCTTATATACAGTATATGGTAAAACCATATATAGTATTCAACATTATCACTATTGTATCATAAATGTACCATTAAACTACATGGAATTTTAGTTTAACATCTGATCACTGTCCTACAGTGACAAAGCAATCTTAAGATAAATTGTGAGGAAACCAAAACATGGATAGAAAATAACGCTACTGCTATTGATAGAAACAATGATAATAATGCAGGAAACCTATTCCCAGGATTCTCAACCATAATAAACCAGGTTGTTGAATCCATCTCCTCTCCTCTCTAACCTCTGTGCAGGCTGATTGATCCAATGCTTGTACGAGAGCGGGTAAACTTCAGTGCAACACTCACAGATAACATTAAATAGAAATGGACTTCCACCAAGAACTAATGCCTCTCTGAAAGAAACAGTTCAAATCCAAGTCAAAATCAATGTAGCCGCATAAAAGTTCAGATAGCTGTAGAAGCTGCTTTTAGACTATCGCTCACAGATTCATCCGTTAGCCCGATGGGTAATGTTCGTCGTCTCTATAGGACGGTACAGCTTTCAGTAGTTCCCATTTTTGCACCATTGTGTGTCCTGATTTATTCCCATGAGGCACTTTTCAGCTTCACTTGAGGAATACTCCCAAGACTGTGCATCAAACTCACTTTAGCCTGGTAGAGTACTCCCTTTGTGCAGCTCCACCAATTCATCAGGAAAGAACATGACGTCTACCTTGTACAGAGCCTCGCCTGTGGTTTGGCTGCTAGCATTACTTGAACTTTCTCCTTGAATTTTAGAATCATTATATTAACTCTTGGGAAAGTAAAACAACTGGGTCATGTGCTGCTACTGTAGGTAGCGTAGGTGCTTTCTTGATGATGCCAAGTGGTGGTCTCTTTAAAAGTGATCAAATTAAATTCTGCATGAATGTTTCTTGTTTTCCTGATACAGTGGAAACCTCTTATAGTGGTCACATCTTTCCAGGTCAAATTGATCACTATAAGCAGATGATAATCATAACCAAATTTTTTATTTTTCTTTATTTCTCATGCAGATTACCGTCTAATTGAAATTTGTTACATGGATATATAATAATGAAACGGACAGTTTTGCGATTTAATGAATCTTATGGACTGTTTCAAAATACAGTACAGCTGTTTCAAACCATAGATTGCATATAAAAAGTAGACGTAATCACCGTGATGTCACCCATTGGTTTGTGGACTTTTGAAGCCTCGAGTTCGGCATTTTGGGCATCGCCATCTTGTTTTTGTGCAACCAGAAGTGACACGAGAGGGCAGAGCTAAGTAAAACCGAACGCTGAATAAGACATTTTTAGGCAACCAAAATGTTCCAATTAGCTTTCATGAAGTGAAAAAACACTGTGAAAGGGTTGAAGTTGCAAGACGAAAACACAGTCAACTCCCAGACCGGACAACGCCGTGGTAGCGACCTGTCAATCACAAGGTAGCCACGCCCTAAAACATCCCCTGCTTTATGGTCTATTTGACTCTAAATGGGACCATAATTTAGTAGATGAACATCATGCTGTGTTGAAGAAAACTTGAAACTAGCGATCGAGACCATAAACTCATGTTTATAATGTTTACTGAGGTAATAAATCAAGTGAGAAGTAGGGTAATTTCCTCATAGGCTTCTATACAATCAGACTTCTTAACTGTTACTACTCCTCATTGTCTGGCAATCAGAGGAGAATTTAATTATTTACCCAAAATGGCCAGGAGCTGCACTTACTCTGTTGTGCCTAGTTCAGCACCACTGTGCCTCCTCCGCATTTTATATAGAGGTATTCTCACAATGTGCTCGTTGCTTTAATATAACATATTCTCAACTGACCACAGTCTAAATGAATCCCTCCGTCTGCCCCGTGATGCATCGGTCCTCTGTGTGTCTTTTTTCTGACAGTGTTTACGTGTAACAATAATCTTGAAGCTCATCATTGCTCTAATTAAAACAAGCAATCTAATTAAAACGGACTTGGCTCATCTGAGATTTCAGTTTTTAGTTTATTTGGCTCTGAACTGGTTGTGGTTGCATAGCTGGAAGTCGGCAGCGCTGGAGGATCTGATTAGTTTTGTTTCATTTGAATACTGGGTGCCACATTAATATGCGTCAAAGTGTTTGTTCACAGTCTCATTAACCCCGCAGGCATTGGTGCCGGGATGATGTTGCATCATTATTTCAATGTATGAAACAGGGTTGTCCAGTGAGCAAACACAAGTAAAGCTGTGGTGTTCTGGGCTCTTACACGTGCATCAACACAACAGAGGACAGGGTACCTTGAAAAACTGATTGTAATTTTCTGTGTTGCGACTGTAAAATAAATCTACTTGGTTTGTTTGGTTGGAGGGCAATTTTCACACAACATTATCTGCCACACAACATGCAACCGAAGAAAAAAATCACAACGAAAATGTGTTCTGAGAGTGGACAGTAAGTGGCCTATTTGGCAGCAGTGGAGGAAAGGACAGCTGTATTTTGAAGTCATGGTTGGCCATTTCTACTACTAAACCATAACCTTAAAGGACCAGTGTGTAACATTTAGGGAGATCCATTGGCATAAATGGCATGCAACATTAATAAGTATGTTTTCTTTAGTGTAGATTCACCTGAGAATAAGAATCATTGTGTTTTTGTTAGCTTAGAATGAGCCGTTTATATGTACATAGGTCGCCGTATTTCTACAGTAGCCCAGAAGGGACAAAACACTGAGCTAACTTTTCCTGCTTGGGATGGAGTTGATAACATTACTCGCTCCGTTGTTAACCCCCGTCACTCCACTCAGCCGCTGGGAAACAAGACACAGGACAACTGTGTTGGTCTTGAGGTGCTGCAGCATTTATTTCTGCACAAACGGCAACTTCCACTGAACAGTCACTTGATATTCTCAAAGCTAAACTAACTCTGTCTTCTGCTCCACTAGCTCACTTTCGCCACCGCTCTCTCTCTCTCGCTTCACCACTCACTTCCCACAAACACACACACACACTGACTCTGCTATTCTCCAAAGGACCTACGCTACTCTTACAACAACTGGCTCTACATAGGGCCATTCGCTAGGGTTGAGCCGGTGTAAACATTTTCAAACCGGTTTGATATTAAGCCCTAACACCGGTCCGGACCGGTATACCGAACTTTACCACTAGATGTCGCACTTGACTCAGCAGCTGCCTGTCACAAAATGAGAATAGCTGGTCCACCTTAAAGGTCAGCCCACCTTAAGTGAGCCTGGGCCAGTCAATCAAACTGATTTTGTCACTGACACTTGCTTGTGTCGCATTCTGTTTGGAGGGTGTAATATGTAGGCTACACACATCCCAAATACATTGGACCACTCTGTGTTGTACACATTACATTCCCTCTAGATTTTTTTGTGAACCCCCAACTTTAAAGTTCAAGCTGCAGGAAATCGACTCAAATCTACCATTATCGTTGGGTTGCGTCGGCTACTATAATTCTCCTACACGCTTAGCACACGGGAGATGTTTCAATCTGCAACGTCACGGCTAGTTGCTGCTAAATCCTACACACTGTTCCTTTAAAGACTTCACACCCTACAGATTTCTAAATGTCTTTCATATGTCAGGGATGAACACAATGTGCTCCTGATTAAAGCTTATTGCTTCTTCTGTCTGACATAACTCATCAACAAAGGCCCAGCAGTAAAAAAAAAAAAAGCAATTGATTTGGTTGGCAGGAGGTCTGAGCTCAGGCTGAAATTGGGCATTAAAATGACACAGTCCATTGCTCCCACTCGCAATATTCCTCCTCATGTCAAGGGAGACTGTACAATTAATGCTTACGGGCAGAGACTTCAATTCAGTCCCCCACCACTCCTGTATCACACACACACACAGAAACCAGAGACGAAAAAAACAAAGATCATTTAATTAAACTGTTGTTGACTTGTGGCTGTATTGTGTTATCACTTCCATGACAATTAGGTGGAAGTTATAAGGTAATTGAGAGTTATCACAGGGATTAAATGACAGGAAAAGAGAAATGATAGGGTAGGTTCCCCCCAAAAATAGGAGCTGTTTTTTGGACCATCCTGCACATGTCAGCCCTCTGCGCATTGCTTTGACAACTTGGCAAGTCCGATTATCATCAGTGCTTTGCTGAAGGCTTCAAATGTGCATCTATCCGTGTCTCCTATCATGGCATTAAAGCAGCCTATTTCCAGAAGGTCTTTGGCCATTTTCCCCCAGCAGTTTTTGGAGAAATGAACCTGCCTGTCTGCTCTCTGGCTGCCGTACGCTACATCTGTCTGTTCCACTGTTGGCTTTGACTACAGTTTAGCCATCAGTCGTCCCCTCTTGAGTGAGGCCGCTCATGCACAGAGAGAGACACTTTTTTTTAGAGCAGCTTTAAGGAAAGCAAGTATTATACTGGAGGCTATTTAAACTAAAAAGAATGAGATGTCTTTGTGGGCGCTGAACCCCCCCCCCCCATCCAGTATTTCCTCCCAGGATGAGGTCAGGCGACCTATCAATATGTTTGGTATTCATGTGCTGTTGTTTATCTAACACCACACACACACAAACCTAATTTCTTTTGCTTCCCTGGTGATAAATTATGTTTAAAGGAATGTGTGGAGATAATCTATTATCTGGCTGTTTTCAATTCAATACAGAACGGGAGAAAAATTGACCTCTAGTCCTTCCAGGCACAATAACAAGCATTTAGTGGCTCATAATAGAATACAAACACATATAGGAGGCACTCGCACACAATATACAAACAGCCCTATGAAATTTTTCATAAGTGTTCTCCAAAGGCTTTTGAAAAAGCTGAACAATGAGATACACAGTGAGTTTTTTAAAGCCATTTGCAATGCATTCAAAAGTACAACTAAGGTTAGACAAAAGGTTGCAGACGCAATACAGTATAATGCAGCAGCATATGTAAACATCAAGAAATTCACAGGCTCTTACCCAGGGGTGAAAGTAGATTGATTGAAGTTCTTGCCGATACTACTGGGCTACCCCAACCGCTTGATATTGTTCTCCTGCCACTCCCAGCTTTATGAATCCCTGAACACACGATTCAATGCCTGTATGGTGAAAAAACTAATTAGAATCACTTATCATGTGTAGCGAATTATTTATTTAAATCGTGAAAGCGCTGCTGAATCATTTGTAAATGTAGACAAAACGTTTCAATAGGGCTGTCAAAGTTAACGCGATAATAAAACGTTAACGCAAATTCGTTCTAACGCCACTAATTTCTTGTTAGCTTGTGATTTTTAGGTTGTAACAGGCTCAGTTTTAAAGCTAGAGTGAATACTCTGGTATCATATGAAACTAGAAAAACTAAGAAATCCATTGGTACCAACCATGTCAAATAAAGCTCCAAACTTACGTTAAATTCTGGCAAGGAAAAACTGGTACGGACATTTTCAAAGGGGTCCCTTGACATCTGACCTCAAGTTATGTGAAAGAAAATGGGTTCTATGGGTACCCACGAGTTTCCCCTTTACAGACAGTTACCAACACTGAACCTTTTAGTGGTTCGGAGTACCGGACCGTACTGGCCTACTTTCACCCCTGCCCTTACCTCTTGTTCTTTTTCACATCTGGCCTTAACAGAAGTGCTGAACCTGTCGACGTGCACACAGAAGTCTCTCCTTCTCGTCGAGTCTTACTCTCCTAAGATGCAAACAGAAAGAAGATTTTGAGGTTGGAAAGAAAAGAGAGCGCATGGAAATTCCTTTCTGCACAGTCAAATTGATGTCAAACCCCTCGACGGCCTGCCATGGAACAGATGGCGTTACAATATGAGGACAGCACTATTAACAGATCCATCCATTTTGCGCCTGTGTTGGGAGAGCAGCACATCACTGCGGAGGGGTTTACCGAGCCAAAATTGTCAGATGGCCACTCCACCTTTCATGTGGAAAGGGAGTTGCAGAAAAGACAGCATACACAATGATACACTCGGTGTTCTGCCGTTGCCAAGTGGCATATTGTCACTTTGTGTCTCATGTTTGTCTTTTGATTATCACGGAGAACATGATGTAGAAATCTCACGCACTATCTATTAAAACCATGTAAGACACCATATGCTCCGTCCAGGCTTTGAAGACCGTCTTGCAGAAACTTGTCCACTATGCACTCAAACATTGTCCAGACTCGAGCACCACTTTGTAGCTCACACTAAAGGACTTGTGAGTTATATCCTGTTGGAGAAGAAAGGCAAAGTTAAGTGCCGCATGAATATTTCACACCCCTCATTGTCTAATTGCACTTAATTAGTGTGATTAAGAATTTAAAGGTTGCTTCTACAATGACTCTGAAGATGAAGCGGTAGCTGTCATCTGTGTTAAAAATATAGCAAAAAGATTCTTTGTTATCAAAAGGCCTGTCTGCGTTTGCATCTAAAGGTCACTCATTGGAGCATTAAGTTTACAGGACGGCTGGTAGGGAGGGTGAGAACAATTTTCAAAATGGACATTAATTGCAGTAACTCAAATTGCTCCTTTGTACTCCTGCTTAAATGCTTCTCCAAATATATAGTTAAATGTCAAACATAAATCAAATGCTCACGTCCCTGAAACATCTTGGACTTGCTGTTCTGGTAAATAACTGCTGCCAACAAAAACTCAAGTGCTACTTATTTCAAAGTGCATCTGCTAAGTGTTGCCACATACAATTTATTTTGCTGTATGGGTATAAGAATTTTTTTAAATGATCCTGCTTTCATTTAGAAAATATATTTTTTGATTAAATCAAAGGAACATATTTTTGGATTGGACTATAGTTAAAAAAGGGGAATTCATATTTTATACTACCAAGCGTTAAATGAGAAGATCGATACCACTCTCGCGTCTGTATGGTAAATGAAACTGAAAAGTGTTTGCAAATCATGAAGGGATGCACAGTCATCAAATTCAGCCCCTTGCCTGAAGTACCACACTAGGTAAAATAATAGACAAATAATTAATATCTCTTAAAGTAGGGCCATTAATCGATTAAAATATGGCGCATGATTGTCCACAGTCCATCACACATTTTTTACCTGTTCAAAATGTACCTCAAAGGGAGATTTGTCAAGTGATTAATACGCTTATAAACATGGTAGTGGTGCAAATGCGCTTGCTTTATGCAAATGTATGTATATATTTATCGCTGGAAATCAATTAACAACACAACACAATGACAAATATTGTCATGTCTGTAAAGGAGAGACTCGTGGGTACCCATAGAACCCATTTTCATTCACATATCATAAGGTCAGAGGTCAAGGGATCCCTTTGAAAATGGCCATGCCAGTTTTTCATCGCCAAAATCGAATGTAAGTTTGGTGCATTATTTAACGTCCTTTGGGGCAAGGTAACTTGACCTCAAGATATGTGAATGAAAATGGGTTCTATAGGTACCCACGAGTCTCCACTTTACAGACATGCCCACTTTATGATGATCACATGCAGTTTTAGGGCAAGTCATAGTCAAGTCAGCACACTGACACACTGACAGCTGTTGTTGCCTGTTGGGCTGCAGTTTGCCATGTTATGATTTGAGCATATTTTCTTATGCTAAATGCAGTACCTGTGAGGGTTTCTGGACAATATTTATCATTGTTTTGTGTCGTTAATTAATTTCCAATAATAAACATTTGCACAAAGCAAGCATATTCGCCCACTCCCAGGTTGATAAGAGTATTAAATACTTGACAAATCTCCCTTTAAGGTACATTTTGAACAGATAAAAATTAATTTGCGATTGATCGCGATCAAATATGGACAATCATGCAATTACTCGCTATTAAATATTTTAATTAATTGACAGCCGTAGTTTACATTGAAGATAATGGAAAGCCCAGTGCGTGTAATACTGGTGCTAAAGGTGCCTTGTGTGGTGGTATCACACACCAACAGCCGACAGCCAACGTGTCTGTATTTGATGATGATATTTTAAATGGTAAACACCTTTTTTTTTTTATTATTCAAGGGATTGCAATAAATTAAAGAACGCTAAACATCTATCTAGTTTCCTGCTAGTGAAAGATTTAATAAACATCTCCCCAAAAATGACTTGATGTCAAGACGAGGACACGCTTCATACATTTGGCACAACAAATACACTCTCGCCGCACATCCCAGAATGACAAATGCAGACTTCAACACCTGGTGGGACACAGGTGCTACATCTCATTTCAAATAAAGACCAGTGTGGAGCTGGCATTATATTTGTTGGACAGCTTAACTCTTGTTGAATCATTTTCAAACTTCCAATGCCACATTCACTATCCCTTCATCTTGGCTTGTGAGCTAGTTGCAAGTTTGAGGACATTTAGGATATTTATCAGCACAGACTGTATATCAGGCTCAAGGACAGTTGGTTTTGTTAAACCCATGTATTACACACATCTCCTAGTGTAGCTTAAATCATCATCATGGTTATACCTGCATCATCAGGCTACTTTAACTTTAGGCAAAGACAAGATAGACTACTGCAGGGGGAAACTGAAACCTGGCACACTGATGTTTCCTCTGCCCAGTTGTGATGCACAACGCCTGCTTTGCCCTGCCCCACTTTATCCAAACCTCTAACCCTTTAACCTTACTGACTCTCCTCATGCATGGAGAGTACCCAACACTATGTGAGTGTCTGAGAAGGGAGGACTCACAACTGATGAGATGCATTGGTTGGACTATAGGACTCTCTGGAAGGCTCTGATCCCATTAGATTGGGTCATCAGAGTCTTGTTTGGTTCCACACCTGAGATGGAAACTGCAAGTTTCCTGCTCTCCGAGATCTGCCAAAGTCTGCCATGAGCCTACCTACTTTTTATGTTTTGGAATATGCTGTTGATATTGCTATGGTTTTGGTGTTTGGATGGAAACTGACATTTTAACATGTATACAGCACAATCGGAATATGCGTCTTAATCTGGGCTTTTAACGCAGTTTGCGACATACAGCCTCTTGCCTGTTTACGGTCAACTCTGTCCGTTGTGCACAAAGCAACTAGCCAACAGTTCGTAAGGCTGAGGGAGAGATGCACGCCCAAAAGAAAAGAAAAGAAACACTCCTACTTTTAAACATTATGAAAGACTTGGATACCAACAGGTTTTTGGATATTTGCAAATCAAAACATTCTCACTCCCAACTCGTCAAATACCGCCTCTTGGTCAGTGCCCTTTGGCGTCGGATACCGACGCACTAGATACCCCTCTAACGTTAGTTTTGGACGTGTCAGGAATGGCTTGTCAATATACGCTCGTTACATGCGTAGTGTCCTTTACAAATAAACTTCATTTTTTCACAGGAAGTTAGGTTTAGGCAAGACAATCACTTAGTTAGGGTTAGGAATCGGTCATGGTTGATGTTAACTTCACTGACTGATGACTCACGTGACTAGCGATACTAACAAGTAACGTGACTACGACTGACGTGACCAAATAAGTCAGCAGGCCTTTCTCAAACCGGACCCTCCCCACTCCCACTCCATGACGGAGTGAACTCCAGTGGTAGTCACACTCACAGCTGAATGAAGCACCCTTCTTTAAGGTGTAAGGTATAAATACAGCGGCCACTTTGGGACGAACTTCCCTCTCTCCGACGGAAACAGGAACTATAATGTTTCGTAACCATGGTTTCGCATCAATCGGCAACTGTTATACACAGCACTAATAATACGCTTTATAAGTAACAGTGTGGGCAGTGAGGTGGCAGATGTTTTGTTTATATTCTTCACTTCATATAAAATAGTCTTTAAGTCTGTGGAAAAAAATATATATCAGAATCTGTATTATTGTCATGTAGGTTTTCACAAGGAATTTGCTTTGGTTTTTTGGTGCATAAACAAGAAACATAAATATAGTCTAGAACAAAATCACAATAAAATATTAAAACATAGGCCCACTATTTAAAACATATGTGCAATGTATCTGTTTAAAATGAAAGAGCTTGGCAGGAATGTGCAAAGATATATTGTAGGGGATGTGAAAAAGGTTCACGGTATTATAAGTAGAATATGCAATACACAGAGAAACTAAAAATAAAAAAATCAAACTCCCATGCTTCTGTGGTAGCATTTCTTTTTTTTTGTAAACATCTTCTCATTTTTTAACTCTGATGTTTATAAGCTGCTTGGTTTTTGCAACAGTCCCTGTAAATATACAACAATCTACAATCAAATGAACATGTCTACCATTTTCTAGACTAGACATTTGATCCACTGCCATGGGCAAAAATCTGAATACGTTGCGCATGTAAACGTTGTCACTTATTACAGCAGCAATAACTGTCAGCATGGCATTTCTTTCCACTTTGCTAGATATGGCACATCGGGTGTCCTATAATAGTATTCATTATGGCGGTTTTGAGAAAACTACTTTTAAAATCATATCTGGTTAGATACACGACACACCTAAAATTTAACCGTAGCAACATCTGGTAATAGAGATGTGGCCTTAGGCTTCCTGCCAGCCCCCTAAAACCAAACCTATAACTGGTGTGGACATCCTTTTGTTCACTCTTACAGTACATGTTTTCTTCTGCTGCTGATGCTGCAACTACCTGAAACGCTGTGTTTCTGCAGAGCTGAACTGAAGAGATGGAGCGGCGAAACATGTCAGCCTCTGGATTCATCTGGCCAGTCAATTAGCCCATCCAACAGAGAACCCATCTGCAGCAGAGACCTCGACTCACCTCTCCATCTAGCTCAGCTCCACATGTTGCAGTTGCCCTAGCAACATTTTCAGTTTTGGTATGTGTTAATGTGTCATTGTTTGCACTATATCCGACCTCTAAGTCAAGATTTTTCTTCAGGGCAACAGTTTTCTTACGGGGTGTTAGGAGATTTGGGATCTGCTTCAGAGTTGTCATGTGCAAGAGTAAAAACTTGAAAGAAACAATGGGGGGGTTCGGTCTATTATCGTCGTCAAAAGGTGTTTACACGCATAGTCATTTCTTCATTTACTTTAAGTCCCTAGACACACAGACACAAAAAGGTAGCAGGTAACACAAATAGAAGTAGCTGTCCATGGTGCTGAAATGCACCATGGACAGCTACTCCTATTAAACAAAGACCACAGAAATATACACAAGACATTAATTTGTACAAACAGACACAGAGACTGTTCGTACAAATAAGTGAAATTATTTTACTGTGATGTCTGAATCAACTACACCGAAGACTGAGTCTTCAGGCGCACTCAAACGGGTTTCAATTTGTGGAGGATCATGATTACGTCATGGTGTTAGCTGGAGGCAAGACAAAGGAAAGATTGGAGGCAAATACTAGCAGTGGGCTAAATTTACACATCACAAATGTCATCTTGCTGTGCTGTTGGGTCTCAGAATCAAGATATGACATTTGAGATGACAAACTGTGATTCGAGGCTACAGCGAGCTACAGTATCGGCAAAACGTATCAGAGAGGAAGAGTAAATGTTGCTAATATTATTCAGCCAATGGCTCACAGCTGCGGTTCGCAGAAGGCTGAACTATTAGAAACCCTTTCTCTCCATCTCTGAAAAGACTTTGCCGATATTGTACGACTCTCTTTTTGACTGACTTAACTATAGGATAGTTAACTATAGGCATCCAAAAATGTAGACGTCCTCAATGTATCTTTACAGAGCTGCCGTAGTCTGCCAGCGGTTAATCTGGTCCCAATGGTTAATGTTAACTTTCTCAGCTAACACTCTTGATCCTGGAGAGTGAGTGACTGAACATAATGAAAGAAACTCATATTTTCTTCAGCCATCGTTAAGAAAACAAGCCAACAATACTTGCTACCCAGCTTTAACTAACATGTTCAGAGATTTTTTTCTGCCAGAAAAAGGGGTCTATAGGTTAATCTGGTGTGCATTGTACTGTATAACGTCAGAAACAATCAATATCCTTCTATGATAGTGTGCACAGTGCCATTACATCAGGGACATGTGCTCTTTGCAAGAAGGTGCTTCTTTACAAGTAGTCCAAACATTGTTTGTCTATCAGCAGATGGAAAACAAATAACAAGAGAAAAATATCATCCTTTCAGACATCGACCCACAGATGTTTTGAAAAATAGAGAATGGATTCAGACACTGGAAGCACATAGCCCCTTTCCAATTGGACAAAAAGAAACACTAACACCCACTAACATCTGGCTATAGTTGGCTCCTTGCGCTAGCAGACATCTTGCATATTGTCTTTTAGTGGGAAAGGTTACAATCGGCATTCATTCCCAGGACAAATAACTCCAGTAGTAGTCACGGGTATTTATTGGCTCCAGCTCCAAAGTGCCAAAAAATTAGTTTCTCAACTTGTTTGGCAAGAAATTATACTCAGAGACTTTACAGAAACCATCAGTTCTGCAGTAATTCAGCCGTCCTTGTTGAACTTCTCGAACCCATTGGCCCAGGTTCAAGGACTTTGTATAGTTTGCTTTCATTCCAACATTGCTAAAAGTGTCATTAACTGTGAACCGTGCATGAATCCAAACCGAATTGTAAGCTGACTGTATTGATGTGTTTTTTTTTTTTTTCCTTTGCCTGTAACTGGAAATCTGTACGGTTGTTCCTACTTGATTACACTTTTCTGTGGGGAAGAAAAAAAAACACCTCAAGTGACGACGAGCTGTGTTTTTGCACGAAGGATGGGCTGACCTCATTAACCCCGTGTGTCCCAGTGTGTTATGGAAACCCTCCACACTTCACACTCGCAATCTTAATGGGCACTTCAGCTCTGTTGGTAATTACCGGAAATCTGTAACACAAGTAGGAACCTGGAAAGAATCCACAGACCACCGGTGTGAGTATTGGGACGGAGCCAGACGTTCCATTTAGTACCATCAATGATGTCTCTGGATGTTCTGTATTGTATTACTATCAGTCTTTTGTTTAACGGCACCGAGGACAGAGCTGAAACTAATACAGGGGTCACCTTTGATTTTTGCTGATACGGCTGGAGAGTGCTGAGACACTAATGTAATACGCCATCTGTTATCTGTTTGCCATTGTCTTCAATACTTTTTGAAGATTTCTTTATGATGGAAACCTCCTTATCAAATATTGCAGTCTCGGCAGCTCAAAAGATCTTTTTAGCAAGAGGATAATATCATGCAATATTTATTTGCCTGTGGACCCTAATTTAAATACTGACTACATTTTTCATGTCTGCTATTCTATTAACCCTGTACCATCTCCCTCTAGTGCTTCATTAACCATGAAACGTAGTGAAAATAAAGCAGTATTTTCATCTCCAATGCCTCCAATGGTCTTTTGTAGCACATCCCTTTAGTTGGCTTTGGTTTATTATTTTGTCTGAATGTTGAATGGGAATTATTCAGATTTTCTTTTTAGATTGTTGACAGTGGACTGGCAATTCTTTCTTGTTCAAATAATCAAGAGTAAGGTACTTCAGGCAAATCATCTTCTGAATACATAATGCCATCTCCAGCGGCACAATACCCCTGAGATTTCATGCAGAAAATTTTAAAATGACAACACAGAACCTCAAAATAAACTAGATGTGACGAGGGAGTATGAATTTATAACTGTTAGCAGAGTTTTGTCCTTTCTTAGATACACTCAGGATTTTATACTGCCTTAATAAAACTGACATAGTTTTGCCGTTTTCCTTATATTTTTCTGGTTTACCCATTAATCTACGAGAGACTTTCACAAGATGCTAATGTACTTCTTACTTTAATGTATCTCTCAGGAGAGCACTTTGCTGCACATGAATTGAGAAAAATATGTAAGTTTTAGAGATTTACTTGATGATAAAGTATGATATTAGCCAAGGCACTCTCAATTCCCTGCAATGCTCAAATTGCAAATGTCCTGCAGCACCAGTGGATGGGTGGATAGTGTTATAGACCTTTTCATTGCCATTCTGTTGCTAGGGCAACAGCTTTGGTCCAAGTTTACTTCCTGTCAGCTACTGCATTACAAACATTGCAACAGGAAATACAAAGGGGCCCATTTAGAATGTTTATGTTGTCATTAGGGCTGTCAATCGATTAAGATAGTTAATTGCGATTAATCGCAAATTACTCACACATTTTTTATATGTTCAAAATGTACCTTAAAGGGAGATCTGTCAAGTATTTAATACTCTTATCAACATGGGGGTGGACAAATATGCTTGCTTTATGCAAATTTATGTATATATTTATTGTTGGAAATCAGTTAATAATACAAAACAATGACAAATATTGTCCAGAAACCCTCACGGGTACTGCATTTAGCATATTCCTGTGCTCTAAAGAGCCAAGGACCACTGATAACAGTCTCTGAACCTAGGCATTGCACACCATTGGATGCATTTTACACACACACACACAGCACTCAAATCCTCATACCTAAGCTAAGCTCCTCCTAAGCTCTTTGGAGCATTTCAGCAACTTTCAGCTCATTGTTTTGGTTATTGCACTGAGCAACTCAACACTGATCTCATTAGCGTTATTTTAGGCTACAGCTCGAAATCTGCATGTACAGTAGACGACCAGACACTATGATCTTAGTGCTGGAACACTGGACCTGCTGGAGACCACCGTTCAGCAACACAAGACGCCATTTCAAGCGGACGAACTCTCCACCCCCCCTCCACACACAGCGCAGAGCGTCATTTCGGAAACATTTAGCCCGTTTTAAAGAGCATATCTCGGTCGCAGCGTTCCTCTCATAGCAATATAGTTTAAATTTTATGGAAAATGAGGACAAACCTGAATGGACAAGTTTTTTGTCCATTGTGAAGTAAGGTCTTCACGACGGACTTAAACCTTAAAACCAGTCTGGAAAATGAAACACCTTTTATACACGTCGAGTGTCAGCCGATGGACGGATTGAAAACTGAACCTACAGTAGATGCAGTGCAATCTAATGTAATGCGGTGTTAATGGTTTTTAAGTATGCATTTGATACTCTCGATTCTGTCTTCTAATTCCACTGAATCAAGTAACTGATTTGAAAGAGCTGTATTGTAGTAACTCGCCAACGATTGTGTTACAAAGAAGACTGGTGGTAACAACAAGTGTAGTTTGATACTACAGGTCTCAGGGCAGTAAACACTCCTCACCTTGAGCAGCTATTTTGTCAGAAATGAAACAGAAGAGCAACTGGTGGATCTGTTTACAGAGAAGCCAAACAAACTATATGTTTGATAAAAAAGTCAGTCAATAACTGGCATTTTTCCATCACGCCATGAACAACCACGATCTGATTTCATGCTGCACGCAGCAAGAATAGTTTCCCAACAAGCACAGTGAAAGCAGTTGGTTACCTTGCTGAGGAGTTAGAGCTGTGCAGCCTGTCGCCAGCAGCTCACTGTGGCGGCTCCTTCTTCTTCCATTACTCCCTGCAATATTTAAAATCTGCTGTCAAACAAATGCAGAAAATGACCATGTCTCAGATGCTAACACTAACCCTAACCTCTGTAACAAATACATTCTCAATTAAATGAAATTGCGCTGGATTACATGCATGCCTCATGGTCTGTAAGTCCCTTGTGTGTACTATAGGTAGGCAATTTGAGTCCCACATGGGAATGGTGGACTCCGCCTCTAACGATGAAAACTACATAGAGAGGTACTTACTCAATGTAAATACATGGGATGACTGAATGTGGACCATAAATAGTATCAAAGACAGGGTTTGATTTCATAAACATCTCAAGGACTATCACTTCAAACCCAATGTATGCTGCCTAGCTAATGAACATAGAGAAGCATCCAGCAGCCAAACAGACAGAAATTTCCCTAAGGAGTTTTTTGTTTTAGACCGAGCTAGAAGAGAGAGGGTGAGCATTGGACGTGCATTGGTCAGGTGGACACAAACACGACTCCATATGAATGCCGTACACAAGCTGCGTCTTTTGCATGCTCCAATCCATTGTTGTCAATATAGACGCCCGACAGGCGCACTTAAACAAAGGATCAATTTTTCGGGCGGCGACGCCTGTGCTCCGATATAAAAATAGTTCAACTTTTGGAATGCTGCAGCGCACACCACATGTCATGTGGACTGACGTTTTGAAACCTCGAGTTCGGCATTTTGGCCGTCGTCATCTTGTTTTTTTGCAACCAGAAGTGACACAAGAGGGTGGAGCTAAGTACAACCAAATGCTGAATAAGACACTTTTAGGTGACCAAAAAGGTTATAATTAACTTTCATGAAGTAAAAACACACTGTGAAAGGGTTAAAGTTGTAAACATAGACAACTCCCAGAACGGACAACATCGTGGTAGTGACCTGTCAATCACAAGCTAGCAACGCCCTAAATCATACCCTGCTTTATGGTCTATTTGACTCTAAATGGGACCATAATTTATTAAATGAACATCTTGCTGTATTGAAGAAGACTTGAAACTAGCGATTGAGACCATAAACTCATGTTTACAATGTTTACTGAGGTAATAAATGAAGTGAGAAGTAGGCTCATTTTCTCATAGACTTCTACACAATCAGACTTATTTTTTAAACCAGAGGAGTCGCCCCCTGCTGGTTATTAGAAAGAATGCAAGTTTAAGGCACTTTTCAGACCCGGAGTCGCCCACGGCATTGACTAAAGGGGTGCCCCTAACATACAGTATATATATGTTCTTATTTCTAGATTCCAAACCCAATTGATACTCTACTTTTCGTAAATGAGAAAAATAATAAGCAAACACAATTCCACACATTCCTCTGGCTGTCACAGTTCAGTTTTTGCTCATAATACTGCAGCAGATTGAAAGAACAGACATTCATAATGGCTGCTCTGTTATATTCAGTATGTTCTGATATGATGGTGATGTGAGCTGCCTTTCACTATCACTTCATTTAGAAGGGAGTGAAGATCAGAGGGAGGAGGGGAGCTCATTCTCATTGCCCCCAAGTGAGATTAAAAAATGTTGAATCACAATACAGCCTCTTTCTCCGGGGGAGAAATCCCAGCGGAAGAAGCTCATTCCCGAGAGTGACTGGATGGTAACCTCGCCCTTTGATAAGCTATCATGAGCTGTCTCTGCTCTCAATCAGTACACATCCACACTGCCGCCTGACTCCTGCTCTCTCAGCGATGGCAGGCACCATCAATACTGTTTCCACCGCGAGCTTTGAGAGAAGGCCCATTCTCTCTGAAATCGATCGAGAATTCAGAAATTGAAAATTGAAACTCAAATGAAATTCGAATAAGTAAAAGGCCACAAAAGTTTTCATTCTCTCTGGAATAGGTTTTGTTCCTAACACAGCTATATTTGGTAACTTCCTAATAGAAAAGTTTCTGGCATGTAAGGAATGTAATAAAAATATTGCCTTGCTAAACCATCCATTTTGCTACTTACTTTGTTTTGGTAAAACA
This sequence comes from Sebastes fasciatus, assembly GCF_043250625.1. Lineage (NCBI taxonomy): Eukaryota > Metazoa > Chordata > Actinopteri > Perciformes > Sebastidae > Sebastes > Sebastes fasciatus. The sequence goes on along the minus strand of NC_133808.1, from coordinate 24,080,536 downwards.
TATCTCTTCAAAGGCACATGTGGATATTGCAGGGGTTATCATATTCTAATGATATGCAATTTAACCGCTGGACCCTTTTTTAAGTGATTATGTAAGGGATAATGTAAAGCTAGTTATTGTTGTGAAAGAAACCCAGACAAGGCGATGCTGCACCCTGACGTGAATTGAGTATTCAACAAAGCCGTGTAATTAATATAATTATGTCCTGTCATCTTTAGATTATTACCTGATTAAATGATTAATTTGTGTATATATATATATATATATATATAAAATGCTTGATTGTATGTATATAGGCCTATGTCATAAAAAGTATCATAAAAATGTCATAATCTTAATATATAAATAAATATATATTTATATGTCAAATACCTCAAATCAAATCAAAGGAACAACTGTCACACTTTTGAATTCAGTACCCAAAGAGGAAAATCTGAGGTTATTTCTGGGAAAATTGGATCCTAAAATCTATCGACTCTGTTCATTATTAATTCAGTTTCCAACTTACAGCATCTGCAGCATCATTTCAGAAGAGCACATGAGAAAACTGTACAGCTGGAGCAGCCTTTTCTTTCTGGCCTGCCTGTCAATATCCACACCTGTCACTGGGGGCTGCAACATCTGTCAAATGTCATTTTCTTTTGCCTGGGTATTAACCAATTTCATTTCAATTCAGTGACTTTATTCATCCCCAGAGGGGCTATTGAAAAGCCACTGTCCACAGTGTCTGGGTCATCGGCCATAAATGATCTTCTATTTGAATAAAACTAAATCTGCAAAGAACCTACTGAACATATTAAATCATCCAATGTATGAGTGAAGATTCATTTTCATCTTAGTTTTTTTCCAATTAAGAATAGTACTGCACAGGTTTTTCCCTGTAGAAAGGTCAGCCTATTACTGTGACTGGTTTCCTTGAGCTACTGGTATCATTTAGTTCCACGCCAGATAGGAAATGGCCAGCAACTGTTTTTGATAGAGACATATGGGAGACACCGAGAGAGAGAGAGAACGCAAGGACGACGACATACAACAAATGTCCCCAGATTTGAACTGAGGATTACAACAAGGCCACCAGGCGACCGCTATCTGGTAGATTTGAATGCACGTTGCCCAGCTTCAAACTGTCTAAAACACTATTTGCTTATAATTCATAGCTTTACAACATAACTAAAGAAATTGATAAATATGTATTAGGAATAACTCTCCCAGTGAGCAAGAAAAATAAAACAATATTTTATATGCACAGCAAGAGTTCATGCAAGGTGCACCGGCACAGTATGCAAAAGGAGAGACAGATAACATCAGGACTTCAAAGTCATGCATAAAGCCTAATTTAAGCAGACGCTGCAAAAGATCTGTGAGCCAAGGTGTTTCACAGATAGAAAGTAGTTTGAATTAATCTACTCTGCAATAAAAAGAAGTGATCTGTCATTATAATCTACACAGAGAAATTTGGCCTTTTGTAGGAAAAGTGAAATTCAATTTTCTCAGCGAGTAAATTGTCGGTGTCGGACTGAGGCGTACAGGACATCTGTACAGAATTCCTTAGTAATAAACTGAAAATATAAAGGCAACGCTGGATGATGGACCTTGAAAGTTTCTCCTCTTAGAACACATCTGAATGAAATTAATCGACATTTGCTTATTGCTAATTAGACTGCTATTATGTATAGTCATGCCATACTGATCCAGGAGTAAACAGATGTCACTCCAAGGACACTAGAGGAGAACTGTAGGTGTTGTGCATTGTGCCATTACCTGAAACGACGCTCCATCTGAGCATTTGTGTCCCATTGACTTTGAGGCATGGCGTGATAAACTAATATGAAGTGGAATCGAATGGAACCATTAGCCCATTAAAATGTAAGCAGATGTAGAATCGGGCAGATGTTGCTTGTTAGTTTCATTCAGTTTGAATGATGCACAACAAATTTGTGTGACACAGCTGTGTTACTAAGTACACGGTTTTAATTATTGCAGATGTTTTTTTATTTGTAGGTGGATTCATGGTCGGGAACACGATAATGGAAAGTGACTGAATGGAATTTATAAGACTACTTGTTTTGGAAGACTTCCAAAACAACCTCCTAGCCCTCTGATGTCCTTACTAAGAAAAAAAACAATGGAAAAATGTTCTATTTGCACAGTTTTGTTAATATAAGCTTCTACCAAACGGTTGAGATGTCGCTTCATGGTAAAAGAAAAATACAAACCATGTATGGTTATTATGCTAGTAATAGGTTGGCTTACCAATATGTCAATTGTTACCATGAAATTAATAGTATTACCTGTACCAGTTATATAATTTCCATTTATTTATTCCAGATATTTACCATATTTACAGTAGGCATGGTAGAGATGGCTCAGTTCAACAAGTTCAACACAGTTTTCAATGAGAAATTGTGACTCAAGATGTTCTCTACCAAACAGTCGAGCAGAACGTTAAAGGGCAAGAATATCTTAATTATGAATAGAATGAATAATATAACCTTTTGTGTCTGCAAAACTAATAGATAGAGATCTGGCACTAGAGTTCATGGACAGGTAGCATAAAGAATAAGCATTTCTACATGCAACACAGCAAGTGATCTCATAAAGGTACGCTAATATTTTTTGATTAATGAACCAGTAATATATGCAGTGGCTGATTTGAGTGACCTTGTGCTTTGCAAAGAGATATAAGTTATCTTACTTCTTTAACTTTAAATGATGTTGAATGTAGTTAAACACGTCAGTGTGTGGGTTTTGCTTATCTAAAGATGTATGCAATAATTAATTTGATAGCATAATAATCCTTGAATCTCTCAGTGAATGTTATGCCGTCCATAAAAGTAATTACAACACCACAAAATGATCTTACAAGCGCATATACTGATGGAAATAAATATTACAGTTGGTAATGGAAAAAAAAAAAACATCACCCATCAGACTTTTCCTGTGAAACATGAATTGCTTGATGACTGACAGTATGACAGACCATGTAATTGAAGGGAAATACGTGACAGCATAGCGCCTTACTGACTTACCCAACAATTACTGTATAGTGTCCAGAATACACGCCCCTCCTCCAACTTTGTGTTATAATTATAATGCCAGCCTAACACTTGATATCCTTTTGTTTCTTTATATATATATACTTTAAAGATGGCTGAAGGGTACCTTCTTTAGACTGCCTGAACACTTTCATGACAAGCTAAAAAGATCTAGCTCTTTGATTGCTTTTCTGTGTAAAGAATGAGGACAAAAATCAACTTGATAGAATGAGTAAACACAGTGATAGAAAATAAGAGTGTCCATTTCACACAAGGAATAACATGCCACAGCAGTAACGGGTGCAGGAGCGCTGTGTGTGGATAGTGTGAAGGTAATTTCTTCCTTTGTTGATTCTATGTTTGAATACAGCAGTGCAAAGAGAATTACCTGCTCATTGTTTGTTTTTTTACCCAGATAATGCCTGACTCATTTTATCAAGGGATAAATGTTGTTTGCATACTCTTTTTCGAGGAAAAAAAAAAAGATAAAAGGAACAGAAACCATTTCTGCTAAACTGCTTGCTACATAGGAGATATACGCTGAAAATATACTGTGTATATGTGTTCATCAAAGTGCCACCATGAGTCCTTGATGTGCCCTGTAATGAAGGCTGCATCTCTGTAGACTTAAGATCAGTATATTACGCAACACCACATTTTATATAACCAATCCTAACAGTGGATCAAGAACAAAGTCCATGACCAGTTTACGTAAGGGGGACCAGAGACGAAAATAAACCTCTCAAGCATAGACTGTATATAAGAGGTGGACGTAGTCACTGTGACGTCCACCATTGGTTTGTGGACGGCTGTTTTGAAGCCATGGCGTTTTGGTCGTCGCCATCTTGTTTTTTTGCAACCAGAAGTGGCATGAGAGGGTGAAGTACAACCGAATGCTGAATAATGGTGCCTTCAAATGGGGTCGTGTTTACCGTGTTCATGAGAAGAGTCCATATCAACGCCCCCCTCTTGTGGTATTCACAACCTAGTAGGTGGAAAGTTTCTGAAAGCTCCAAGTTGTGATGTGTTTGTTGACATTGTCAGACATGGTGGGGGCCATGGAAGTTAATTTTGTGCCGCAAAATAACTTAATATATTGTAATTTTAGTCATATATAGCTAAGTACAACCGAACGCTGAAAAAGACATTTTTAGTACAACCGAATGCTGGATAAGACATTTTTAAGTGACCAAAATGTTACAATTAACTTTCATGAACTGAAAACACATTGTGAAAGGGTTAACGTTATAAGAAAAAAACACAGACAACTCCCAGATTGGACAACGTCGTGGTAGCAACCTGTCAATCACAAGGTAGCCCCGTCCTAAAGCATCCCCTGCTTTATCATCTACTTGACTCTAAATGGGACCATCATTTACTAAATGAACATCATGCTGTATTGAAGAAGACTTGAAACTAGTGATTAAGACCATAAACTCATGTTTACAATGTTTACTGAGGTAATAAATCAAGTGAGAAGTAGGCTCATTTTCTCATAGACTTCTATACAATCAGACTGCTTTTTGCAACCAGAGGAGTCGCCCCCTGCTGGCTATTGCAAAAAATGCAAGTTTCCTCATTGGCTTCACGTGTCAGACCCGGAGGTTGCCCACTGCTTTCAAGCAATAACTCTCCTTCAAATGCTATTCCAACCTAAATAAGACCAAAGACATGCACAACAAATTAAAGGGGCAGATGCCCAATCTCCACCATATGGAGGCTGTTGAATCACTTCCCAAGTGACATAATGAGCGTTAGAACGGACAGTATATTCTTCTAGTGTCTACAATAAGCAAATCATCTTGCCAACATTGTTCATAGAGCTCCAATGTTGTTTACTGTTATTGAATCATACTGTATGCCTGTAAGCTATTGTTATCACTTCAGATAAAAAAAAGATCCACAGTGGTCTCGATCCCATGATGGCGGATGTAAAGAGGGGAGCATCATCACATTGAACTAACTTGGCATTAATGGTGTATGCTGCAGTACTACTACTGAGCCATAATATACCACTTCATATCTACTTGAATCAGATCCTCTTCTGGTTGCTCTTGTCTCTGTGCATTATGGTTTATAATTATCTACTCAAGTTGAAATAGCCATTGCATTCTTTCATTCTTGCGGCCTGTAAATTTAGATTTGTGTAGTGTGATGCAATGCTACTTTGGTGACTGCTGCCCACCCCAAAATTAACATTATACGTAAACGTTTCATAATGACCGTTAATGACGAACATGACTATTATTATTATTATTATTACAGTCCTGCGACAGCCACAGATGGCAGATTTGTTATTTATTTGTATTTTTTGTCGGAGCAATTGATTTATTGATTGCTGTTGGGATATAATGACAATTCCAACAAATGATGAACAAAAGATGTTTTGAAGAGCACTACCGACCCTAGCTTTAGTCATATACTGTATGTGTCGTGATACAACTCCACTGGTAACCAGTTAGCCTTGTTTACCTATAATGCATTTCTTTGGCAAGGGAAGATAGTCATGAAGGACTGTCTTAAGCCTGAAGGCTGGATATGTAGCTTCTGAACAAACTTCATGCAAACATAGTGTGTTCAATTTTGAATTTATGCATTAAAAAAAAAAAAAAATCAATTACACAGTATAGGAAACAAGAGTCTCCTAAGCAGCAACACTCTCCAACTCAGCTGCCCAGAGGATCTTTAGCTTTTGTTATATAACCTTTCCGGCAACAGTTTTGTGTCAAACACTCAAAATTAACAAAAACAGTGTTTTCAAAAGAAGGCAAAAAATTGAAGGGTTGTTCCCGGGGCAATAGTGTGGGGAATTGTTGCATTAGCTTATTTCCCACTGTGCTTTATTATATCAGAGATAATGTTAATAGGCCCAAATGTCGGTGATGTTTCCATGATATTTATACACTTTGAATATCAAATGACATCTGTCACACATTTGACAATAGTGATTCATTTTACTGTTGCATATTAATTGGATTGAAATTGTGTCACAGGATTCCCAAGAGCGATTTGTGTTTGCTTTCATTTTTTACATTTACACATTTTACAATGCAGCTTACATTGTCTGCAATGGACCGTGTGAAGAAAACAGTCTGGATTGTCAGAATATTCAAGGGCAGGCTGATGTGTGCTGAACTCTTAGGGGCTCTTTTGAAAGCTCTGGTAAGTTACAGTATATTTAATTGAATGCCTTTCCTTCCTCATAAAGGAAAGCCATATATGTTAAGCCAATGTTTTGCATTATTTCTGGGGTTTTTTAAGCATTATTTTTGCAACCCGATCAAATAGGAAGGTCTATAAATAGCTCTACATTTTTGCCTGTCATGAGCACGCATTTTAGGCTTTTTGTGTGTCACTTAACACCAGGTCGCTGTGTTCAGGCAACAAAACTACAGTAACGGCCCTAGTTAGGTTTAGACAACAAAACCACTTAGTTTAGGAAAAACACCACGAGTTGTAATAAGTACGTAAACTAAGTAAAATACATACGTAAACATCGTAACATAAGTACAGAAAACATGTCATAAACGTTACTACAAAACTGGGACACAAACACCGGTATCGAACATCAGTCTCCTGGTTAAAGTCGTCGTTTGTTTGTTTGACCTGAAGTTTGTTAAATTTTATAGTCTAGTATGATTGTATGAAAGTATGATTAATCGCATGATTGTCCATAGTTAGTCGCGATTAATCACAATTTATTTGCAAATTTTTTTATCTGTTCAAAAACCTTAAACAGAGATTTGTCAAGTATTTAATGCTCTTATCAACATGGGAGTGGGCAAATATTCTTGCTTTACGCAAATGTATGTGTATATTTATCATTGGAAATCAATTAACAAAACAAAACAATGACTAATATTGTCCAGAAACTCTCAAAGGTACTGCATTTAGCATAAAAAAATATGCTCAAATCATAACATGGCAAACTCAAGCCCAACAGGCAACAACAGTTTTTCCTCACCACAATTCAGCATAATTTGAAGCGTTATTCAGACTCTTTTGCAACAAGCTAGTATGACATGGTTAGATTCCTTAGGTTTTCTAGTTTCATACGATGCCAGTTTCTTCACTCTAGCTTTAAAACTGAGCCTGCTACAACCTAAAAATGGCAAATCACGCTAATTGCAACTAATTACTAAACAACTAAATTGCCATAAAGTACAATGATGATTTAAAGCAGGCATGTATATGGATGTGTATATGAAAGTGTGATGTGCCTTTTAACATACAAGTCCCGTAAGAGACTCAACCAAGATAAGAAACAGAAAAAGTTGTTATCTAATGAGCATGCAGTAGAACAGAAATATTATTTTTAACAACAAAAATGAATCATCCGCAGGTCAGTGCAATAACTTCTCAATTTTATTTTGTAAACTGCCTCGGTTCTATTTTACTGACAAGCTGAAAGTTCTCAGTCATTAACAACACACACAATGAAGGCCAGAATCGATGCAGGAGTCCTCTGGAGATGTAATCCCTTCTTGCCCTAAGCTCTAATCAATGTAACAAGCAAGCTTGCATTTGGTCCAAGTTAAGTCGGCATCCAACATTGTCTCCATAACATTGTCTACATTTTTCTTGTCAAAAACAGCAGTACTTCTTCAAATCTTTACTTTGTTCATCTTCCAACTGTATGCTCCTAAAAAATTACAATAATGCAAGTTTTTAAAATAACAAGATTGGAGCAGGAGGTTGAAGAGGTGACATGTAAGTTTTTGCCAATTGTGAGAATTAAGTGATTGCCTACCTAAGGAAGAGATGGTGTTTTTAAGTTTAAATCTAATTGACTTGCATAACAGTGAAGAGAGAATGGAAAAGGGGGGGCCAAATTAAAGAACTTTTTGCAACAACCTCCAAACTATACAAACAGCAGTACTACGACTTAAAGAGTAACTTTGTTTTTTTTCAACCTGGTCCATATTTTCCCATGTTTTTTTGTGTCTAAGTGACTAATGGGGACAACAATTTTTTAAACTGGTCCAGTATTGAGGGAGAACGCTGCAGACGGCAGCCGCTTAACGATCTGCGAGGGCAAGTGAGCAGCGTCAATGTAACGTTACGTTCACTAAAAGTGCTTGTTTTTGCCACTGACAGGCTCAGATTGTTATTATAAGTGTCTGACAACATTATGGAAAGGATCCTACAGAGAAATAAAACATTGTTCTTACCTTTCACGTGATCCGGTCTGTTTGTTATTGTGTCTGTTTGTTATCTTTTAGTTAACACTAAGCTACGCTTTCTGTACTCCAACACAACAAACTCTGCCTGACTGGCACTCGTGTTTCCACCATGGATGTATTCCACTATTCTACTGTTCAGAACGAGACTTGTCCTTGAGCGAGACTCTTTCCATAATGTTGTCAGACACTTATAATAACAATCAGAACCTGTTGTGGCAAAAACAAGCACTTTTAGTGGACGTAAACGACGGTGCCAGCATGCCCCAATAGCTCCATATTGCAGCCTGTGAGCAGCTGTTGTCTACAGCGCTCTCCCACAATACTGGACCAATTTCAGAAATTGTTGTCCCCATTAGTCATTTAGACACAAAAACATGAGAAAATAGGTTCCAAGTTGAAAAATACCGAAGTTACCCATACAGTGAAACTGAATCATTTGTGAATTAGGTCAAAACTGGGGTTTCCACTCTGGTCATGGCTTGGATCAATCTTCAACCTTTGATAACTCCACATGCACTGATAGGCAATTTCTGAGTTCTTTAATTTGATCGTCTGTTTCCAAACATGAAAGAGATATCTTGTGGATTTTACTGGCCAAACAAGCACTTTTAGTGGACATAAATGGCAGTGCCAACTTGCCCCAATAGCACCATATTGCAGCCTGTAAGCAGCTGCCATCTACAGCGCTCTCCCTCAATACTGGACCAACTTCAGAAATTGTTGTCCATTAGTCAGTTAGACACAAAACCTTGGGAAAATACAGCCCAGGTTGAAAAATACAAACGTTGCCATTTAATGAAAGAAGACTACTGAAACAATAATACCAAAACTCAGATGTCAATCACCTTTAAATGTCCATTTAAAGTACATGCGCACACTGTACCTGCAGAGTTATCTGGCCCCTATTCCAAAAAGAGAAAAACACAAAGGGCCGAACCAGCAAACCACAGGAGAACAGAGCACACAGACTGAATCTCAAAAGGAGAGAGAAAGCCCTTTCTTTATTTTTCTTTCTCATATATTGGTGGATGACAGCCAACATGGTACAAACAGCCATTGTTTGGGATTCATGGTGGCCATATTTTTTTCTTGAGGTGGCTGGCCTGGTCTTGACTGGGTTTGATTATAATTAGGAGCTGATTTGTAAAAACGGTTTTGTGGTAATACTCTTGGTCATATCATTGAGCAACGTATCCTCATACAACGGTTTGTATGATATCTTATGAAAAGTTATTCCCCATTTTTCGTACGCTTACCTACGAATGTCCAGCAACATGTGTCAATTTCCTCCCGTTACATGCATACAGTCTTTTCAAAATAAACTGCCGTCTTCACAGGAAATAGATTTGGATTTAGCATCAAAACTACTTTCTCAGGTTTAAGGCCCCGACTCAACAAGCCGATGGTTGGCCATCGGACAGTTTGGGAAAAAGATCGTTAAAGTGGCGTTACTTAAGTACGGAAGTTACGCGACTAATAAATCGACATTGACTTCTGGTTTCACACAGGATACAAATAGTGGACTCCTGGGGGAAAGTCCAGTGTTTTCTGCCCCACTCATCCACCCCTCCCTCCTCCATACACGGCGTTTGTCGCTCTTCATACTTTCTGGTTCACGATTACGTGGATTACGAATTGATTTCATGTGCTATATACGAATTGCAGTGCATTACTTTTCAATTGTATAGCTACAAACAGTATATGAGAACAGCCTGCACTCAGCCCTCAGCAAATGCACTGATGCTAGCCTTGTAATGTCACTTACAATATACTATATGATTAATGACTTAAATCAATTAAACAATAAACTGCTAACATGTTTTAATGTATGTCAATACATCAGACATCTGCATATGAAACATACGTCAACACTGTATAAGGGTAAAGTCTCAGGAGTGTTCCAGCAACCAGAATCGAGTGCTTGAAGGCTGTGTGAATTTTGCTGGCAAAGCTCAGTGATTGGCACCGGGCGGATGAGTCCAGCCTGAGGCAGTCCAGCGTTGCTGGATATCAATCACCGTTGATAAATAGCCCTCTCCACTGAAAACAAATGTCCCCTCTTTTACAGCTGATTTAGATGAATCAGCCATCAACATCCAGTCGGTCGGGCTCCCTCTCCACTCATCAAACTACACCTGTTAGACGTCTTTTAGTGGCAAAACAAATGTCCTCCAAAATGCTGCCAAGCTTAAAATTAAATTTCCCCACTACATAGTCACCTACATAAAACAACATTTCTTACACGTGTCGAACAATGGCATATTCTCCTTCTTACTGCCCTTTCTCTCTCACTATCATTCTCACACTGGGGCCGTTCTTCTCTCGCAGCAGAGAGGCTGTCAGGGTGAAATCTAAATAGGTAATTATCTGACTGGTGTGAAGCAGAGAGGGAGAGAGGTCCTCGTGACCGGCCTAAAATCAAGCCCACTTCTCGGCACAGGAATATTAATTGCAGTTCCACCTTGTGTCTGGAGTCTTTATTGGATCCCTTTGTTTTCCCAAACAAGCCAAAATGAGGGCAGCTTTTTCCTTTCCCACATTCACCCATTGATTGTTTACCTAACAGGTTAGCATTTGAAAGGGGCTTCATCTCAGGCATCTCATTTTCCTGTAAGAGTGTGTGTGTGTGTGTATGTGTGTGTGTGTGTGAGAGAGAGAGAGAGAGAGACTGGTTGCCCTATACTTATCCTTGCTTCTCACTAACTGAATAACGTCTGTTTCTGGTGGCTTACTGCCCCCAATAGGCCATTACGGTGAAAGCTAAAACATGAATGAGAATCGACTGCTTGCCTCACTCTATATATGAAGATAATGTCATGAAGCAAATATTAACTTGGAGTTGGAATAAAGAAAAACGAATGCTCAAAATAGACTATTGACGAGGTTGTAACTGTAAAAATATATACTAAATACAGTATGCTCTTTGTGGGTGTAAAATATATAATTTACAAGTCAGAGACAGTGTGGGAAACATCAGTAAAACTGTACTGGTGCTTAACATTTACTGTGTTTCTATAATTATGACATAACTTTAATTCGGGCATATGTCCACACCGAGACATTGATTTATTCATAACTATAGTAAATTACATGAGATCTGATTAATATGCGTACAGTATGTCACAGTAGGAAAAGCACAGGTTTAAATAATTGATTGATGATAATCGATGATTAACGATGGCTGAATTGCATTTAGCTGCTTTAGTTTCAGGGCCCTGCTGGTATTCTGCATGGCATTGATTACTGGGACACTTAAATAGGACAGAGCCACAGTTAATGTCATCAGTAACACCTGTGCTTTTCCTACTATGACAGGTCATAATGTCTGCTGTGGAAAATGCCTATTGAAATGTTACTTAAAATAACGCTAAGGGACAGGACAAAGCAGCAGTATGAGACAAGTTGAGATGAGAAAGTGCTGAGCTGCCGTGCAAGGTAACATAGGAAGTGCAATCAACCACAAAATATAGACAGCTCGAGTTTGGTAAGGGCATGTGACCACAGCTTCAACTTTTTTTCTCCCCAAAGGGCAATTGCTTTTTGGGAAAAAAAAACACAACCGTGGTCCCAGCAATTACAAGATAAAATGCTGAATTTCAATTACAAGATCAACAGCTCTGAATAAATAAATAAGATACGGTATAGATATGACGGTAAGTAAGTACAATTAAACCATCTAATTTGAACAGTATAGCCAACACTGTCATCATAATCAAATACAAGCAAAAACAAGCAAAATCAACGTAGATAGCCAGCATCGTGAAACACCGTCACAACCAACAGGAAATCATGTAGTGCGCCTTAAAGGACCAGTGTGCAACATTTAGGGGGATCTATTGGCAGAAATGAAATATATTATTAATAAGTATGTTTTTCTATTGTGTATACTTACCTGACATTAAGAATTAGATAATAAGAACCTTAGAATAAGCTGTTTATATCTACACAGGGAGCGGGTCCTCTTACCGGTGTCCGCCATGTTTCTACAGTAGCCCAGAACGGACAAACCAAACACTGTTAACTTTTTCTGCTTGGGCCAGAGTCAATAACGTCACCGCCTCTCTCTCTCTCTCTTGCTTCACCACTCACTTCCCACACACACACACGCTCTACTCTTGCAACAACTGGCTCTAGAGAGAACCATTCATGTTTTTGCGTTGGCCACCGTAAATCCAACACGCTTGGCACACGGGAGGAGCTTCAATTGGTTGCAATCTGCAACCTCACTGCTAGATACCGCCAGATCCTACACACTGGACCTCTAATGGGATTAAAGATACACAACCCTGACAGATTCACAATTTCAGCATGTTATGGTGCAAACACATGCTCCTTATTGATCACATATCACATGTAATTTCTCTCACAGTTGGTGTCTGTCGGATTGGCCTGAGGTCATACCACCTCCTGTCTCAGTGTGGTCCGCAGCCTCCTGACTGTCTGGTAACAAATGATCACGCTCCTGGCTGCTCTCTGCAGCCCGGCTCAAAGAGCCCTCAGTGGCTTGCTGCTGCAGACCTAATGGAGGGAGGAGACGACTGGAGATGGATTCCCTCTGTCAGTCTCCACTCAAGCATGCCAGACACTGTTTGAAGAGATGAGCCATGTTTGAGTCCACGTCTCTAATTAGCCACATAGGCCTCTGCTTTGTTCGGAGAGCTATTATGCTGCCTAATAACAGCCACTGCAGAGCCCTGAAAGGATATAACTAACACTCGCAGTTAAGAGATGGCATTGTCTTGAAGTTCAAAATAAATGGGAGCACGGAATTGCGTTTTGTAAGGATTTGCAAGTATGCAAATAGCATTAGAAGGAGACGCGGTATGTGTGCATAAGCTAGAGTGTCCCATAACAATGAGAGAAAACGCCAGAGAAGTGGGTCTCAGATGATTAAGAGCTGCCTCTTTCCCCAGGCGTCTTCGTCTCTAGAGACACATCATCTTCCTGATAGTTTCTAGGCTGAGCTTCGGCCCTGCGACAGATGACAGAGAGAGACGCCCAGCTACTCTTCCTCTGTCTGGTTCAGGAGGGCACACCGGTGCATCTAGCTTTATTTATCTTACAAATGACTCTATCTCTAGGCGCTGGTGTTTGACTTCACAGCTGGATGATTGAGAGGGCGTAGCGCTGATCTGATCTCCACACTCTTTCTCTCTTGTCGGTTGCAATTTTCTTTCCCTCGCAGACACTTAAAATTCACGACGCCTCCTCCCATTAGTTCCAAAACAGGTATTTTTCTTCACTTGCCAAACCTCGTAGAACATGCCGCTAATCACATTTGATCTGGTCTGTTTCAGATCCTATTCTATTAAAAGACATCTCTGTGTAATCAAGAAACCTCTGTGTGTTTCTGTCTTTCATTTCTTCTTTCTTCAACAGACAAAAACATGATCCTTCATTTCCTAATTAACCAGCACAGGGGCATGCGGAGGAGAGAAAATAAAATGAAGCGTAGATTGTCCTCTGAGTAGAGGCAATTAGCAGCTTTTCCTTGGCGGCACGAAAACATCGCAGGTTGCCTAAATAGTTGTTTCTCCTTGTTGCCCTGGTGTTTCTTTCTTTCTTTTATTCTCCTCCCTGCCTCCTATGGAGACTGACCTATATGGAGAAGAAATGTCAAGCGTAAGGCACGGAGCAGGTGAGAGAAACAGCAGAGGAGCGGAGACAAAAGCAGACCAAAGCCTGCACTCAGATCCACTCATGCAGGAAATGGAAAGAAAAAATAAGATCCAGTCTTTTCTCTGTGTGCTCCCCTGGAGAGGTCACCTGCTTCTCACAGTTACATGGTGAAAGTGGTCAAATGTGAGGTGCCACATCCCGTTTGTGATTGTTAACAAGATCAAAGCCTAATTACAGTACAACCAGAGAGAATATTTATAGCTTTGCAGTTGTGGTTTACAGATTGCACTTCACCTCTTTTGTATTAAGGCTGCTGTAGAGGCCCATCTGTACAACCGCAGGCTGTAGATGTAGGTGGCAAGAGTTGAGCTCTGCTTTTATGCTGTTTTCTTTGTTCTTATTCTGTTGCAGTACCACATGATGAGTGCAGTACTGGCCTTTAAAACACATGAAGCAGATACCAGCAGCTACAAACATGGACACCTAATGAACTTGCCTGGCAAATTTTAGGACTCGTTATACTCAAAACGCTGCTCCATTATATGCTTACTATTACAGAGGCTTTAAAGGTACAGTGTGTAGGATTTGTTGGCATCTAATGGTGTGGTTGCAGATTGCAACCAACCACTGGTGATTTTAGGCTGTTTTTAGGGGTGCTCAAGCCCAGCTACATTTCATCTCAACACCCCTAAAAATTCCTGTGATCCTGGCCGACATTACTGTCTTTAAGAGGCTGTAGCGGGCTCTTAAAGCTAGAGCAAAGATATTGGTATCATATGAAGCTAGAAAACCCAAGGAATCCATTGGTACCAACCACATCATGTTAGTATGTTAGAAAGGTGGCTAAATAACGTTGCAAATTAGGCAAAATTTTGGCGAGGGAAAACTGTCATTGCGATTTTCAAAGGGGTCCCTTGGCCGCTCACCTCAAGATATTTCCACCATATCTTGATGCACAAAAGATAGAAATTGGTGCATGAAAATTCACCAGAATGCAGGAAATGAAGTGTTTGACGCTCAAATTTTGGGTGGATGGGTCAAACAAACACAAGGCTTTCATCCAGGAGACCGCTGTTCGTGTCCTGTGTGTCACGTTACAATCAGCTGTTCATTCGTGTCCTGTGTTCACAACGTTCAGCGTCATTTTCACTGTACAAACGTAGTAGTTTTAAGCCAAAATATGTTGTTCTTTCATAAACCTAACTTTAGTGGTTTTGTTGCCTAATCCTAAAGTGACACCAAGGGTAACTAGAGTGGTTTTGATGGCAAGGGTCGTGACAAAGCGGCGGTACGTGACGAATTGGGATGAGAAGTTTCCGGTGATTATACACTAATGAAAACATAGTTCTGAATATTATATTCCATGTCTGCCAATAAATCCCCCTTAATACTACACACTGGTCCTTTAAAGAAGAATTTGGCTGCAATAAATCCATCAGAGTGGGAACACATCCCTTCAGAAACAGAATAATAAAAACAATGCACCGCACAATATGTAAAGCTTCAGTCAGAAAACTCCCCTTGTTTGCTTGAGTGATTAAGAGCCAGTAGATAATGTCACTCCATCTCTGGAGGTTTATGTCACTATCATCGCAATCTGTGGACGGGACTGTGCTTGATGTCTACAGTAAGTGGTGCATAAGACCTGCCATTAACATAAAAATTGACAGTCAAACCACAAAGCCTTTTTCTGCTTATTTTATGGTGTCAATCAAGCAGCATGAGCAGCTTCTCAGGAGATACACTGAGGTAACAATTCATGAAGACTGACAACCCGGTTGAGACGATGTGCGGAAAGAATGACGACCACTTAAGAATAAAAAGGTGCCACATGCACCTAAAAATATACACGATTGCCACTAGAGATACTACACAAGGAAATGTTTGACACGTGTCACATATCCCCAAAATCACATCTCTGGTGGTCCTGTTTTTGGAGAACGCTTTCAGTCTTTAGCAGCATTTTCAATCTTTTTTCATCATATCAATGGTGGAATGTCTTTTTTTTTTCGACTAACAAGACGTGACTGGGATGATGTTATTGTAAACGTTTTCATATGGGCTGACAGGGACTGAAAGAGCTGACACTGAGCCTCTGGGATATGGTGTTCTCTCTTTATTCTTTGAAGATTTGCCTTTGATAACAGACACACAAGCTGCTACTTATCCACGGTAAATACAGGCTACTTAACACTAAAATGTGCACCTCATCTAGATTAGCCCCTGGCTAAGGCCAGCTGTGAATATGCAAAGGATAAAAAGGCTTGTAAGACAACAAGGCAGACTGCTGTCTTAATTATCAAAGCGGATATAGGTGGCATAATCATTTTTGATGATTTTAATGATTTTCAATTAAGCATTGACCATGGCAATCTCCAGTTCTGAAAAGTGAAGCCAATGCAGAAGTGCCTTAAACTTGCATTCTTTCTAATAGCCAGCAGGGGGCGACTCCTCTGGTTGCAAAAAGAAGTCTGATTGTATAGAAGTCTATGAGAAAATGATCCTACTTATCACTTGATTTATTACCTCAGTAAACATTGTAAACATGAGTGTATGGTCTCAATCACTAGTTTCAAGTCTTCTTCAATACAGCATGATGTTCATTTAGTAAATTATGGTCCCATTTAGAATCAAATAGACCATAAAGCAGGGGATGCTTTAGGGCGTTGCTACCTTGTGATTGACAGGTCGCTACTCCCGGTCTGGGAGTTGTCACCCAAAAATGTCTAATTCAGTGTTTGGTTGTACTTAGCTCCACCTTCTCGTGTCACTTCTGGTTGCAAAAAGAACAAAACAAGATGGTAATGGCCCAAAACCAAGATGGTGACGGCCAAAATACTGAACTCAAGGCTTCAAAACGGCAGTCCACAAACCAATGGAAGACGTCACGGTGACTACGTCCACTTCTTATATGCAATCTATGACTTTGACAAGATGAGCCAAAAAACTATATTTTATTTTTTAATACAATGGCCTTCGTAATCTCAAAAAGCCATCAGTCTAGTTACTCTACATAATAATAACACTGAAAACATGTTCACACTTAGTTGCCGGTGTATTAGGTACACCTAGCTAATACAACATCCACAAAACCTTCAAGGTTGCTTCAAAGGCTGTTGTTTGTCATCGTCTGTGTTGCTGTTGTGTTGTTGATATCGATGGGGTGGACAAAATATTGTATTATGCTATACCTCACTTTATTTGGCTATAAATCTATAGTGGTTTGGTTTATGTCTTCTGGGGCTTAAGCGAATAAGAGTAACATCATTTCCAACTCCAGGGACGTCATAGTGGTCTCATGGGTCCAAACAATATATATATAATATTATAAAGGTATAAAATAGCACAACAATAATGTAGACAAAAAAATATTCTTTGATAAATGTTTGACCAAACAAAACTCATATGTACTACTTCTGTGTCATATGTACTATATATGTACATTTGACACAGATGTGGCAGACTGAAAACATCATTTTGTACTAAAACTGACTTTCCACTTGTCCTTTGACCTGTCACAATTCTGAGCTATTTGCTCCTGTGTGAACTTGACTCATGACCTTTGAAACAGCCATTAAGCAGAAACCACAAGGTCACGGCCGGTATCGACCTGCTGTTACTCTATGTATTGAGCAACGTGTAGGGACCGGGACCTCTCTGAAGGTAATTTGTCACATTCATACGTAACTACTGTAGCTTCAATTCCACTGGGACTCCATGTTTCACCCGCGTCTATTGGAGAAATTTCTCAAACGGTGCGGCTGTAGCTAGTCAAGGTGGACACTTGAGGTCAAACATGGTCGTTTGTAGCTCCACAAGGTGCTCTGTTGATGATGCTGAGGGTAACCCCCTTGCAACGGCCCCCCTACCAAGTCACACTGTCAACACCGTTAATTCATAGTTTGACATTTTGGGGAATACGCTTATTTGCTTTCTTTTGGAGAGTTAAATGATAATATTGATACCTGTACAGCATGTAACACCACCATAAAAACAACACTTGATAGTTTTACATTCTGTTTGTGTACAAATTAAACTAGAATTGTGTTTGTATTGTTGGTAGTAAGGCTGCACGATTATGGCCAAAATGATAATCCCAATTTTGATCAATACTGAGATCACGATTATTTACAAATTTATAAAAATTAGGGTTGCACGATGTTGGAAACAACTGACATTGCAATTATTTTTCAGGAATATTCACCCTAACGTTTTGTTAGCTACATTTTAAAGTTAAATGCTTCAATCTGGTGCACTTCAAGAGCAAAATTTGATGCTCTCAATTTAATCATAAACACATTGGTTGTATAGATAATATCTATCCCCAAAAGTGAAGCCAAAACATCTCTATCGCCAGTTGGTGACTGGTATCGATATGCTGCAGAGTTTTCTATGAGCAGAATGCACATTTTAAACGTCAATATTGCAGGCAATCATGTTCATTTAACTGCGGGAAGCCAATACCATGATCGTGAATAATATTTGATTAATTGTGCAGCACTAGTTGGTAGGATTATATTTTTAACTTTGGACAGAGCCAGGCCAGCTGTTTCCTCCCGTTTCCAGTCTAAGCTAAGCTTCCTGCTTCCAGCTCCATTGTTACTGCACAGATATGAGAGTGGTTTCAATCTTCTCTTAGCTCTCAGCGAGAAAGCGAATAAGGTTTTTTTCCCACAATGTCAAACCTTTCCTTTAATCAAAAACAAAATAGCCACCTTTGACTGTAGATTTACCGGATCATATTTTCTCCCATTCTGAAAACTCATCCTGTTTGATTCCTCTCAAAGGCGGGATATTTGCAGACTCATGCCGAGAGTCTCTCTCTCTCTCTCTCTTGCTTCTTTAATGAAAAAAAAAAAAGATGTTGTTTCAGTGTTGAGAATAGCTTGAGAATGTCCAAACAAAGGCAGAAATGTCTGCGAGTCTATCAAATTCAGAAGAGGAAATTCAGGAGAAAAACACTGCTTTGAAAAAAAATTAAAAGTTTTGAAAGAACACAAACATTAAGCCGAAGTGTAGGCACCGCAGCAAAGTACTACAAATATCATCAAGCTGCCATTCAGTGGTACAAACTGCCATAACGACCTGAAATACGAAGGCTGCGACAAACAACCAAAAATTCTTACGCCAAACAAGCTCTACTTGTGTTGCCCTGCAGCAGAAACATTGAATTACCTTCCACATTGAAGGGCACAGAAACGTTGACTCAAACTGTAAAGATAGGAATGTTCTCAATGCACTAATGAGGCTTTTTATGTACCTGTGTCTCTCTCAAGTAAACACAGATGCAGGTGTGGAAGTAGAGCACAATTTTCACAAGAATGATTGTGCTGGTAAATTCTGAGTGAGAAATCTACAGAGAAGACAATGCGATGACATGTCTGACTTAAGTTTTGGTGTCGACATCTGTTTCTATCGGTCTAAAAGTAGCTCTACTTATTGCACCTGCGCTTGGATATACTGCCTATTAAAATCAAGTTTTCACTTAAATACTGAAAATGAATCTACAACAATCAGACAAATGTTAAACCAGCCCGCTCTCACCAAATGGCATACGCCTTCCCATGAGATCAGGTTGGTAAAACATTCAACAGTCACATTCAATCAAGCATGTCAACGTCTGTAATAATGATTAGCATGACATTAATTGTCATTCTTCATGCTGCTGTGAATGTGGACCCTCTCTGACTCTCTGTGTTAACAGGAATGACCTGCAGCATGGATGTCAGCAGCTTCATGCAGGGGTACACCTGTGACTTATACAGCCGGGCTGTCAGCTACAAGGATCAACTGCTGCAGGGACAAGTGACAGTTCTGCACTTTGCATCGTAATGCAGGTCCAACCGTTCATCACAAGCAGGACTCCTTTACCTTGAACACTATCATGCATTGCAGGGCATCTGATGTGGGGACAGCCGTGACTACACAGGCATGGGCTGAGGATTATGTAGAGTCCAGGACTGCAGAAAGCACACACAATATGAGATCTATTTCCACAGCCAAGTTAGGGAAATGAAAGTTTGCAACAGAAGGATAAAGTCCTTTTCTAACAGCTCCGACTGTTGTTTGGGAATGTTATTCGATCCCTCGTGGACAATGACTGTGTCAACATCCAGATGGTTTAACATAATCTGTCGGACTTTTTCTCTTATCTTTTACATTTGGGCTGAAGACACAGTATGTGTTTGCCATTTTTATTCATGCAGTTTGTGAATGGAGAGTTGGAAATAGCGGGGGAACCATCTGACCTGTCTGACAGAAGGTCAAGACCAAGACTGGATGCTGGCAATACGCCCTGGTAAGAGTTGGATGGGCCCCAAGCACATGAGCTTGGACGTAGGCAGCAGAGTGGGGTGAGAAAAACTCTCCTGGGGTTCTGGGCAGGTGTGGAACAGTGTTTGCTTTTGCTCTCAGATTTGATATCAGAAAATCCCCCATGGTTGGTGTAAAGACACCGGAAGGTACAGCTCATCGGAGAGTGTCATCGATGCAGTGAGGAGGTTGAGGATTTCCAGGACGAGTGTTTACCCCGCCAGGGTTTGCTCTTAACAGAAATCCAGGGCTCCTTTGTATGCAGAAAGAAGCAGGACCAGGTGTCTGATAAAAGGTCTATAAAAGTCTGAGAGAAGTTTGTTAAAAAGCTGAGTCAGTCTCTGATATTTTTAAAGTACTAAGTCAGGGGAAAAGGCCAACAAGTCCAGTTGACTTGACGTAGCACTTCTAGTTATTAAATATGAGTTACAGCAGCAAAATCCACATGATAAGGAGCCGTACACATGCCTCGTTTTTGATAATATGACAGAATACCATCTCAGAATGTTTAGATTAGTTCGCTAGAATGATCACACCGGTATGATATGCATCAAAGGGTGACACAGTTTAAACAGAGAAAATATGAAAATATTGAGATATACACTGTGTTTTGATATATAGCCTAAAAATATCTAGATATTATTGATAAGCCATATCGCCCAGTCCTAAATGGATTATCAGATGAGATCAGGTCCATTAAAATGTGTCCCATAATACCTAAAATAAAAAGTTCTGAAACAAGATGAGAAAGTTCTGGACATACAATATCTAGGTTTCAGTGTGCATATAAGCTCCTTGTATTTGCTGTTCCTCTCCACTCTCAAGGTCAAGTGAAAGTTCAAAAAAACAAACACTTTCTCAGACACCCTGGCAGCAGAAGTAAATTTAGTCTCCGTAGACATAGCTGTGAGCCAAACCAAGCAGAAACAAAATGAATCACAAGTTTGTACGAATACACACAGAAAAAGAATATAAACTCTGTACTCTGCTCTTTCGAAAGAATTGTGTCTGAAAGCCACCAACAGAGGTTGTTAGGGGAGGAACTTTCTAACATCGATCTGGTCTCACTAACCAGGCACAACTCAGTTAATCTTGAATTCCACAATAAACCCAATAAAATAAGATTTCTGAAAAAACAAAGCCAAAATCAGATAAGCTGTTTCACCAACTGATAGCTACCTTACGCTGTTAAAACATATTGGTCAATATCAAATTTCCTCAAATGTTATTACCTCTGGAATCAGATATTTCAGCCTTTCGATGCTTTAAACAGTTTATTTTATCTCAATATCTGAATTCAAACTGGCATTAAAGTTCTTGCAACACAAGGCGCGTTCATCAACCTGCCGCTGCTGCAGTAGAAGGCAGACAGGTGTGCACTGTTTTGCCCAATCAGCCTGGCGATTATCCCTCCGTAAAGGGCCATCGGCGGCAGCAGCCCTGACAAGCGACGGGATTAGCGAGAGATGCAATTAAGGCCTCAACAGGGAATCGGTGTCTGACACACACAGATAGGATTGTGGCTGCATCTCCACACATACATGCATTATGCTCACACTGTGAAGTGGAAAGCTCACCTTGAGTCACATCAGATGACTCCGCCATCAATTTATTTATTTGTGTGTGTGTGTCGGAGTTGGTGGGGAGCCCGAATGCTTGGTTACTGTCAATTACCTACCGCATTCACCGCTGCAAACCAATTATCACATGCAAATTAATAAAACTGGTACAGGATTATCTTTGGAATAATACATAGGAAAATGACAAAGATTAAGCGGTACTGACACTCAGATCCTTCACAGGAAATGGTCTGCAGTTCAAAGCATATTTCCCATTAGATATTCAATATGCAAACAACAGTAAGCCAATATCAGTTAAGTTTGAGAATAAGGTCATGATGTCTCATATCAGATTAATTTTTAAATTATCTAGCAGGTCATTGCAGCTGAGTGTTCAGGCGCTGTCAGAGCAGATTTTGCAAGGTCAATTTTACTCACTGTGGAGAAAAACAAGCAGGATTGGAAGTAATGTGAGCAGGGTTGCGAGCATTAGGCCGTGTTCAGACCAACTTTAGCATGCAACCTTCTCATTCATTTGATTGATTGATTGATTCGGGTGCCAACGCAGAGGGCGATTTGGCAAAAAACATGAACCAGGCTCAACTTTAGCTGAAACGCAACATAATGCCATCTGGCAAGGCAAATCAAATACATGCAAGAGCTCATTCTGGGTAATTTCTGTTTTAACGTGAACACAATGGCGCGACCAAAACTTGTAGCAGAGTGTAAACCTTGAGTTGACATGTGTTTACGGTCCTTTTGTGATTGTCCCCGGTGCAAATTCTTTTCTTGGGGCTCCCACCCCAAACACAACCGCACGCTCGTGCGCACACACACAACCACTCCAGACAATTGCAAAGCAGACAATTGCTATGCCACCATGTAGAGGCTCACCATGCAACTCCCATACAGCATACCAGCCTTCGATCAGCACCACGGACAGCGGCCGGAGCGCCAAATTTTATCAACGCTAACTTAACAGCCTGCGCTGGACTCAGCAGCCAAATGTTACCACAAGACACAGATTTCAGAATGCACATTTTCCCACGTATGAGACGTAACAATAACAGTGCAATAGACTTAAATCCCTGATCCCACTGCATAATAACAATAAGAAACCAGTACTCAACCATTACAAGTTTATCATACAGGTATTGTGTTCCGCTAAGTCAAAAACAACACTGCTTTATGAACTATGTCCTTTTTTATTGCAATGTCCTGGCCATGAAAGATGCAGGGCAACATGGCACGTCGTTTTGAGCTGAACTCCTGTCAGACGCCAAGCTGTTTCTATTTATTCTTGTCTCTCGCCTTGAAAACGCCTCAACGGACCAGGAGCGGCTGAAGTTGAAATGAGGAGTTATCTATGCAATACCTCCTCATTAGTTTGGGTGTTTTGAAGTAGGTTTTTATGAGGTACTTAAGCATAGTCAGTGTATTACCTACAGTAGATGACGGGTGGCACGCCCCCAGTTTGGAGAAACAGACCAGAGTTACCGCACAGGAGCAAAGCAATGTACTGCTGTGGACGGAGCAGGCAGCAGAATGTATTTTAGCCACCTAAAAGAAAGGCCCACCTAAAAAAATCAATATCAGTTTGAGTGTGCACTATATTTAGAATATTTCCACCGCTTTACCTTGCTGTCAGACAGCCCTTTCTAACACGGAACTGAAGCTGTATGCTCTCACCAAAGCCACCAGACTCCATTGAAAAAAACTAGACCAGCAACTCCCGTGTCCTGCAAGGTAAAATTACAGTTTTTTGTCTCATAGCAAGGTAAACCAACGAAAATATACTAAATATAGCGTACACTTAAACAGATTTTTTTAGGTGGACCTTTCTTTTAGGTGGCTAAAATATGTTTTGCTGCCAGCCACGTCCACAGCAGTACATTGTTTTGCTTCATTGCGGTAAATCCTGTCTGCTTCTCCAAACTGGGGGCGTGCCAACCGTCATCTACTGTAGGTAATACACCGACTATGGATAAATAAATACCTCATACAACCCCACTTCAAAACACCCAAACTATCCCTTTAAATGATTTGGATATTTGTTTGTTGTTGATTCCCGCCAGTCCACCAGACTCAAGACAAAGCTTGCACCAGAAACATAATTCTCGACATTGTTAATCCCATGGGCTTCAATGAAAGTGAAAGAGGGAGAGTGAATATTAACAGAGACTGATCAATAAGTCTATCAATAATTTAAGCACAGACAATAACATGAGAGTGAAATTGTATTGCAAGGTTAAAATATATAGCTGACACATATTAAGCAACTCACTGCACCACAGCGCATTAAAACCCAGCAACAGTACATCAGTAAACAATCTATTATGGGCTTTTTATTTGTGGTCAACGAGAGCTACTTGACGGATTGGTCAGCTCTACTCACATTACCAGATCATTGACCAGAGCATTCACAGCTCTGCATACAAACTGGAGAGTAAGCTGGCGTTGCTTTCTTAGAAAGTCTTTCTGATTGCTCCACCAGTCAACCTTGTACCTCTCTTCATGTCCCCAAAGCTCTCAACGCTGCTATGTGTGTCTCCAATTAAAGCCGTCTCCCTCCCTGGCTCGCTCGCTAGTCTCTACACACACACACACACACACTCACGGCCTCACTCTCCACACACTCGTATTTCTGTCCTCACTTTCTTCTGCTCCTCTGTCAATGGATGCTCTTTACGTTGCAAGGAGACGCCGCACATCCCCCATTGTAATGACCTCCACTGAGACCGGGGAAGCTGTTTGTAAATCCCCAGTTGTTTGTTGGAGGACTCTGCTATTAAATAAAGACTCGTCGCGACACAGTGTAGTGTGCACATCAGCTGCTTGTTATCAGTTCGCATGCCGTTGTAGAGATGCCAGCATCCAGATGAGGGGGTCATTTGCAAAATGCTACAAAGGACACTGCCGCCCTCGGCCCGGTCCCAAAACCTTTTCAAGGACTCTTTCAATCACTGTAGAAGCTTATAATTAACCCCCGTGCAGAGACTACATTTGCATCACGTACGATCCAATGTGTGCTTAAGCTGCCGGCGGAGAAAAACATTTACTTCAGCCTCGTAGCGGTAATTAAAAGTATGATATCTCTCCCACCTGGTGTCCCATATTGCAAAAGTGTGTCAACACAAGCGGTAAACACAACCATTAATCAACGTAAGACAGCAGTCCAGGGTAATGAAAATCAAAAATTATTGGTGATAATACACAACATTAATACAGTAGGCTCTACTTACGAAAATAGAACTGACAGTAAAGTCTTGCAGTAAGTGAGATTTTCATGTGAGGGTCCAACGTATTAGCCCACATCACAAAGTGGGGCTGCAGTGGAGGACAGCGTCCCATCTCTACCTGCAGAACTGGGATGCAGAACGGGAAAATGTCTGGAGGTAATTTCTCAATAATTATTATAAATTATTATGAAAGTCAATAAACGTGTTTTCAGGTTTAGAAAATAGATGGATCAGTGGTTGGATATAATGTAACACATTATTCAATGCCATTATATCAACAATGTTATAATAACAATAAATGTTGGATTTTTTTCTAATATTTAAGCTTTGTCAATTTAATGAATGTTATATAGAGTTTGACTTTTTCACTTTCAGTTAATGAGCCTCAGTCTCCATTATCAGTATTTTTTATTATTATTAATTTTAGATATGAATTGATACATTTCATAAGTTGTCTTTTAATTATGTTTCATAGTATTTATCATTCTCTCTCTCTGGTAAACCATGTGAATTGCTAAATATTATGTATCATGTGGCTAGTTTGGCCTCAAATGGAAAAAAATTATCTAATAATAATATATTAGGGCTGTCAAAGTTAACGCAATAGTAAAGCGTTAACGCAAATTCGTTTAAACGTCTGGTTCAGTTTTAAAGCTAGAGTGAAGATACTGGTATCATATAAAACTCGAAAACCTGAGGAATCCATTGGTACCAACCATGTCATACTAGCTTTTTTTTTACTAAACCTAACCAAGTAGTTTTGTTTTGTTTCAATTTAAAATGTTTACCACATGTTTAGACCACATGCTTCTTTAACTTTGTCTGTCTGCTGTTTGCCAAAACAGGCCAAAACAAAGAGCTGAAAGATGCTAAATCGTAGAGCTGAAGAGATCTGCAGAGTTTCTATGTTTGTCACTAAGAGCAACCCCTTTCAATTTAAACATTATTATTAACGTTACACATTATTTGATACACTTTGAATATAGAAATGTGGTTTAAAACAGCTCTAAATAAAGAAGCAAAGAAAACGTTTTAACTAAAGAAAGAAATCTCGAAAGAATCATCGAAAGAAAGAAATCTTAGACAAAGAACATTATTCCCAGGTATACCTTTTAAGCTCAATAACTGTCACTGTCCCTGTGGTGTGTATAAAAAGCCTGCATTGCAGAGTGCACTTGAAAGTTTCCTAAAGTGGGGAAAATTGGCCTTCTAATGACATGCTGTCAGTAATGAATGTCAGTGGCCAGATGCTTGCACACAGCCTGAAAATGAAATTGGCACTTTGCTAGCAGCATTCCTGCCAGGCCCAAGGACTCGCTACCTCCTATTTAATCTGTCACACACATCCATTATATGCAACAGTGACGATTATGAAAAAAGATCTGCATCCTTCCGAGGGACCCTGTGTACTCTGTTGTTGATTAAAAACAAATCCCAGAAAGTCATTGGCATCCATTAGAATCATTTCTGGGCTGTCATCGGCTTGACAGGAGTAACCCTCACTGACAGCCACAGATTCACAGCATCCCTAATAGCAGAATCATCTCCGTGAGGCCATGTTATTGCTGGTAAAAGAAACTAGCAGGAGACACTGTCCATTCACCCCGGTTTAAATTGGCCAATGCCCAGTAGGATAATAGAGATGATGACTGCTAAATGATTTTTAGTCATTAGGCAACACTCTACGAAAAAATTCAGTGATTGATTCCCTCTCCGGTTATGACATTTTTTTGATGAATATATACCATTAAATACTGTACAATGGGCCTCATGCAGCAACATTCTCATATTTTCTCTTAATTTTCTGTTAAAGGTCCAATGTGTAGGATCTGGCGGTACCTAGTGGTGAGGTTGCAGATTGCAACCAACTGAAGCCTCTCACATACGCCAAGTGTGCCCCCTAAACACTATATAAATGCAGGTATTAGCATAGATAACGCCCCTAAACACTATATAAGGGTAGGCGTTGTGCCGTGTGCAAATACTCTGGCATATGCCTAAGAATTGGAGAGATGCCACCAAATACAGGCTGTAAGAAGAACTTCAGCAGTAGTGAAATTGAGGTAGTGTTAAATAAACTTAAACAAAGTAAACATGTGATTTTCTAGAGCGTCAGTACTAACGTTACAGGAAAATCAAAAAGCGTCAAAGACCAGTGTGTCAGCCATTCAGCAGTTGAACGCACAAGATATCATCCAGGGGTTCTATAGTCTTAATTGGGATCAATGGACCAATAGGATTTATTTAGCCCACTGATTTGATATTCCAATCATTATAATTACTCGAAAACCATAAAATGTATACAAAAAGTTGACGTAGACACCGTGATGTCCCCCATTGGTTTTTGGACTACGGTTTTGAAGCCTTGAGTTTGGCATTTTGGCCGTCGCTATCTTGTTTTTTTGCAACCAAAAGTAATAGGAGAGGGTGGAGCTAAGTACAACCGAACGCTGAATAAGACACTTTTAGGCGACCAAAGTGTTACAATTAACTTTCATGAATTGAAAACACACTGTGAAAGGTTCAAAGTTGTCTATTTGACTCTAAATGGGAACATAATTTACTAAATGAACAGCATGCTGTATTGAAGAAGACTTGAAACTAGCGATTGAGACCATGAACTCATGTTTACAATGTTTAAAAAGGTAATAAATTAAGTGAGAAGCAGGGTCATTTTCACTGGGATCAATGGACCAATAGGATTTCTTTAAAACGTACGTTTCCTTGCGTTGGACAAACTATTTGTGGATAGTGAAAACAAGATGTTTTTTCTTATCTTGGTAAGAGTGCTCTCAATCACTCGTAAAATGTTCTCTTACCTAAGAGAAGAGCAAAAATAAGAAAACACTGATGACTCACAGAAATAAATGGGTACTAACAAAGAACAAATTGTGGACACTAACAAAAATAAGAGGAAATTTGGTCTTATATCACTTCCTGCATGAGGCCCAATGTTTCATAAAAAAAGTAGAACTATATATAGCACTAATGTTAGTCATGTTTCCCCATTAGTGGCTCACTCATCAGCTGTTTGACTAATAACATCCCATCATATTCATACACAAGGCAGCTCATGTCGATGCTATTTTCTGTTGCAGCTCCTTCCACTTCTAAAACCCTCTCCTATTGTGTTGAAGTTTTTTTTTTTTATTGTTTACTAAGATTTAATGTTCATGTATATTTATTAAGAGGGAATAAGTTCTCCCATCTGAATCCTCATTGCTGCTCTGATACTTTGAGAGCTCTATAAGATGTTTTCCGCCAGCTATATAACAATTCTCCATAAATGATAGATCCCTGGACGGAGGCGTCTCCAGATGAACTGGAAAATGTAAATGGCATACCGCAACAATTGTACAGCTATTTAGTAACTGATGTAAGGAGACTGTTCACAATTGTTCTTGTTCTTTCTAGAGAAATTTACCGTCAAGGCTGGGCACTTTGAGTGACACAAAATATAGCTTGGCAGCCATTAACAGTGACCTTTCATTAAGGTGCTGGCTTTTATGGTTTCCATTATTGAGATGTTGTTATGACCATTGCTTTTACGGCCAAATTTCGCTTCAAGTTATTGGAAACAATGAATGTCATTTCGAAAGACATCAAACACCAATCATCCTGCCAATACTTATGTTTGCCCTTGTAAAAGCATGAGATAGTAAATCTTGAGCATAATAGGCATCATCACAGTAAGCGTGCAATTAGTGACCTGTTGCAATTAACCCGTTCACTTAAGATAAAATGGTACCATTGAGATTTTACCATCGATCGTTCAAAGCTTTTATTTGCAGGTTTTTCTTTCGTTCCTCTCAACAAAAGTGTTGGGATCTTTAAGTATGCAGAAGGAAGAGGAGCAGAGCAGCCTCTCCAGGCCTCATAAAAAGCAACATTCAACGTCCCTAATTAAACTGAACTCTCCCCTTTCCAACAGCGAGCGAGGTTTTGGAAACATAATAGAGCCTCCTCGGGTCCTCTCTCAGCCTCATATCAGCCTCCTGCATCAGCTACTCTTCTGGAACACTGCAGGCTGCAACAATCAATAAAGAGAAACTTCATAAATTGGATATATCTCCTCTATAAAAAACACGTACTAGTTACTGTTTTAAAACAGACTAGCCATGGTGGAAATACTTGATTTAAATGCATTAAATGCTGAATGACACCACGTCTTAAAGCTGGAAAAGGTAATGGTCGGTAATCCTCTGTAATGGTCCCTGGAGACTAACTGAGTCACACCAATTACCTGATAAATCACACAAATACCCAAGTGCATAAAGTAATGGACAGAGAGAGGAGACTGTATGCTTTGAGCAAAGAATAAATAAAGATCATAATGTATATATAGTCGGCATTTCTAATCTAGTTGTTTTTCTCAGTTTTTTTGAGTATTGACATTTAGATGCAGTCAGACATTTAACCTCAGGGAAGAAAACACCCCCAGATTTCTGAAACTATAGCTCAGCACTGAGTTGATAGCTCTGACAAATGTTAAGGATGGTTGTAAAACACATATGTCAAAACAACTACATTTGCCACAGACATCTATATTCATAGGGGGAACCCAAAGCCGGCCCTAGGCTTATGTGATATAGGTGAATACTAGGGGTGCCATCCATCCATAGGGGCGCCCACATAGACTGGATATAAGAAACTGACATATCACCGTGACGTCACCCATTGGTTTGTGGACTGTAGGTTTGAAGCCTCGAGTCTGTCATTTTGGCTGTCGCCATCTTGTTTTTTTGCAACCAGAAGTGACATGAGAGGGTGGATCTAAGTTCAACCGAACGCTGAATAAGATATTTTTAGGCGATCAAAAGGTTATAATTAACTTTCATGAATTGAAAACACACTGTGAAAGGGTTAAAGTTCAAAGACGAAAACACGGACAACTCCCAGACCAGACAACGACGTGTTAGCGACAAGTCAATCACAAGGTAGCCACGCCCTAAAGCATCCCCTGCTGTATGGTCCATTTTACTCTAAATGGGACCATAATTTACTAAATGAACATCATGCTGTATTGAAGAAGACTTGAAACTAGCGATTGAGACCATAAACTCATGTTTACAATGTTTACTGAGGTAATAAATCAAGTGAGAAGTAGGCTCATTTTCTCATAGACTTCTATACAATCAGACTTCTTTTTGCAACCAGAGGAGTCGCCCCCTGCTGGCTATTAGAAAGAATGCAAGTTTAAGGCACTTCTGCATTGGCTTCACTTTTCAGATCCGGAGGTTGACCACTGGGCGCCCCAAATGAGGGCAGGAAAAATAATCTAAATTTATAGCTTTTACAAATTTTTACTAATATAATTTTACTACTATTATTTCAAAATATAAAAAAAGCCCACAAAACATAACTATGTAGCCTATTGAATAGGCCCTATTTTCTGGATTGCCCAGAATTGGAAAGACTATTCAGGTGTTTGGGAATTAAGCTAGAACATCATTTTGAGTGTGCTGCTTAGTAGATTTGTTGGAGCAGACTAGTGTCGGCTTTCTTTGGATGATAGTAATGTTTGCTAATTTAATGGCTAGCTAGAGTTGTCAGTTACTCCCACCATTTGAGCATTAGCTACTTAATGTCCTTCATTCTGGTGAATTCTACATTCCCTGCATCAAGTTATGGTGGAATTGTCTTGAGATGAGAGGTCACGGGACCCCTTTGAAAATCGTCATGCCAGTTTTCCCTCACCAAAATTTAGCCTAACTTTGGAGTGTAATTTATCCTCATTCTCAACAAACCAACATAACATGGTTGATAAAAATGGATTCCTTTGGTTCTCTAGTTTCATATGATACCAATATCTTCACTCATTTTAAGACTGAGCCAGCTAAAGCCTCTTAATAGACAGTAATGTCGGCCGGGATCGCCAGTGATACCGCCGGTGTTAAGAGGGTTTTATAAATATTATCTAGGGGTACTGAGATGAAATTTAGCTGTTCTTGAGCACCCCTAAAAAGAGTCTAAAATCAATACATAAGGGGCACAAGCTAAAATCTCACCTAGGGCACCAAATTGGTCAGGGCTGACTTGGTGAACCTCTTCACTGTTGGTAGATATAAAAAATAAGTGGACAATATCTAGATTCAGAGATCCTTAAGAAAATTCTGAGTCAATATTTATCTCACTGACATGGCTTTTGTGCAATGACCTTCAAGTGGCAAATGAAATTGCTGTTCCTATAAGATAGGAAGCTAGAACTCGTCTTGACTTGCTGCTGGATGCTCTTTGGATAAAAAAAACAGTCTTAATGCGGGTCAAAACACAGTCCTTCAAAAATCACCCGGCAATCACTTCAAATGCCAACAGTAACTCTCTGGTACAGCTTTCCGTGGCCTATAAATGACCCAAAGAAAGAGAAGAAATGTGGATACTTAGAGCACGAACTCAACAAAAGTGAGGGTGAAAAGGCCGCCGATATGTCACAGTGGCAAATGCTTGAATAATAATGCTGCTTTATAAATGTTTGTGGGAGTTGCAGGAGTAAATTACGAGCAAGATGGTGAGCGAGTGAGTCGGAAACCCAGAAAATCAACACTGTGCTACGTAATTGAGTCACCGGTATTGATCGGTAACCCTATTAACCCCTTTTCCGGTTAGATTAATATGGATATGTGTCCTTTAATGATCATTATGGTTTTATTCAGCATGGGAGGAAGAGAAATACGTGTATAGGTGGTGCACTGTGGTGTATCCCTGGAGACCATCTTTTCTATCTGGCTGCTCTCTCGACACACTCATGTCTCCATGATATCTCCATCTCTGCTGCTATCAGTTAATGAAGCCCGGTCTGGAGCGTGGAGCAGCACTAAACCAATCTGCAGGACACACGGTGGGAAGCAGGGGGGATTTGTGGACAGCGAGACACTCGCAGGCACTTAGACTGTATCAGATTTTAAACCAAAGCTCGATGCCCCCGAGCTATCTTTGACTCTACATACCAAATGGAAAAACCTAAATATGGTAATACAAAATATTGCCTCCAGATTTACTGTACGCAACAAGCGTGGGCACCAAGGAGGCATGTTGCTGGAGTGTAAAAGCCATCAGTAATTGAGTTGGCAGCAGGACCTCTGAAACGAAAAACGTCGAAGATAGCTGGGGAGGAATATTCCCCTAAGGTGTCTGCATTGCACCAATAAGGAAGTAGCCGAGCCTTGTGAGTGGAAGGTGCAGTCAGGTCCGCCGAATTGCACGCAAGCCTATCAGTCTGAGAGCGACTTCTCCAGAGGGAGTGGATCCCCCACACTCAGCTGTCTGCAGTGAGCTGTTTTTCTCTC
The DNA here is from genome assembly GCF_043250625.1 of Sebastes fasciatus. NCBI lineage: Eukaryota > Metazoa > Chordata > Actinopteri > Perciformes > Sebastidae > Sebastes > Sebastes fasciatus. The sequence goes on along the minus strand of NC_133808.1, from coordinate 24,048,303 downwards.
AGGGGGTAATTTGTGGCACCGCATAGTGAGACATCAATTCTTTCTGACATGTTGTGTAGAAAATAGGAACATTTAAAGGCCTTTATTTGTCATCGTTTTTTCCTCAGACAAATTTATTACCATGGAGGTCGCTGGCCTTGAGGCACCCAGCCCGGGGTTATTGTGTATCTTTTTCATGCTCATGTCAGTGGCTCTCTCTGCTCAGGATTGGGAATACAGATGTATGGAGTTGAGTGATAACAATCGGCCGCATACTTCCTAATGTTCTGGCTATTAAACTTGTTGCACATTTGGCAATAACACAGATAATTGCGGCACTCTGGCTTTTCTGACAATCATGCTAAACACTTAGGAGCCTATGGAGTGTGGCACGCCGGACAAACTGCTAATACGCTAAGTGGGCAGCATGACAAATACCACAAAGTGTGAATATCGCTGAGTGCAAATTAGCAGCGCTGCAGAATATATTAAACACATGATAGCTAATTTATGCATGTCTTTGATTTCACAGCGGTTCTAGCTTGCAGCAGTTGGCAGCGAAGTTGAGAGTGAATACACAGTGCGGTAAGCTTCCATGTCAATTTGACTTGGTTTCTCAAACTTCTCGCTTGAATAAATACTCCATCTGTCTGAGCTGATCTCATCACCAACACTGCATCTAATCCTCCTCCTTAGACATCAGACGATACTCGCTGGCGATTCTCCTCCAAGTCAGATGACATTCTGGGGCTCGCCGAGGGAGCAAAACCTCGCTGAGCCCCCCGAATGGCTTCCAAGGTGACATTTTCATCCGAGCCCTCTCCTCACAGTGGACTTCTCCGTCTCCATCAGGATTTCTGCATCGTTACCAGCCTCACACAATGTCATCTATCTTTTCCTGACATATGCACACATGTGCGTACAGACACGAACACAAAACTGTGTACATGCGCACACGCTAAACATAACAGACTATGATGCTATCACATACAGTCACATATGTCTGCAGGGAGCACAGACAGACACACAAACCTAGACAGACACAGAAGACGCACACACACACACATTTTCTGAGCCTCTCCAATAACTGAAAGAGGTAGAGGAAGCTCACAAAGGGAGTAATGTAGCACTAGGGAAAATGCCAAGTGTCTTATTAGTGGTTTAGTAGAGATGGCTGGGAATCGATGAGCGACCCCACTGGTCACAACACAGCACTCCCAGAGACACACATCACGGCACTCAGTCTGCACTGGCCTATCCATCATAACAAAACAAAAAAAGAAAAGTCTTCCACAGCTAAAGACTTTCTAGCTCTCTTATCCCCCTTCTGTTCAGTGCTTTGGGAGAGACGTGAGAGTGCTGCCAAGCAAAGGCACGTGCAACATAAGGAGTCCCTTATTTTCTGCTTTGGTCCTTGGAGAGAACTCCTCTACTCCACCTCCATACTGCAGACAACTTTACTTTATAGAAGTCATTTATTTATTTCATTTTATTCCTTTTTTAGTAACAGCTGATTAAGGAAATCCTGTTTCTGTTTTAACCTTGTTAATGTATACATGTAAATAATGGACTATGGCAGTAGTGCTAGCAGTACAAAGTAACTTTTTGCAGTACTCGTTGGTAGAAATATTTTACCATCTGTTTGTTGCAGTAATAGATATAAAGCTATAGCTTACATACAGGTAATAATATGATTATCTGTAATCTTTTTTGGGGTTGTGATTTATCATTATCATCGTTGTTATTAGATATATACTGTATGTGCTTAACCCAAATGTTCCTTTTGTGTGCAACTATCTTGCAACATTAAACAACAGTTTAATGATTAAGAAATGTATTTTGCATGCAAATAAGGTGCCACGGTGCATAAAAAGCATCAAAATAGAGCTTGTTTATCAAACCCCCCCCCCTACGGAGGTGTTGTTAAAGGTTTTTCCTTTATCTTGATCCTCCCCAGAGCTACAAATATTTTTCCTTGAGGCTCCCTGACTGACTGGGAGGAAATGCATGATCCTCCCTCCACCATAAATAACCATATTTCATTATATTCGCACCAAAAGCAGGTAGGATTGGGGAAAATAAAAAGCCAAGGCTGACCTTTTCCAACAATTACGTTTAGTACACCCTGGACAGGTCGCCAGACTATCACAGGGCTGACACATAGAGACAGTCAACCCATTCACTCTCACATTTGAAACAACAAATAAGACGCTAAATTAGTCCAGCCAATGCAACGAGCATCCAGCACAGAGGGAGTGAGAGCTGTCACCAAAACAAACAGCTAATTTATTAACAAAATGTAAATCCTACTTATAAATAATCACATCATCATACAAGCTGTGTGTGTGCACTTCAGCAGAATATGGGTCCATGATGACAGCCACCTCTCCTACCATACAAAACCAACAAATTGGGTATTGTGGCTGTCCACTGGTGGCACATCTCCATACAGCGGCACCAGCTACATCCACTTCTTCTGGCAACGATGCCAAGGTAACGTTACGCAAAGTTAAAGTTGTATGTCCCTCCGCTGTTGCATAATAATAGCATAAAGAACGGAAACAAAGAAGAGGAAGAAAACTAGCCTGGCTCTGTTCACAAGAAACAAAGCCCATCTAACAGCACCTCTAAAGCTCATTAATTAATGTGTTCGATCTTCTCATCTAACTCTTGGTTAGAGAGGCCTATTTCTCAAAATGTTGAAATAGTCCCGCACAAGGTCTCATCATTTTCCAACAACCTCCAGTTCACAAACAAAAGCACTTCAAAAGCAAGTCAATTTAAGCAGTCATTAAAAAAAGAAGAAGCATTTGCTGGTGTGTGTCTCTCTGACTTGAAATTGACTTGATTTTAAAGACTGGTGCGCCACACAGCTGCTGCAGAGATGACACCCAGTATGATTAATGAACGACTAAAGTGGGGATGTGGTCACAGACCAGTCAAGATGACACATTTCCATTCTTTCCCTCTCATTCTTCTGTCTCTGTTTAATCATTAGGCAAGCTGTTGTGAACTTATTGAAAGAGACGGGATAAACAAGGTTATTCCACATGAAAGGTGTGCAGAATACGTGGCAGCGGCGCGACAGACAGGGAAACAGCTGGTGGCTAATGGCGTTTCCGAAGAAGAGCTGCTGTGATTCGGACCATCTTCCATACTGCACTCTGTTTTTTCAGCACCAACACTTTGACAAGGCTTGGCCTCATCACGACTTCCTGATTTACCTTTGTCCATACCTGCACTCAGCCGGAAAATGAGCTCTAAAATGCCAAAGTCGCTCAAGGGACCCATTGTTAAGTGTTATTCAGTAAAGCCCAGCCGCTGCAATAGCTGCCTGTCAAAAACAACCCGGCAGACACTCCACCGGCGGCTCCAAAGCCCTGCTCACCTGGGACAAATACTATTTGGGAATGTGGAAGTGATTTGTGATAATTTCAGGTCTCAGTCTGTTGGGTGATTTCAGCCCAGTGTGAAAAATGTTGTGCCACTGCAAATTACGCACATTATATTGGTGTAATATAATGTAGTAACAATAATATCAACAATAAATTCCATCTGTGTGGCATTTATCCAAAAAGAGCATAGAAGTTTTACAATACAGAATATCATAAAACATATTATAATATACAGTATGAAGCAACTAGAAACGATCAAACAACAATGTTAAAATGAGAACAGTAAAAAGTCAACATACCCTCATACAACAGTTCGTATGATATCATACGAAAAAGTATTGTTCGTTTTCCTACAAATGTCCAGCAACACGTGTCAATTTCCGCTCGTTAAATGCATACAGTCTTTTCAAAATAAACTTCTGTCTTCACAGGAAACAACTTCCTTAGGTTTACACAAGAAAACTACTTAATTAGGCTTAGGAAAAGATCGACTACTACAAAACTACTTCTGATTGAACACAGAACACGAACGCCGGTCTCCTGAAGGTGCTCGTGGGTGTAAATATGTAATGCTAGGGAACCATGAGTACCATTTTTTGGGCTCCGGAGCTTCAGTAGTAATCTCCAGCAGAATATTCAAAGCTTTGTTAAGTTGGGTGTGTGTGTGTTAGGGGGCAAGGTTCAACTTAAAGCGAGCTCTTCCGTTCACAGGACCGTCATGACCAGAGCGATCACTGCCACTGCTCTTGTCTACGCTCAGCGTCTCCTCTCCTCATCCCAGTGTGTATGTGCGAGTGTAGACATACCTCAAAGTCACGTTTGCGGGTCCTCTCCCCCTAAAGGGCGCTGTTTTGAAGCAGATGTGTCCGTGCAATCTCCGGTATCTTCCTCTCAGCCCTTTAAGACAGAGCGATCGGATCTCAATGTGGACACTGGAGACACATATTAATACCGGGTTTAAATGTAATCAGGTTAAATCAAATCTAGATACAATCTGGATACGAGACACATTATACTGCAATGTGTAAAGGGGGCTTGAGTTGTTAGCAGTTCTACCAAAGACACTTTTCCACTCTACATTTCTGTGTATTTTGTCTATTTGACTCTAAATGGGATAATAATTTACTAAATGAACGTCATGCTGTATTGAAGAAGACTTGAAACTAGCGATTGAGACCATAAACTCACTTCTGCATTGGCTTCACTTTTCAGACCCGGATGTTGCCCACTGTAATATGCCAGTCATTTTTGTTGTATTGGTATTCTTACTTAAGAAAAGGATCTAAATACTTCTTGCACTACTGGAGCTCAGGATTATCAGAATTTAATAGGTCAAAAAGTAATTAGTAAAATCTTCAACTCAGTTCTACATCTGACTGGTAGCCTACTGAGCCCATTAAAATCAAAGCTCACCTGGTAAGTGGTAGTATCTTTGGAGTGTGTATTCCATCTCCAGCCACATTTCTGTTTTCATCCTGTGGAAAATAAATTAGAGGATGGTTAGGCAAAATAAAACACTTGGTTAAGATTAGGGAAATGTCATCGTTACAGTTCATAAAAACACCGATTTCAGATCTGTGATGGGACACAAACTCTGGTCCCCTGCATAGAAGTTGAAGATGCTATACACCTATCCACTATCTTGAACTCCAGATGCTAAATTTCTGCTTCTCGACAGTACTTTCTGCAGTTGGCACTGGATGTAAGTTTCCATAAGAAAACGAAATGGTGGAAACATCCACCTCTGGAGAGTGTGACGTGTATAAATCCAGGCACAACTATTCTACAAGTATTCAAATATTCTGTCGGGCTCAGTTATGCTGCATTCAATTAAGCATACAACTAGACAAAGAGCTACAGTCTGCTGCTTTTCGCCAAACATTTTTTTTTTTAAATCCTCACCATTGTGCCAGGATCTGGATCTATACGCTTCTTGCTATCCTTCCCATTATTCTACCTTTAGAAATATTGCACAGCAACACTGCAGAGCTCTGCTTCTATCCCTCCTCCTGCATCGAATAATGATCCTGGCTAAGAAAACATCCGAGGAAAAGATGAATAAAGGACCGCCTTTGTGCTGTGTATTTTGTCATTTCCTTTATTTTCTGTAATGAGAACATTTTGTCACTTCTCTTGCCCTGCCTTAAAGTGACAATGAGCTCCCATTTCCTCACACTTTCCTTATCAGAAATCCATCTGTCGCAGTTATTAGATCGTCAGACACCGACCAAAGAGCGTTTGTTTGCGAGCGTGTTTGTGATAGAATTTGTGTGATTTCCAGCTTCAGTATTCCCCCACCACCATTTCTGTCAGCGGCAGTTTAGTCATTTGAAGGTTTTGAATTTTTCTCCTCCATCTCAGGTGTATTTTGACAAAAGCCTAAAAGGTGGCACACACTTTTACGGTAAGGTAAGTTAATCTTTATTATTGCCGAGGGGGAATTTGTTGTACAGCAGCAGTAATATAATCAGCACAAACTGCCTTATGTTAGACCTGTTTAGGGCTGTAACTAACGGTTATCTTCTTGATTGATCGATTAGTTGTTTGATCTATAAAATGTCAGAAAATGGTGAAATGTTGTTAAATGTTTCCCAAAGCCCAAGATGATGTCCTCAAATGTCTTGTTTTGACAACAACTCAACAATATTCAGTTTACTGTCATTTTTAGGTGACCAAAATTTAACAATTAACTTCTACGACCTGAAAACACACTGTGAAAGTTCTAACACTTGACAACACCCAAACCGGACAACGCCGTGGTAGCGACCTGTCAATCACAAGGTAGCGACGGCCCAAAATATACCCGGCTTTATGGTCTATTTGACTCTAAATGGGACCATAATTTACTAAATGAACATCATGCTGTATTGAAGAAGACTTAAAACTAGCGATTGAGACCATAAAGTCATGTTAACAATGTTTACTGAGGTAATAAATCAAGTGAGAAGTAGGCTCATTTTCTCATAGACTTCTATACAATCAGACTTCTTTTTGCAACCAGAGGAGTCGCCCCCTGCTGGCTGTTAGAAATAATGCAAGTTTAAGGCACTTCTGCATTGGCTTCACTTCTTAGACCCGGATGTTGCCTACTGCTCACAATACTGGTGCCACTAGTCAATGTATTGTTCAGTTTTGACTTGAAAATAAGGTAAATGTCATAATCTAAAAGGAAGCTATGACAGGGACCAGCGTTTAGTATGTTAGCAATCTAAGTTAACATCAATCTCGAAGTGCAGAAGAGGCTGACAGGAACTCAATCTTATGTTTTAGAGGTCCTTTTCATGAAATAAAGTATTTGATAAGTGGATATTTTAAAATGTTGCTGGGGCTAGATGAAAAGACAGAGGATCATCAAAGTCCTGAGGATTCATGTTTTGAGGAACCTGAAAGTCAAAATTTGAAGCAAATTGTTGCATTGATAGACCAGCAGTGAAACAGACGGACTGACAGACCAACATCACCATCCCTGAAGCCATGTCACTAGCGAGGCTAAAAAAAGAAAAAGTCAACAGAACAGCCGTACTGTGACAAGGATAAAGTCACGTCCCAGCCCTTACAACATCGCAGGATGAAGGTAGTACAAGGGATAAAAGAAGAGCTCATCCTTGCCATTAATCCAATTTAATTCCACTGTCTAATCAGTATTCTGCTAAGGCACTCTTTCACACATATTTTCATAATGTCATGGTAACCTTCCAATGTGTTTTAGAGCATCTCAGGTGGTGCTTTCCCGAGTAACCACAGAGAAATATTAATGTGTATTTGAGGCTGTGTTAATAAAGAAACAGTTTTTTTCCAGAGACAATTTCTAAAGATTGAAGAATGGATGTGCATTAAAGAAACAACAAAAGAGTGACATTTTCCAACACCGAGATAAAAAGGTTAATAACACCCAATCATTTAATAATTTCCTGAAAATGTAATAAACTGGGTACCCCCAAGGTTCTCCAAGTGAAATTTAAGACTTTTTAAGACTACTTAAAATGAAATTTAATGCCAACTTCGCAGCCATACTGGCAAAAGTATGTAGGATATAATGGAAAATCTGTATTGATTTTAAACCCTAGAATTATTTACCAAGTACTTGAATGAAACATTTTATTATAATGCATTCACAATAGCTTTGTGAGGTGTGTGTGTAACATAAAATGTGTTGCATTAAGAGCCCCCACTCCTCTCCATGGCATCACATAGCGCCTTTTGGTCATATAAGCTCCTGAAGCTAATCAGGTAAAAAGATAACAGGCATAGTATATGCAGCAGATTAGGATCAGATGAGTGCAGCAATCCACTCTTGCTGTGCAACTCTATAGTGAAAAAGGTGACAAGATATGAAACTGATATCAGGTAAGAGGAGTCACAATTTTAGCAATTTTTTAATACGCAAATGAAGCCTTTTGGAGTTTTTTGAGATTAGAAAACATCTTGTTTTGATACGTATAATTGCATATTAATATATATATATATTATTGGATTATAGTCATTGATGCATTAATGTGTTTAACACGTGAATGTTGCAGCTAAAAGTGAAGCTAATTCTAATTTATTTATAAATCTTACATATTACTTTACATACTGGTGGGTAGCTTGTCCTCACGACTTAACCACTTGAACGCCAAGCATACCGCGTATACGACTTCCCATGTTATAAACACGAGCTCACGAGTTTCATTTGAAGGCACCATAACACTGGACCCAGGAAAGATGGCCGCCATATGGTTCCATCCCAGAATGGCAAGTCATATCTACTGTTTTATATCTATGGCAACAGTCTGCATCATGGTCTGGCGTGTTTATGTTTGAAAAATATTTTTTTTACTGTGGGTCAGATTCAGTCACGGTTACCGTGGAAACCGCCATTGCATCTGTCAAATCTGTCCAGGAGGAGAAAACACCCATCACCTGCAGGAGTCTGTTAAACTTCATCAACACAGAAACGGTGAGAACAGATGAGCTTTTTGCAGCTGTTGTAGAGTTTAATGTTTAATGTTACACTGTAAGAACTGTAAAACAGTTTGGCTTTGACTTTATAGAAATCAGCTGATTTATTTGGTTTGTTCTGTAAATTGTAACTGGTCCTCTTATGAAGTGGAAGCACATCTTCCTCTTCAAAACGTAAGACTCTGTGTTGTAAAATACTGTTTAATTCAAAATTGCATTTTGCCTGGATTGGAATAGCACTTTAATTGTTTGATGTGCAGTTGCTTCTACTGTGTTAAACTTACCTAGTTTAGCTGGTGTTACTTATTCTCAATATGATTGGATTTAGCTACTGTCTTATTCATGTAGGGTAGCAAACTAACTTACCATATGTGGGTTTAGCTTTAGCCCAGGTTAACCATGGCTTCACCTGCTAGCTTTAAATAAACATAGCTCTCTCTTGCTTTAGCTGTATATACAGAAGTTATACACTTCTAAAGTATTTTCTTTTTAATGATAAATGTTAAATATAAATTGTTTTATCATTTTTATTATTTTCACAAATATTTTTAAAATATAGCTAATTCAATCTTATAAAGTGAGATTATTTAAAAAAATGCACAACATAAAGCGCAGGGAGGAATAATGTTATTTTTCAAAGTTGCACGTGTCAGACTGGATTATCTTGCTTATTCTTGTTTTCCCTGTCATACTGTCTTCCTTTTATGATGACAGAGTTGACTCACAGATGGAGGGATATCTGGGAGAAGAGAAGACAAACACCACCAGCAGCACAATGAGCTCATCAGCAGAGGTAAGGTACAACAAAGACTTTGTTGTTTTTATTTAACTGAAGTTAAAGTTCCCTTCATTTTTCCCATAGACAATGTTACGCAACTCACAGAAAATATCTGGTTCTTTGAGAACGAGTCAAATGTATAAGCCTGTGTACATAAAAACGTTGAGGTAGATGTTAACTACGACTCCCAAAGTGCATTTCTGCAAGAAACATCCAATCACAGAGCTTAAAATCTGTCAGTGAAAACACAATCTGCAGGATATTGTTTAAAGAAGATCTTGCCTGTAGCCACCAGGCTGTTTCCAGTTAACAGACTGGATGAAATGTACCTAACTGTGGTTTAAACTATGTACAAGCACATTTTATAATGTTCAGGATGACTAAAACACTGCGTGTCTTTGTTCCTTTGCTGAGTGCCATACTGCACTCTCTGGTGTTTTAATATGTAAAACTATTTATTGACAGGGCACTTCTTCCTGTATTATTAGTAGAGGTGGGAAAAGAAAAGCGATTCACCTATGTATCGCGATTTCGTTTTTTATGATTTTTTAAATATTTTTTTTAATGCCAGAATCGATATATTTGCTTCATTTGAATCTATGTGGAGGTAGAAGGAAGTTACCACTTTCATTGTTGTAGTCTGAGTAACGTGAAGTCATATATTTTCCGTATCCGTCAACCAAAACAAACCGCAGCGAGCTGAAGTGAAAAAGTAGAAAACATTACATGTCCCTTATAAATCAAAAAGAAAATACGACTAGTTTGTGAGGGAAATGTCTTTACCCTCTGTTTTTTGGGTTGCTGGAAAAAAAATTATAAATAATTGATGACGGATATTTTTAACTTCAGGACATCTCTGACTACATACATGCTGAAAATCAAACATTTTTACTGTATTCATTTAGATATTTTACAAAGTAAAAATCTCTAGAAGTGTATGATTCAACTTTTTCTCATGGTCTAGTGTTAAAAAAGTCATCTAAAATCGCAATAATTCTTACTATCGAATCGCAATTCTTGTAGAATCACAATTCTTAAAAATCGCAACACATATTGAATCGGCAACCAAGTATCATGATGGTATCGAATCGGTAGATAGGTGAATCTACCTAGCACCTAATTAGTAGTGAGCTCCACCAATTAATATCCTCATGCACGCTTTCTATCTTTCTCGTTCTGAATATATTTTTGTTTTCATTCATTCAAACAGACGCCCACAAATCCAGCCGGATCTTGTGGTGAGGGTGAGGAGAGTTTAACGGGAGGACAAAGAGATCCACATCAGCGTCCCGACACTGTTGAGAAACCGTACCGCCGTGACCTGTCTTTCTCAGAGCATCTGAAGTCTCGTCAGCGTATCCACCCTGGAGAAAGGCCTCACACCTGGGAGCAGTGTGGGAAGAGTTTCAAACTATCTCAACATTTCAAGTGTCATCAGTGGACTCATACTGGAGAGAAACCCTACACCTGTGAGCAGTGTGGGATGAGTTTCATACTATCTGGATCTTTAAAGCGTCATCAGCTGACTCATACTGAAGAGAAGCCCAGCACCAGTGAGCAGTGTGGGAAGAGTTTCAGACAATCTGGACATTTAAAGGTTCATCAGCAGACTCATACTGAAGAGAAGCCCTGCACCTGTGAGCAGTGTGGGAAGAGTTTCAAACTATCTGGATATTTCAAGCGTCATCAGCGAACTCATACTGTAGAGAAGCTCTGCACCTGTGAGCAGTGTGGGAAGAGTTTCATACTATCTGCAACTTTGAAGCGTCATCAGCGGACTCATACTGGAGAGAGGCCTTACACCTGTGAGCAGTGTGGGAAGAGTTTCAGTCAATCTGGACATTTAAAGCGTCATCAGCAGACTCATACTGGAGAGAAGCCCTACACCTGTGAGAAGTGTGGAAAGAGTTTCAAACAATCTGGACATTTCAAGGTTCATCAGCGGACTCATACTGAAGAGAGGCCCTACACCTGTGAGCAGTGTGGAAAGAGTTTCAAACAATCTGGACATTTCAAGGTTCATCAGCGGACTCATACTGAAGAGAGGCCCTACACCTGTGAGCAGTGTGGAAAGAGTTTCAAACAATCTGGACATTTCAAGGTTCATCAGCGGACTCATACTGAAGAGAGGCCCTACACCTGTGAGAAGTGTGGAAAGAGTTTCAAACAATCTGGATATTTAAAGGTTCATCAGTGGATTCATACTGAAGAGAGGCCCTACACCTGTGAGCAGTGTGGGAAGAGTTTCAGACGATCTAAATATTTAAAGCGTCATCAGCAGACTCATACTGGAGAGAAGCCCTACACCTGTGAGCAGTGTGGGAAGAGTTTCAGACGATCTGGATATTTAAAGGTTCATCAGCGGACTCATGCTGAAGAGAGGCCCTACACCTGTGAGAAGTGTGGGAAGAGTTTCAAACAATCTGGATATTTAAAGGTTCATCAGCGGACTCATACTGGAGAGAGGCCCTGGGAGCAGCGTGGGAAGAGTTCCCTTGCGAAGAGTTTCGACCATCCACACTGCGGAACAAACTCACCTGTGAGAGGTGCAGGGACGAATCTGTCATTGGCACGCAGTGTAGAGGGCGTACCTGAACTGTCCGGATCTCTTAACTGTTAAAAAATGACGTGATTTGTAAAAAAAATGGCATGAAAATATTTGAATAACATTGATACTGCATACAACTTGAGTCGTCACCTGTTATTATTGCTTTACTTCCTCCATCAAAACAGCAAATACGCAACAGTTACACACACACACCATGGTGAAAGAAGTATTCAGACCTTGTAAAAATACTAATACCACAGTTTAAAAATACTCCGTTAAAAGTAAAAGTCGTGCATTCAAAATTGTACTCAAGTAAAAGTAATCAAGTATTAGCATCAAAATGTATTAAAGTACCTTAAGACTCAAGTCAGAGACTTTGGAGACCCTGGAGACCAAAGTTACGGTCTCCCCCGCGTCCTTCGGCCAACACTGTTTTGCAAGACGGGCTTCATTAGATATAACTTTGTGGTTTTGGTGCTTCCGTGTAGTTTGTGTTGGAGTCTGAGTCTGAACAGCGTAGTCATACGTGAGCGCGCTGGGACACCGTCCCGCAATGATTTACACGTGTAAAAAGTTACAAACAGTCCCTTTAAGTGTAAATATAACATTTCATTTTGATAGGCGTAATATATTTATTAAATTAGTTCAGACTTTGAGATTCTCACAATCATCTTTGTGTACATGAGGTTGGCAGGGGTTACCATGGTTACACATCTCCAACCAGCAAGGAGGCTCTCCGGAAGTGACCAAGTAAATTACTGCTCAGTGCAGCCCGAGAGAGCTGATGCATACTGCCTGATAAATAAACAATATAAACTCACAAAATGTCAATGAAGGAAATATTCTTACACCTAAACAGAAACATACAACCGTACACTGTTTGAATTCAAGTTTCTCTCTTACAATGAACAAAGACGGGCTTAATTGTCTTGTTAAATCACCATAAAACACACTTCATTCAAACTGGACAGACACAAAATAAAACTCACCAAACACGTCTTGGTTAGTCTTTCCATTGTGTCCACCATGCTTCTCCTTTGAGTTTTAATGGCGGTTGACAAACCATGTTACAGGAGCATTACCGTCACCTGCTGGACTGGAGTGCGGTGCCGTAGTTTGACAGGGAAAAAAACTAAATTATCTAAACTATTCCTGTTAACCTTAAATAATTAATAAGAAGAGTCTTTCCTTTTTTTAAATTTAAATATTATTATAATAAAAATAATGTTTTGATGAATACTTACAACCACTGCACATAAATAGAGAAAAAACATTATTCTGAAATAATTATTAATTAATAATTCCACCACTGCACATGGTTAAAAAGATATTCGAAAAAAATATTTGATGGATTACCACCACAGCACGTAAATAAAGTAAAAAAATAAGTGCATCAATTTAACAATGTGATGATTTATCATTTGCAAAAATAATTTATTTCGTCATCTTCATTTGTAGTCACTCTTACAGCTCAATGAGGCACCATTCTTTAAGGTCTAGGTGTATAAATGCAGCGGCCACTTTGGGACGAACTTCCCTCTCTCCGGCAAGGAAACTATCAGAAATACTTTATTGGTCCCTGGGAGGAAACCGAGTTACGTTCTGCTCCAAATCTAGAATAGAAATATTAGTTTATTAGAATAATAGTTTACATGTACTGTATAAATAAATGCAGTGTTAATGCCAGTGTAAACCAGATTATTGCACAGCTGAATTAATGCATTAAATTATTGTACTGTTAAGTCAGTGGGACACAGTTGGAGATATAATATATTATGGGGTTATAGCTGCTGACAGGGATAAAAAAAAAGAAATGTATATATATAATATATATATATATATTATATATATACACCACAAGAGTCTGGCGTTAATATGGACTCTGCTTGTGAACACGGTAAACACGACCCCATTTGAAGGCACCATAATGTTCCAATTTCCCCCAGAGAATCAACAAAGTATTTCTGATTCTGGTCTCATGAAAAATAAGTGTAGTGAGAAACTACAGATGTGATATGTCTATAATGCTTTTTCTGGAGGCCCGTGGCTGGGTTTGATTGGCAGTGACCAGGATGCCGGCTGCTGCTCTGCAGGCTGCTATCACTGCTGCATCTTTGACTTTATCTCAATCCTTGAATCCTTCGAACACCACAGCATCGTTCGCAGCCGAAAAGATAAATCACTTTGGATATTACAATACAAACTGGAGCAGAAGGTTGCCTATTCTTTGATCAAAGTCCTATGAGACCTGGATGGATCGTACTTTACCTGGGAAGGAGCAATATGTTATCTGAATAACTGTTGGATGTCTTACTTATGCATGGCCCATTGTTACATAATTGCCACCTAATTTTCCAGCCTCGGTACACATGGTATGTAAATGTTATGCTTTCCCTCAGTCCAGCCTAATACCTGAGGGAGATTGCTATGTAGGTGTACAAAAGGCCATCTAGCAGCAAAGCAATTGGGGAAACGGGAAGCCTGCTGATTAGCATGGCGATCGAAAAGTGCTGCTGTGAAGCCAAACTTGAGCTAATCCCACAGCGTCTGGTCGGGTCAGCACCTCCCAAACAAACACAATGAATAGAATCAGAACAACGTCAGGTCACATATTTAATAAAGCACATAAAAAATGGATGGTATGAATAACCTTCAAGAAGTTTCCTCCAAGATAATTGTTTTTTTTTTCAGTTGCTAACACACTAAAATGACACAATTATTGAAACTGACACTCAGAGAGAAAAATCTCAGCTCAAGTCTCCAAAACTGTTAACACATTTCTGCTTTGCATCCAATTTACAATTCAAAAAGGCAATTTTTGCAACACACGGAACACAGTTGAGACACAGGAATCTGACATAAAATCACTTGTTTATCATTTCAAAACATTGCCATACAAAATGCCGCACCCACGGACCAATGGAGTGCTCCAGGGATGACGTATTAGTAGTCCAACCAGGAAGTTAGCATCGCCCTGGGTTCCCTCGACAAAAGGCCAATAGGATTTTTGCATTGAGTTTTGGATTATTGCAGAAAATAAGCTCTGTGGCAAACACACGTTTCTGATACTTACACGCTTTGTTTAGCAAGATAATCTTCACAAATGAACACCACTTTTAGGATTTGTTGAAGTGTAAATGTAATTGCCAGAAGTAAACTACACCATGGTCGCATAAGCGTGAGTTTACGCCTTGCAAAGGCAGACGAGTCAGCGTGATGACGTTTAGCAGCCTCATTTAGCCACTTGTTAGCAACCGCCTTTTTTAAAACACATAAAGGCTTCAAAATGTATGAGTGGGATATTTACTGGCGTATTTTATGTCGTAGAACAAAACGTTAAAATCTTTTAAGCTTGTGTTAACCTCAGACCTTATTTCAGGGATCTAACTAAAAACCCATTGACCTCCAGACGAGGGAACCGGAAGTGCTAAAATGCCAACTTATCTCCAGGTTTTAGAACTCATTTTTGTAGCACTCTATTGGCCAATACATGTAACACCTGTCCAAACACCTAATTGCTTGATTGTCGGCTCATCAATCAGGATATGAGCGCTATAAAAAAGAGCACTTTTTCACAACAACAATGGAATCCCACATACAGTAGCAGCGAGAGGCCTGTTTTCAAAAACTAGCATCGAGAAGGAGGCTAAATAACGCTCCAAACTTAAGCTAAAGTTTGTCGAGGAAAAACTGGCATGGCCATTTTCAAAGGAGTGAAAATGGGTTCTATGGGTACCCACGAGTCTCCCCTTTACAGACATGCCCACTTTATGATAATCACATACAGTTTCGGGCAAGTCATAGTCAAGTCAGCACACTGACACACTGACAGCTGTTGTTGTCTGTTGGGCTGCAGTTTGCCATGTTATGATTTGAGCATATTTTCTATGCTAAATGCAGTACCTGTGAGGGTTTCTGAACAATATTTGTCATTGTTTTGTGTTGTTAATTGATTTTCAATGATAAATATATACATACATTTGCATAAAGCAAGCATATTTGCCCACTCCCATGTTGATACGAGTATTAAATACTTGACAAATCTCCCTTTAAGGTACGTTTTGAACAGATACAAAAATGTGCGATTAATCAAGATTAAATATTTCAATCGATTGACAGCCCTAATTTTTATAAACTTATTGTATAGATTTGAATGAAGTGTTACATTTTGTAATAGATCCGAGGTGTTACTGCTGCTACTTGTGTGTGTGGTTGTGTGAACCGTGTGTAGTGTTTTGATAAAATGAGCCTCGTCTTCATTGTGCTTCAGCAAATATAAAACACTGTAAAGCTGCAATGCAAACCATAGATGGAGCCTGCGGCGTAGCTTTCTACCTGTGAGACGCGTCAGATGAACGTAGTGCAGCGTGTACATGTCAAAGGGTAGAACGCCAGAGATGATGAGATGCAATGTCAACCCAAAGGACCAACATACACCATCTGTTATTTAAAATGCATGTATACCAAACAGCAGTGTTTTGAACCGATATTGTAATGTTTAACACATAATAATAAAAAAACCAGTTAATTCAGCAGCTCTATGACAATGAACGACATGAACTTTGACTTTTTGAAGTTGGTGCAGGACTTTTGTACAACATCTATTTTGCCACACTGCTCATATCTCATCATACCTGTCAGACAAATGCAACAATATCACGCCCACGGCAGCAGTAGGCCTGCTGTGTTGAGGTTTCTAACAACACACCCCTACAGCCACATGTGCTCCAACTGAATTAATTCTTCTTTAATAGAGCACACACACACACACATAACTTATGTTGCTGATGCAATTATTGCCCGTCGATCTCATGCAGATAAATGTGAGGAGAACTTCTGCATCCCGCTGTTCCCTATTATAAATAGCCTCTAATGAATCGCTACTTTCAAACCACCTTTGACATGAGTTATGTGTTATTGTTGTTGTGAGAGCTGCCACCCGGCCAGGAGTCATCAGATGGGGTAATTAATGCCCCTTTCAATTTAATCTGGTTTGGCCACTGTTGCACTGCGATTGCGTGTTGGTGTTTGAGAGTTGAATTTTTTTTTTTCTCCCTCTGCCCTTCACTTTGTTTGACGCACCGCAGAGATAATCTGGTTGAACACAGATTTCCTCTCAGCTTCCAAATGGCCACACTGATAATACATGGTGTTTTTTTTTTGTGCAACTGTTTTCTATTTTACTTCATTCACTCAAGTGTGTACGATGATATACTGATCCTAGGGCTGTCAATCGAATCAAATATTTAATCGCCATTAATCGTATTATTGTCCATAGTTAATCACGTTTAATTGCTAATTAATAGGAATACTATATAACATATTTAAAGGTCTTATTGATAACACTTTAATGTACACGAATATTTAAAAAAAAGTAATACATCCACAGAGCTTTTAGAAAGGTGCCGAATAAAAGTATAGCTTTTCTTAAAAAGAAAAAATTATTAAGATTGTGAATTAATCATTTAAAAAATGTTGACGGGTCCAATGTGAATGTTTTGTTTATCTCTGTGGAAGATATTTGACGTTTGGTTCCCACTTCTAAGAAGGCTTGTAAGCCAATTTGTTGTGTTCTGGCTGTGCCAGCTTGTTGTTGTGAACTGTTGTGGTTTTGGATGGGGTTTATTTGTATGTATTTCCGGTGTTTCCTGTTTTATTTTGGTGATTCACTCCTCCTGTGTCTTGTCTGGGATTACTTCCTTCCTTTGTCTGTTTTCCCGCCTTTTGGTTGATTGTCTGCCCCGCCCTGATTTGTTTCACCTGTGTGTAATCTTGTCTGTTATTTAAGCCTGTGTGTTTCCCCTCTGTCCTTGTTGGTTCGTACTTGTCTTCCCAGTCCCTTGTCCTCCGTGTTCCTAGTGTTCCTAGTGTTCCTAGTGTTCCTAGTGTTCCTAGTGTTCCTCCTGCCCGTGACTCTCGCACCCTCTGGTTTGTAGTTTTGTTTTTTGTTCTCAGTTTGGTTTTGGTGTGTTTTCATTTGTACTTTGTTCCCCTCCTTGTTTTGTGATTTTTGGATGTTGTCAGCTTGATTAAAGCTCGCTCTTATTTAAAATCTTCCTGTCCTGCTTGTACTCTGCGTTTGGGTCATCTTAGTAACTCAGCACACGACACAATTAGGGCTGTCAATCGATTAAAATAGGTAATTCAGATTAATCGCAAATGAATCTCACATTTTTTATCTGTTCAAAATGTACCTTAAAGGGAGATTTGTAAAATATGTAATACTCTTATCAACATGCAGAGTGGGCAAGTATGCTTACTTTTCGCAGGTATAACTACAAACGGTGTATGAGAACAACCTGAGAATCACAACCAACCAGTTCAATGTACACCAAACCCCAGAAGTTTGTTCTGTTATTCTGCAACAGGCAGAGATTTAATGAAACTACCCACAGCCTGGATATGGAGTCCATGATTGCACTTTGACACCCAAATTAGAGATTGTGCATCTACCTGATGGCTGCATAAAGAGTGAATGAGCTGAAAGGGAAGCTGTTGTGGGTAACAGTACAGTGCCAGTGAGAATCATACATAAGTCTTTAGCTTTCTGGCGTCACTACGTAATCAGAATAATTGCTAACAGAACAGAAAAACAGGGTTCAATGAAACAATATGTTGTTTATTCTGTTTGAAGCTGGGTAGCTACAGATGGTGAGAGAACCGGAGCTCAAGATGAAACACACAAGGTGTAAAACTGCTCATTTAAATGCAAGGGATTTGAGGTTTGTTAAAAAAATATGGAGCACTCTCACTGTTGCTTTCAAATGGCAAGCCGGCCTTGAAATCCTCCTCACAAAAAAAATGCTTCCAGCAGAAAAGATTTCAAGGTATGCAGCATTCATTTAGTAAGTATATTTCAAATATTGTTATATAATGATGAATGCAAATATACTTGGCCAACATTTAACTGGTAGCCCACAAGGTTTGCATTTTTAATCATGTGGTAGGTTTGTGGTTCATGTTGTCAGCAGATGTCTTTTTCTTTGTAGGTTCGTCCAAAGTGAAAATGCAGAATGCATTACATGCTGTGCACCAGGAGATAGTTCCCAAGAAACAGCTCAGCGTTTAGGGCCGTAAATGGAAGACTTCATAAATTGCATATAGCTTGAATCACTGAGTGAAAAGGAAAAGCAAAATAGACACATTCACATGACATCTTCCCCACGCTGAAGGTGCATCATAGCTCAATTTGTGAGGCAGGATCAGAGAGTTTTTCTAAATCACAGGGCAGAGCGAGCCACAGTCAGCAGCAGTAAGTATAGCACGTTTAACAATTCTGCCATTTATTATTGGAACATTTTGTTTCTGACAGGCTGAATGGATGTTTCTTTCAGTTGTCAGGTTGTTATTGCTCGTCCGAGTGAAGGTTTGTTCAGCTCTGCTGGAGATGTGACGATGGGCTTTGTTGAACATTCAGCTGCAACTGTAGGCGCTCATGTAATGTACTGCATGTTATACTCTAATTCACAGTTTGATGGTTAAATATAAATTGTATATTAATGCAAAGGAAATAGCCAGGCAACTTTTGGCAAACAGTTTCACAGCTCTGCTAGTCCAGCTGTCCCATATCATTCAGTGGACTCAGTTATTTGGGATTTTTTCATCAACTATATCCTAATAAATAATAACAAACAGATACTTTATTCGCAATACCACAAGTTCAACTTTTGAATTTGAATTCCAAGAAATAATTAAGAATTTGAAATCTCAAACATTACATAATACATATACATACATGCATACATAAATATAAAAAAATCCACCTACACATGGGATGAACTTTTTATTTATTATTATTATTATTGTTATTATTATTATTATTATTGTTATATATTTTTCTAACCTTCACCTTTTCTTGTTTCATTATAATGATATAATTAAGTATAATTGCAGAGATTATGGATTAATAAAGTACAACCATAATCATATGGATAGAGATCTATATGCATTATTATATGAAGACAAGTCCAGATATTGTGGCCAAGGTTTAGCAAATTGTTGTATTCATTTACATATTTAAAAGTAAGCCTGGGTGGGCAGCAGGGGCGTTTGCTCTATTCTCCTTTCCTTCATTGTCTCCTCTCGTCCCATCTCCTTCTCTCCTTCTCTCCTCTGGTCCTATATTCTCCTCTGCGATCATCTCTTTCCAAAACTTTACAAAACCGATCACAATCTACAGTGATATAGCCGACAGTACGCAGTTTGTGGAAGACTTAGGGGCATGTATTTGGCATGGGGTTTGAATGTTCTCCCCCAAGAAAATTTAACATTTTTAAATTAAAAATATGAAACTTCACATCATTTCGGACCATTTTTATTACCATATTTGTGTACAAAAAATGTAAATGCTAGAGAAGATAATAAAGGAACACTATCCAAAACGCTCAAAGACAAAACTTGCTAAAGAAATCCACTGGGGACCAACTCCAGTTTAATGGTAGTTTAGTTTTGATACTTTTCACACTAATTTTACATTCAAAACGGATTAGATAGTGCCCCAAACGGCTTATAATGGTAGGGAATACACCCATATTATATTCTAGTTTTCTACCTTTTAATATAATTAAAAGTAATGAAATAGAGAGACAGCAGCCTACAGTATTTGACATTGCCTGTATCTACCCACAGCAGTCGAGCAATGGCTCATGCTGGGGTCATTTTTCATTTATTTATATTTTATATTATTTATTTATTATTTTTCATCAATATTTTGAGCATATTTGAATATTGTGGAGGGGGGATGTGTAATTACTGCCACCTTAAAACCCCTCAGATTAATTGTGTGACCCTTTGGACCCTAGTTTGGGAACCCAGAAATTTCAAAATAAAAGTATTTCACAAACTGGAAAGTATCTAAAACATAAACAATAAAAACCTACTGAAAACAAAAAGTGCAAACATCTCTCTCTTCATTAAATAACTACGGACAATTTGAAAAACCATGAAGGTGGATGTATCCATTGAGATGAACACACTCATCTGTATCCTTTAATACTAATGAAGTATTACTCTGATTTGACCGTTAACACTTTATATCTAATTGTTCATTAAAGAATTAAGCTCAACATGTATGAAGGAGCTTCAATTTATTACATGGAGTAGTGAGTCATTACACGGTTAACCACAGTGGATCTGTGGTACAGTAGATACCTACACTGCTGCTGACATAGATACACACACACACACAGAGAGGAGAACATAATGAGGACAGCGTCTGCACTGAGGATTTGCAGAGGGAGCTCCTCACTGAATGGCAGAGAAAATAAGAGACGTTTCAAACAAGCTTTCTTTCTTCCTTTCTTTCTCTAACTGACAGTCATTTGTGCTGCAGAGTGAAGCGGCTGATAGTTTTGCTATTACAGCCTCACAGTGGAGGGAGAAGAAGTATTGTTTCATGACAGTCCAAATAGGTTTGCTTTCTTCTTCTGACAGCGATAACAGCAGCGAGACACCGCTCAGTTCTAAAGCGACTGACATGATGCCAACAACGGCAGTATGGTCAAATCTGACATTTGTGTGATCTGATGTCATCTGGTGGTTTGGTGTTAAAGATCACTGCTGCAGTTGGTGTGGAAAGTTAACAATAACTGTTATTTTTTTTTCAAAACTTTCTTTTGACCCTGTCAGTAAATTATTTACTTTAATACACATGAATATACAATAAATGTTATTTGTGTCATGAATCAATGATACAGATGATTTGCTCTTCTTCATTAAAGGTCTTAGTGATAACATTTTTATATAAACAAATATTTTTTTTAAATAATACATCCACAGAGCTTTTAGAGAACTTTTCCTGAAAAAAAATATTTTTAATTAAAAATTTGGCAGGTCCAAAATGATTGTTTTGTTTATCTAAGGGCTGTGAATTGATTAAAATATTGAATCGCGATTAATCGCATGATTGTCCATAGTTAATCAAGATTAATCGAAAATGAATCGCACATTTTTTATCTGTTCAAAATGTACCTTAAAGGAAGATTTGTCTAGTATTTAATACTCTTATCAACATGGAAGTGGGCAAATATGCTGCTTTATGCAAATGTATGTATGTATATATATATTATTGGAAATCAATTAACAACACAAAACAATGACAAATATTGTCCAGAAACCCTCACAGGTACTGCATTTAGCATAAAAATATGCTCAAATCATAACACGGCAAACTGCAGCCCAACAGACAACAACAGCTGTCAGTGTGTCAGTGTGCTGACTTGACTATGACTTGCCCCAAAACTGCATGTGATTATCATAAAGTGGGCATGTCTGTAAAGGGGAGACTCGTGGGTACCCATAGAACCCATTTTCATTCACATATCTTGAGGTCAGAGGTCAAGGGACCCCTTTGAAAATGGTCATGCCAGTTTTTCCTCACCAAAGTTTAACGTAAGTTTTGAGCGTTATTTAGCCTCCTTTGCAACAAGCTAACATGACATGGTTGGTAGCAATGGATTCCTTAGGTTTTCTAGTTTCATATGATGCCAGTATCTTCACTCTCTTCACTCTTCTGCACGATTGACCAAATTTGCGTTAACACGTTATTATCGCATTAACTTTGACAGCCCTATTAATAAATGTTATTTTTTTCATAAATGAATGATACAGATGATTTGTTGTTCTTCTTCTTCATTAAAGGACAATTTAAAAAAAAAATAATACATCCTCAGATTTTTTTTTTTTAAAAAAAGGTTTCCGAATAAAAGTCTGGCTTTTCCTGAAAAATGTATGTTTTTCTGTCGTCATCAAGATTGACGGTTAGTGCCTGGCAACGACTTGTTGTGAAGTAAATGCAATGGAACAGGGGAGGGAGAATGTGACAACCAGTGGCTGAATGTTATCAATAGCACCTTTAAGTTTGCGATGTTTTACGTGGTAAAGGTAAACGTAAGGTAATGTGAAATGTCTTTGTCCAAGCAAAGTTTGTTCATGATTTATAAGAATAAAATAGAAAGATTTAATGTTATTGCTAATGATGTGATAGTTTGTTATAATTGGAAAAAAAAACATACTTATAAATATAAACTATTCATTAATTCCACCATGAACTCATACATTCCATCAATACCATTCAGTCACTCAGTATAGTCACCACTGAATGAATTCCAGCAGTGGAAAAGCACAGTGAGAGCACTAATGATGCAGAACAGCAGAACCGGCTCTATAGAAAACCAACAGTGCCATCCCATGGTCAAAGAGTGAACCATGAGTCCCTCCCTCTCTCTTGAGACGCACCATGCAAAAAGCAGGACATGGCACAGTCACTAAAATAGGAGTTATTCTCTGTCCGTTGCATTCATCTTACAGGTCGAGCACAATTCCACCGAGTCTGTTTCTCTTTCTGTATAATGAAGGACTGTGATGGTGCTTTATCACACGAACATGCTCATCCCCAACATTAGCTCAGATATAACGAGGGTTACTCAGAGGACGGGGGCCCTCTCTACAGAATGATAAAAGACCCGAGAGTGTGCCGGTGACACTGCATCGGTCATTAGCCTGGCTCACTTTGCCCTTTCATATATTTCTAAATAAGTGCCTTCCTGCGGGTTTAACGGACCACCTAATCTGCCTACTTAGAGGTGCAGGGGGGGAGAATGGAAACCCAGAGAGGTGAGTGTCAGGCAGGTAAATGTGCTTATCAGAGCTGTGACATGTTTAGCTCCTCTGGTGGAAATGCTGCTACAGGGATTAGTTTGTTTATATATATTTATATATGAGAGGCATGCAGTAAATGTGGAACACAGTGGCTCACAGCATTTCCTCGCTGCACCCTCCCTTTTAAAAAGGTGAGCACTACATTTAAGGATGTTACCTGGAGTCAATACTTGAAGAGTATACAGGATACAGAAGAGTCTTATCTCTGCTGCATTGCCAACAAATAGGCGATTGATTTGAGGACATGAGGGACATTTGAGTGTTGCCACCAAAGGGGGTTTTAATTAGAGCTGCAACGATTAATCGATTAGTTGTTGACTATTAAATTATTTGCCAAATATTTTGATAATGTATTAATCGGTTTGAGTCATCGAAAGAAGTAAAAATTCTCTTATTCCAGTTTCTTAAATGTAAATATGTTCTGGTTTCTTTCCTCCTCTATGACAGTGAACTGAATATCTTGGCGTTGTGGACAAAACAAGACATTTGAGGACGTCATATTGGGCTTTGGGAAACACTGATCGACATTGTTCACCATTTTCTGACATTTTATAGACAAAACAACTAATCGACTAATCAAGAAGATAATCGACAGATTAACCGACAATGAGAATAATCATTGGTTGCAGCCCTAGACCTGAAGCTGCAGTGGATAGAATTGGAGCAAATATTAATAAAAAAAAATATTTTTATAAAACGGTCACTATATCCTGACAGAAGGTGCTCCTAATGGTATCTGCAAGATTTGACAGACCGGAGGAAAAGAACCAATCAGAGCCGAGCTGGAGCCTGCCGTCTCTGAGCAGCTGTCAATCACTCACGAACTCTGACGTTTAGCTGTAAAATGAGAAAGTTTGCTCCAGCTGGTGGACGGTTCTTGATATTTCCTCAACTGGCTGCTGGGTCACAAACTTTCTCATTTTACAGTTAAACAGTACACTACAAGATGATTCTGAAAACATCTGAGGCGAGAAATAGGCATTACAGTAACAGAATATTGATTCATATTTGATCAGCGCTGCCTAGTTTGACCATTTGATCGGAGTTTGTGAGTGATTGACAGTTGCCTCTGTTGAATGAACGGCCAACAGGAACGCTCTCTCTCTGAAATGACCTGTAATTGGCCAAAGTCTCCTGTCAGGCTAGATTGTTTAAAGCCTGAAAACAGAGCCATGAGGAGGTGCAGAGGTCTATTTTTCTCTCCGAACACTTTAATTACAATATGCTGAAAGGTTATTATGGATTTTTTTGCCAAATGATGTCAAAAACATTCTGCTTACTGCAGGTTTTATGCTAAAATAGTGCTGCAAAAGACAACAAACCATCCATTCCTACAGAATAGTTCTGGAGATTTCAAAATAAAGTTGAATAAGGTCACTATAAACTCACTTTTGAGTCAGAGAGACACCAACAAGTCCCTGTAGAAATACTACAGGCATATAAAAGCATTTTAAAGTTACATGTTGGTCCCCTGTCTCTTTGGAAAGGCCATGTGCTGCTCATGTTTAGCTAAATAGGACATGCACACTAAAAGTCAGTATTTCCTTCATTTTACATAACAAGGGGAAGATGTTTCCTGCCATCCTTCACAAGAACAATATTTTCCAAGTGATATGTGCTTCGTCTTTGCCTGGTGATGTACTCAACCCTGTTTTCATGCTGTGAAATGAGTTCCACTCAACCGGCCACCCTCGGGGGTTCGGCAGTGAGAGCCCACGGCTGGTTCATCTGGAGGGTGACGTTACACTCATCCTGCCATGTAAGATAAGCCTGTAAGGTTAATAAACACCGTGGTAGTATATCACTGTCGAATTCAAGAAAAACAGGCCGCTGGCACTGTTTTCTAGATGGCAGAGGAACAATCAATGCAAAGTGAGTAACTGCTGTTTTTTGTAACTAAACTGGGGCACAGAATGCCCCAAAGGAAACAACAAATGACAAGCATAACATTTCACTTCAGTGGCTAATGCCAAAGTAACTGTACAGTGCCCATACAGTAAGTAGAGGGGGCAGTTGCATTACCTCCACCAGCCAGCGGAGGGCGACATGCCAATTCACTTCATGTCGTTTCAAAATTCAGTTAGACCAAATGTAAATCATCTCTTTCTATGGTTCTAATATAAAATCAAAGTTAGGATTGTTCAGTGTTCACATATGAATATATTCAAAATAATGTCCAGTGCTTACAAAGAAAAGAAAAAGTATTTATTCGGCAACACTCTCGCTGCAGAGAGAGAAAAAGCAGACTCACAGCTGAAGGAAGTAAAAGGAAAAAGGAAGGACATGATACAAAGGATGGTTTTAGGCAGTGGTAGAAACATCTTGTTCACTGTAGCACTTGATTAAAACAACAGTTAGAAGAAGTTGGCGCCCTCTTTAAAAGCTCCACTCACAGACACAGAAAGGTAGTAGGATTTTTCTGGGAAATGCACACACATAGTTAATTAACATACAAACTGTACATCCACAAACATCATTTTTTCATGTGATTTTGTTGGCACAAACTGTTTAAAAATCTCCAGCGTGACTCCATTCAACATGAAGCCCACCTCTTAGGTATTGGCAATGTAGTGCATGTTATTAAAAAGACCAAGGAATAAAAAGAACATCAGAGTTTGTAAGAGTTAAAAGACATTATTGATTATAACGCCATCGTGGACCAGAAGCATGATGGCCTCCTGGATTGTCAACACCTGTCTCACAGTACAGACTGTATATAAAGATGGACGACATGACAGCTCCCCAAAAGTGAAGCCAAAACAGCTTGATTGCCCCCTGGTGGCTGGCTGCAGTATAGCTCCCCCTACATGTTAGCGGATGGGACATGAGCCAAACTAAAAACTCAAAGTAAACGCCAAATACATTTTCCCCATGATGGTTTCTGTCATTTCAGGTAGTTCTTATCACGCTGATGTTTGTTCAAGTGTTCATTTTTCTGATAAGTTTGGTTTCAATTAGTTATTTGATGCTATAGAAAGGGGGTGAAATGTCATGATTGACAGTTGGGAGTCTCTTTCCCAAGCTGTGGCCGTGCTTGGCTCGGATAGTTTGGCTTCACTTCTGTACAGTGGGAGGAAACAGACGTCATTTTTGACTGAAAACGCTTTTTAAAGTTCAACACAGGCCATTTCGGTAGGATATGACGAGAATAGAAACAATTTAGTTTAACTTTTGTACGGCACTTTTTAGGCGGACGTTTTACCGACGTCCGGTAGTCGCTTTCAGTCCAAAAAGGGGGAAGCATAGCTTTGCTGCTGGGCGCCAATGTTTTTGACTTTCACTTCTTGGCGACGCGTCGTCCTTCTTTATATACAGTCTATGGTACAGACGTAAAACTTCAACAGCTGTGTAAAACAGGAAGTGATCTGCACTGTGAGAAGGATGGGAAGGGCCAGATTACATGAACATTAAAAATACTCACATTACAATATTCTTTTCACAGCCTTAAAATATCTAACAGATGTTAAAATATCTACGTGAAGCTCCGTGAGCTGATTTTTTTTCTGTGATTTACAGCAGTCCTCCTGAAAAACTGCAGCATCTTCAGATTGATTTGCAGTAATCATGTAAGGCCTGATAACAGTGGAATAAAAAATAACCCTGTATGGCAACAAGTCCTCTGATTGCACCGATTCATCTGTGGTCAGAAAATATTAAATCCTAAAAAACAAAAACAGCAGCCTCAAGGGCTCAAAAATGTTTCAACAGCGATTCCAAATATGATCTAAAGATCAGAGTCTGGACAGATGGATGAATGAGGCCAACATCTTCAATAGACATTAAGTGTCATCATAAATGATCACAAATAAGACAGACAGCAGCATTAGAGTTCCTTGTAAATGGATGAACATAGAGTTGAGGGGTCTATACTAACATAGACTAAGAATGATGCAGGTTAAGATTAAGAGCAGGTAAAGAAATTAAGAGCACTGTTTACTTGACAAAGACTCAACAATTGTGGTGTAAAACACACTGAACCAAAGTCAAAGGCAGTATGATCGCTGAGTTGAACAGTGGAGGATGTCTGAGCAGCAGAGTTAGTGTCAGTGGCAGTTTGGTCACTGGCTTCCTATGAGCCATCAAGCACTGCAGTCCGAGTCACAGTCACAACAGTGGTTATCTTCCAATGAAACAGCAACTTTCACTCATTCATTCATTAAAAACTAAAAAGAGTGGTTGAGATACTAAACACTACACTATTAAAAAAGATCAAATTTCATTTGAATGACAATGGCAAGGACGCTCTGCTTTGTTCCCCAACTTAACAGTTGTATTGTGGGTTGTTTTAAGGTCCATGAAGATCTCAAAGTAAACAGCATCTTTCTTTGAAGCTCTTTTTGTTCTTCTTGTTTTTTCCTTTCCCGTTTTTGTCTTTGTTTTCTGCCATTTTCTTGCCTCGTACTTCACGCATCAGGTCAAAGAACACCTCGGGAGAAAAAAAAAACAAGAAGTCAATTTCACTTTTTAGCAGTCGGAACATGCAAATCTGATATGATAAAATGAATGTCCTAAATTTGAAAATACATCAATTTATAGTAGTGTAGTGTGATGTGTGTGTGTGTGTGTGTGTGTAGGACGCACCTTGTCGACGTTGGCTCTGGTTTTGGCTGACGTCTCGACATACTGGACGCCCCACTCCTCGGCCTTCCCTCGGGCCTCGTCCACAGATACCTGCCGACGCTCCTCCAGGTCCGACTTGTTCCCTACCACGAGGAGAGGGATCTTGTCCTCCTCCGCCTTCACCCGCAAGATCTGCTCCCTGCCGATACAGCATACATTTTTTAAAGTTAAGTGTTAATGTTTGGTAACCATGGTAATTTGGGTTAGGACCTGGTTTAGGAAAAAAAAACATTACAGATGAACAGTTCTTAACGTTTGAGCAGCGCGGCTCAGCTGTGTCTCTTCCAGAGATTAAAGGTCTCGCCTACTTTGTCTGTGTGCCGTGCGGTTCACAGCAACGACAGTGAAAATGTTCTTTTGATTGACTATTGACACCTGGCCAGCAACATTACTAAAGTTTCAATGTCTAGACATCTGTAGAATGTGTCACAGACAGTGAAAGTGATCTTTTGACAGTATATTGACATCATACCAGCAACATTACTACAGTTTCAATGTCTGTAGAATTTGTCACTGACATGAAAAAAGTTCATATTTGTTTTTAACTCAACACTTCCTGTTTCCGTTTAAAAATAAAAGCCTTCTAGCATTTTTTTCTGTGGACAGAATTCCTTTATTTGTTAACACAAGTCTTTTATTCTCAAATATTTGCAGGAAAAATATGAAATATGAAAATGCTGTGACTTGCACGGCTTGCCTGATCAGAAGTGTCTTCTATTAGTTTTGGTTTTCCACCTCCGATGAGGAGCAGCGCACAGCCTCTTCTCAAGCCTAGGGGCTGTATTTTAACAATTTTTTGCTATTTTAGCATATAATTATTAAATAATGTTTATAATAAAGTAATTTTCGATACATTTTGAGATAAATATTGGGCTAATTTGGCAGTAATTCCAAAGAAATTTCAAATAGGTTACTTGCTAATTATCACCTAATTACCATGAAATTTGTGGACCTGTAAATGAAGTGTTGCCTGATAGTGTACTGAGGTGAGTCACACAGATACTGGTATTGAAAAGATGCATTATAGACTGTTGCGGTCTTGTTTTCGAAACAAAGAAAGAATTATCTGACTGCTTATATTGATTTATGAGGCATGTGCAGTAATATAGAAAATTGAGGATGCGATACATCGAGATGTATCCAAAATCGCTGTGCATTCGAATCGTTGACAGGTGAATCGTAATCCTAATTGAATCGATGCGTGAGGCCAGTGAAGATTCAGACCTTGAATATTCATCATGTCAGCAGCGGAGAACATGTGGTGTTTGATGTATAATTAATGGCCGACACTCAGCAGTCTGAGCTCAAATAGGTGCACCATATATAGGTAATTGGTCCCACACTGACAGATGTAGGCAGGATACAGTACCTGAACTCCACCGTGGCAGAGAAGGACTCCTGCTCTGTGATGGAGAAGACCAGCAGGAAGCCCTCCCCGCTGCGAAAGTAGTTGTCCCTGATGGCAGCGTAATCCTCCTGGCCGGCCGTGTCCAGAATGTCGATCTGGACCTCCTCCCCGTCCAGAACCACCTTCTTCCTGTAGCTGTCTGCCTTGGTGGGCTCGTAGTCCTCCACAAACTGGGGATGAAAAGATGTTTCTTTGAAGCGTAAAACATGCTACATGTTGTATTTCCATGCATAAAGCATCAGTGAAGCATGAGCACATGTTATGTGTCGACAGCTACACTGGTGGCTAAAATGGAAGCGTATCTGAGTCATCTAATGGACATGAGACAGATGACGGAAAAATGCAGCTCATATATAGCTTGGTAGCGGAGCCAAGTCGTGACCAGCTCTGCCTTTAATGGGATGTTGTTACAGTAAACAACATCTGTGCTCAAGCCAGCAGTGGGCGAGACAAAATTGTCCTTTTTTCCAGAATCCCTGTTATGATGTATGAGCCACTGCTGTTTCCTACAATCATGTTCTTACTTCCATGTAACAGATTACAGCTTCAGTTTGAAACAAACACTTCTCACAATTGTTTCACAATAAAAGCGTTCTATTGGTGAACCACTGAAAGGATGACTTTACATTGTAAGCTTTTAGAGGAAGTTCTGACGCATTCAACATGTTTATCTAATAGGTGCTATATAGATTACGACATTGAATAAAATATAAAAAAGTGAACTTGTTGGACAAACACTTCTCTATCTTTTGAAGTGGGGTTGTATGAGGTACTTATACATAGTCAGTGTATTACCGACAGTTGATGACGGTCGGCAAGCCCCCAGTTTGGACAAACAGACAGGAGTTACCGCACAACACCAAAGCATAGTACTGCTGTGGACGGGGCCGGCAGCAAAACATATTTTAGCCACCTAAAAGAAAGGCTCACCTAAAAAAACAAAAAAAATCAATATCAGTTTAAGTGTACGCTATATTTAGAGTATTTTCACCAGTTTACGTTGCCGTGAGACAGCTATACAGTCTATGTTCCCGACGGGGAACTGAAGCCGTTGTATCCATTTCTGCTCTCGCCAAAGCAACCAGACTCCATTAAAAAAAATGGAATTTTACTTTGCAGAACACGGGAGTTGCTGGTCTACCGCTGCCTTGATCAGTTAGTTTGTTTGTGCCATTTTGTGACTTTGGTGAATCAGAACTAACCAAAGTCACACAATAACACCAACAAACTAATCAATCGAGGTAGCGGTAGACCAGCAACTCCCGTGTTCTGCGACGTAAAATACTTTTTTTCCCCAATGGAGTCTGGTGGCTTTGGCGAGAGCACAGATGGATACAACGGCTTCAGTTCCGCGTTAGAAATGGCTGTCTGACGGCAAGGTATAGCGGTGAAAATATTTTAAATATTGCGTACACTTTAACTGATATTGATTTTTTTAGGAGGGTCTTTTTAGGTGGCTAAAAGTTTTGCTGTCGGCCCCGTCCACAGCAGTACATTGCTTCTGTTCCGTGTGGTAACTCCCGTCTGCTTCTCCAAACTGGAGGCGTGCCGACCGTCATCTACTGTCGGTAATACACCGACTATGGATAAATACCTCATACAACCACACTTCAAAACACCCAGACTATCCCTTTAAACTGTTTATAGGGGTGTGTTGACTCACCTCATCATACATGAACTGCAGGGTGAGGGCCGACTTCCCAACGCCTCCACTTCCCACCATTATCACCTTGTGCAGTGCCAGAGAGCTCTGGTTTTTACTTTTACTGGTCGCCATCACTGGATTCTTCTTTGTGTCTCTTTCACACACTCACACCCACACCCACGCACACGCACACACTTCCTCTGCACCTCTCTGACACAACCTGTGAATGATAGAAAGTGGAAACATATCAGTACCTACAGTAAATAACCTCCGTACAGAGAGAATATGAGTGCGTGGACAGATGACAGTTGTTTAACAGCTTTCACTACGACTGTAACTTGCTGTGCCAAGGCGCTCGGCTTTGCTCCAACAAATCTTGAATCCTAACCCCCACCCTTCCCATTAAAGTGCCAAATTGCCTACTCATGAATCCTAGAGCGTTATAAAGTTCCCCATCAAAAGGTCGTTGCAGCTGATCAGAAGTAATGAAGCTATCATTCTCCGCTGCGAGACGGCATTTAGGAATGCATTAAAACAGGGCATCATGTGCTAACCTCGTTAAGAAAGAAGGGAGATTTCATTGGCCATCTATCTGCACTATATGGGCCTTGCCCTCAGAAGGTGAAAGCTCAGAGTCAATTGCTTTCCCCTGACCTCCATATCTTCTATCTCTGTCAGAAACAACTTCCAACGGAATGCAACGGGACTACGTTATAAATGTCTGCCTGCCATGTCGTGACCTGCACAGCCTTTGGATGGACAGGAAAGATATTATCAAGTGTCACATGTGCACAGATTCATGAGGAGACAAGTCAAAACGAGCCATTAGTAGCCATCTATTGGCTGGATACTTAACAAAGAATACAAGTGCTATTTTTGGTTGTTATATCTTTGACCACAGGATCACATTCCTCTATGATAGGTTAACGCCACTTGAGGGAATTAAGAATATGTATAGCTGTATCAGCAGACATTACCATAAACAATGATTGGATATTGGCAAAAACTTCAATACTGAGCATCCCTAGTTTGACTGTAATGGTACACTGCATTAAAACAGCCGTTGACACAGCCATTGATGGGCTTTTTAATGATCATTTAATCCTTCAGAGACAGAGTCTAGCATCTTGCCTTTCATTGTAATGGTCGATAGTTGTATGTGAATGTAAGAAAATGAGACAAAAGCGAAATCATGTACTTGTATTACAGGATATAGACCAATGAGACTGTGAATTTCCCCCCAAATAAAGTTCACTTTTAAAAAAAAATTGGATTTTTAGGCAATATTGACATTGTGCAAAATTCCCTTAACCTTTTTTCCAACCCTTTGCAACCTTAGTCAGTGTTGTTATTATCAGGGCTCCACCTTTGGCAATCCTGCTGAATAGGTCAACAATGAGCAACCGGTAACCCAGCACCCATCTCACTACCAACTACCATGAAAAGTCAAATACACAGTTGAGCATCTGGCGATAATGTCAACAGATGTCACATTATATTTAATGTCATCTTGAGCTGAGAAGCAATAGAGCCAGAGTTAACTTGTGACAGACTCTTTGACTCTGTATCCTGAAAATCTGTCTGTCAGATGACTCAATATACTGTTGCTGTCACATCACAGGGACTAAACTCTTTCTTTACCTTCTCTCGTCCCTTCATTTTATCTCTGTCTGTAGAAAGAAAAATATCTTCCCTCCTCTGGGGATGTCACACTAATGGGAGCACAGAGCTGATTCATAGCGTTATTCACAATCTGCTCCTCCCCAACAGTAAACATTTCACTTCAGCTCATACAGCGAGACAAGTGTGCACTGAGAGTTAACCAGACAAGGCAGAGGAGAGAAAATATTCCTGCTAAAAAAAAATACCCTCATACCTTTTGAGTTTTACCATTAAGGTTTTCATTGTAAATGTAGAGATAATGTCACAACCCAATAAAAACCAGCTAAAAGCCCTGTAAGATGTCTAGGTCTGTCCTCGGCCATAGGAATTCTTAGTCAACTAACACTTATACATTTTGTTGATTAGTTGATTTAATCTTCAGATCTGTAAACTAACGATTATTTTCATTGTGAATTAATCTGTCGATTATTTTCTTGATTAATCGATTAGTTGATTGGTCTATAAAATGTTGAAAAATGTTGATCAAAGCCCAAGATGGCGTCCTCAAATGTCTTGTTTAGTCCACAATTCAAAGATATTTACTTTATGGTCATAGAGGAGTAAAGAAACCAGAAAATATTCACATTTAAGAAGCTGGAATCACAGACTTTTGATAATTTAAAAAAATTACTCCAACAGATTAATCAACTATCAGAATAGTTGGTGACTAATTTAACGGTTGACAACTAATCGATTAATCGCTGCAGCTCTACAGAAAGAATCAAAAACAACTAATCCGCTAAAGAAATCTTAGTCGACTGAGACAAAAACGACCGATTAGTCGACTAAGAGGGGACAGCGCTATACATTTCTATTGTTGTTTCATATAAGCATAGGAACTCCTGGTGTGAAAATAGATTCACAATTTCTACATAAATGTTCAATTGTGCATGTGAGCCTTTGCTGCAACATGTCCTTGCATTGTTCAAAAGCAGAGGAACACGTGGTTTACATCAAATTAAGCTACACTTCAGTATGCCAGCTATAGTGTGACTGTGACTGTGACTGTGGATATACGGTGGATGTGGCACCATGGTTCCACTCTCCCTGACCAGGAAGTCTGACCTGGGCTCTTCCTGTCTTTGTTATCAATAACCAGGCGGGTGAAAGGGCTCATAGGAAGGATATCCACACAAAACCACACACCTTCTGAAAGAACCTACGCCAGACTCAGCACTTATGCATAGGGGTCACTATCTAAATTATTCACTTGTAACCCACTTTGCTGTGCGCATGTACACACACAAATCCCAACGCTATAAATAAAGCAGTTAATAAAATGAAGCGGGGATAATATATATGCTGCTTAGCACAAGAAAGTGCTGAGTGCAATTTTTCCGAAGGACGTTCAGACCTCAGGGCAGGGGTTCCACCATATTTCCACCAGCTGCAGTTCACCACAACTTGCATGCAGCGTTGAGGCATCGGCAAAAGAGGGATTAATATTAAGGCCTGACCCAGATATGGAACTGGAGTCGGATTGGTGCTGGTCCTTTTTAAAAGGAGTGTTAAATTTATGGAGACTAAAAAGGACTCTGGTTATTGTTTTCTGCAATAATCCAAAACCCAATGGAAAAATCCCATTGGGTTTTTCTCAAAGGAACATGTGCAATTCTAACTTCCGGGTTGGCCAACAAAAATGTGTCATCCATGCATCACTCTATTACAAACAATATAGAATACATTCAAAAGTTGACTGGTATTTGAATATATTGCTATTTTTTATATCCTCGTGTTCAGAAAAGTGCAGCTCTCTTTCTTCAGGTATGATCTATCCCTGAACCCGCTTTCACATGTGCAGAAGTTAAGAGTTTAACTGATGTGTTAACATGGTGATGGTCAAATTCAACGTCATATACTGATATGTCTAGATTCCACATTGAACAAAGTAGAATAAGTGAAATTATGTGTGTAAATTCAAGATATCTGAGCTAAAGTTTATGACTCTCTCTCGCTCTCTGCATTCCTGAGGTCACGGGGGTGAGGGGATTTCCTCTCCCCATCTGATGGAGAAAGCAGGAGCTTTTCTGGCCCCGATAACAACCCACCGGATTCCAGGGATCTGAGAAGGAGCTTAGCTCTGTGTGGCTGTGTCTCTCATCATCAGTGGTTCAACTGAGTCAACCAAATTAACACTCAGAGGTGGCCTCGGTTAGGTGTGGTCGAACTGAAACACTGCAATGCTGCACTGATGTGATGTTATTTGAGGGGAGACAATAATGGTGAAATTCCACTCAAAAACATTGTGATGTTCATCCTTCTTGCACAACATGTTTTGCCTCTCTATTTTCCCCTCGTACACCACTAACTCTTATCTAAACAGATTCCCACTTGATAGTTCTGCTGCCAGTAATAAACAACTCCCTCCCCAACGCACCAGCTGCAAAACTCATGCTGAGTCTCATCCAATTTCTAAAACTCCTACACTGGAAATGTTCTTCATTTCTACTTCAGCAAATGTGAAGGGGGGGTTCTGGACAGCTACCTATCTAACTAGCCACAATCACCGTGGAGAAAACAATATAACCTCGATGAGTCACCTCAGTCATGAGGTTTGAGTAAGAATGGGTCCACACAGCGACGGGGATTCAGGATCCTGAGGTTTGTTAATCACAGAGCGATGAATGATGCACAATTCACCAGCAAATCACAGCGGAGGCATCGCAGAAATGTGTAACACAGACACAGCAGTTCTAACGGTCACTGCCAGTGGAGATCAGGAAATGATTTGGCCTACTTTAAAAAGACAGCAGCAAAGAAGAAATTCTCGAAAAGCACCCCGCGATGCATACTAACAACCCTTGGCCAGGGGAGTGCACAGAGGAGCCTTTGACGAAAGTGGGCAGCAGGGAACTAAATCCTCTCTGTGGTTCAATCTTCCCTACTTTAGCAACCCTAAGTGAGCTGCTCTTTCAAATACATCCCTATTCTAAAACGTTTCTTATTCATATGGAAATCATCATCAAGTGCAGTCTTTACTGATCCCGTTCAGCTGTCAGAACAATGACTCATGCAAAACATCACACATCATGTTGTGGTACTGTATAGAAGTAAAATACATACAGCCTATATCACACAACAGATATCCTCTCGAACCTCCCTGCAGACGACCTGGTGATCTTATCAAACACTCATGTCTTTCCCATTACTCATTTCCCATTACGCATTCCACTGGATTAGTTCAGGGTAGATAGAAAAAAGACAAGTTCAGAGCTGCCCACTACGGATCTCCAACTTGCTACAGATTCTTTTCATTTACCTGAAAGTAAACACAATAGGCTCAGTTACATACCACCTACACCATGCTAGAGACCTGCGGTGCTATCTTGGTTTACAATTCAGGGAGTTGTAAACCAAGACAGCACCACAGAAAAATCTACCTAAACCCCCACCCCAGTATCCCTCTCCCTCACAGCTCAGATGTGTTCATGGTGCCTGTAAATCTCGCACCTTAGTGCTTTTCTGTACTATTTTGAAAAGCCAGGACAGTCAAACTCACTGTGCCACGCAATGCTTCCATGCTGGAACCTCAGCACATATTAACCTATAGCTTACGCAGACATAGGATTAATGAGACAGCATAGGGAAATCTTTGTCTTCGTCGCTCGCAAACTCTGATCAAAAGGTCAAACTAGGCAGCGCTGATCAAATATGAATCAATATTCTGTTACTGTAACGCCTATTTCTCGACTCAAATGTTTTCAGAAACGTCTTGTAGTGTACTGTTTATCTGTAAAATGAGAAAGTTTGCTCCGGTTGGTGGGCGTTGCTTGGTATTTCCACAACAGATCTCAACATAGCTGCCGGGTCACAAACTTTCTCATTTTACAGCTAAACAGTACACTACAAGATGATTCTGAAAACAGTTCTTGTGCTCTTGTGATATATTTTGGTATGGCATATATTAGTTGTGGCTATGACACGTAGTTAAATTTTTTAATAAGTCAAACATAGAAGCATCTGCAACAACCTGAATACAGGCCCCTGGATGCCAGCAGTGGGTTAATTTAAGGGGAATGGATTCATCAAACTTTTTGTCATTGTGCTCTTTAAACAAATATTTGCATTACTAGTTCCTCTTCCTAGCTGGAAACAGGATGTACAGCTTTCAAATAACTGGTCTGTTACACATAGCAAACACATCTGCTTTATGTATGCCGGTAGGCCTATGTCAGTAATGAATTCCCCTGTAAGTGGAAAAAAACATAATTGTCTGATTCACATATCCTGGAAAGGAGTTGGGAACTCCCAGCAAAAGCACATTGCATATTTTTGTCAAATGTTCATAGAACAAAGACAATAGGATTAAATTCTTCCTATTTTCCGAGACATGTTTTACTGAAGTAAACAAGAGGCAAAAAAGTATTTACCTATGTAACCTAGCTGTGTAGCAAGATGTACTTTAGGGCATATATTCTGAGCAGCTTCATGCATATTCTGCAATGGCCACATGGGCAATATGTTTTTAATTCCTCAGGCATGGTTCATAGTAATTCACTGACATTCACACAAAATATATAAACCTCCTTTCCTCCCTGCTGACAGAAAGCAGACAATTGATGACGGCTAGGTATGCGTCTATAGTATCACTATCTCCTGCACATTATCACTCACTTTCAGAGCCCAGAAAAAAAGGCTTACACCAGTCTTTCTGCCCTTTTACTCCACTTCCACTGCCAACATCATTAGCAGATGGTTTTCTGACTCCTGTGCTGTAACACACAAAGGACCCAGGGTACTCGGGAAACTCATCAGAAAATGAAAAACTGATCAGAAAAGCAGATGGACCTCTGTGATATGAGCCAACCGGGTTAGGGCCAACATGAGAGAAATTAAGTCTTGCAGAAAATGCTTGTCATATTCTGATGAGTTGCAGTAACAGGAAGGAACCAGAGGGATTAGCATTAATAAAAAGATTCAAGTGAAAACGAGCATGTTTGGAGCAACAGGGATAAACATACAGACAGTCTTCACAGAGAAAGAGGGGGGGAAGGCAGGGCGGGCTCAGCCGCATTCACAAGATCTTTCTCCACCTCTGATGTCATCTGCTCGCCATGGGGCTACAACTATGCAGAAATCTAGCTTTGCCAGAATTACAATCAAATTCAGCTGTATTGTTGTTGGCATTAAGAGGCTACAATGTTGGTCAATGCCAAGCAAGGCACTGACCTATTTCATTAGTTTCAATTTCACTGGAGTATTTTCACTTCCTGTGATGGTCCAAATGTGGTTTCTGGCATTTTCCTGAGAAGTCTGAAACTGTATTTTCTAAAGAAGTAAATGCCATGGTGGGAAATACACTAAAAACTAA
This sequence comes from Sebastes fasciatus, assembly GCF_043250625.1. NCBI lineage: Eukaryota > Metazoa > Chordata > Actinopteri > Perciformes > Sebastidae > Sebastes > Sebastes fasciatus. The sequence continues at coordinate 24,010,358 of NC_133808.1, read as the reverse complement.
CAAAACCATCTGCATCAGATTTAAACTAGGATTGCCGTCTCACGGTTGTATGCCTCCGCCAACCAAGTTGCAGTTTACATCCATGTCTGTCCAAAATGTCATTTTTGGTCATCCTTGAATCCAAGTGGACGTTTGTGCCACATTTGAAGAAATTCACTCAAGTCGTTCGTGAGATATCACGAGAATGGGATGGACGTGAGGTCACAGTGACCTTGACCTTTGACCACGGAAACCAAATCAGTTCATCCTTGAGACCAAGTGGACGTTTTTGCCAATTTGAAGAAATTACCTCAAGGCATTCCTGAGATATCGTATTCACCAGAATGGACCGGACGGACGGATGTACGTACAGAAGGACGGACGAACAACCCGAAAACATAATGCCGCCGGCCACGGCTATCGCCGGCGCGGAGGCATAAAAACCTGGAGGATACCGTTGGAGCCCTACAAGACTGAAAAAAAATCCCTGGATTGGTTTCCTTGAGCCTGCTCTGATTGTGCTGGAATCAGCATTGTGCTCATGGGTTGTTTACGAGGGAGTTGACTGCATGTCATTCCAGACGTGTTAACTGTGATATTCACTGACATTTGCTGACTGGCTAACTTGAACTTAACTCACGGGTTTAACATTCAACACACTTAACCCGGGGACACACAAGACGAGATTGAGAGACCTCACATGTACCAGCTATTTCCACTGACCTAGGTGTTACAGCACTACACAATAATCATCTGTCATCTAACAATTAGTGATCTCACTCAAACTGTCATTATGCTCCATAGGTTTTGACTGTTATGACCTTCGGGACTGAGCATGTCTTGTACATTTCGCAGAGCAAACTCAGAGTAAGCACCACTATGATTAATTGAGAGATTGATCTAAATCAGCAGGTCTTCGAGAGGCCCCAAGCGGTCCATTACAAACCTTATTATACAAGACAATAACAGAATAATCAAGAAGTGATCCAGACACATATAAGACACCTTTACCATGTGATTTTACTATAAGCCCTACTCTAGCTTCACTCAATACACATTAAATTTTCATTGACAAGCATTTCCAGTTGCACTTATACACACTCTCTGATGGACAGAGAAGATTATTGGTGCAATACTTTGAATAAGTTAGTTCAAGAATGTGAAGGACAAATGGATAATATTGCCTAAGGGGTGTAACATATAGCCCTCAGATAAAAGCCTAACAAGCATCGACTGAGAGATCGATTATTTTTTCACTGCACAAATCGAATAAATAACTGGGCAACTGGAGTGGAGCACATCCCTAATGCATCTCTGAACCACAAAATCCTGCATTTATTCAATAAGGATGACTATGGAGAAAAGATGATAAAACAGCCTGTTTAAGTATTTTTTTTTTTAGGTTTTTAAACTAGGCCTTAATCACCCTCGAGACACATGAATCTGGATGATGAATTATATTTGTCACTTTCCCCTGATACCAAAGAGGAGTATTATTAATGAGATGAAATAAGAGTGTATTGCTTTGCCAACACTATCCTATCCACAATTCCCTCAACTTGTCTGCAAACAAAAAAAGGCTGATAAGAGTTGAAAACATCTGCAAAATGTAGCATCAGTAAACACAACAGTCACTGCTCAACACCAAATACACGTTGGTTATTCCACACACATTTACTGTGAATATTTAAAACACCCTCTGCTTGCACTTAACTAAGTTGCCTCGGTACTAAACGGAACTATTTTGTCCTTTTTGTATTTTGGCACAAGAGACCACATTTCTTAGCTGCCTTTAGAGAAGTAAATACATAGAAGGGATACAAAACTGAACCATAAAAAAAGGAAACGTTTCGCAAACCGAACCGTGGGCTTGTTGAACTGTTGCACCACTAAATACAGTCCTGCTAGTTATTTAATGAGGTGCCAGAGATATAGAAGAGGCAATTATTTGAACATAGGCCTACTTAACCATTAAGTAGTCAGCCTTAATTCAAGTAGGGAATGTGAATGTGTCAAAAGTGTCAAAATATAACACTAAACACTGCCCAGTGAATAAGATTCAAAAGACAAATTGTAGTATACTGCATAGGCCTATCATACAGTCAGACACAAAGGTAGTCTAACATTATGGGTTTCATTTTGCAAATTACCCGTAGATTAAATATGCAGTATTAGCTGACGTTTTGTTAGCATTCAGTTAGTATAACATTAGCTAGCTTATCTTTGTCTGGATGATTGTGTAGTTGACATTTGGCTTGTAGATCTTAATGTCATAAAACTAACCGTTTGTAAATTGGACATCAGCCTCCAAAGATTTACATATTTTGAACTGCTGACAGGTGTTCACTAACACCAACATACACCAGTGACCGTGATGGGGGAAAACTGTCATGCTCCTTCTAATTCGTAAGGATCGATATCATAAACAAACTTCAATTTTGTAATATATCGCTGCTTTGCCTCTGTCAGCTTCTCTTTATAAGTCTTTCACACTTAAAAGGACTGTTTGTAACTTCTTACACGTATAAGTCACCCGGGTCGGTGTCCCATGCGCGCTCGCTTCCATATGCGCGCTCGCGTGTGGCTATGGTGTTCAGACAAGACTCCAACACAAACTACACGGAGGCACCAAAACCGTAAAGTTATATCTAGTGAAGACCGTCTTGCAAAACAGTGTTGGCCGCGGGGGAGACTGTAGCTTTGGTCTCCAGGGCCGGAGTCTCTGCTGTACTCTGCTCCTCTGCCTGCTTACCTTCACTCAGCTCGCTCCACCTCAGGTGCATGCGCGCACACTACACACTGCAGAAGACTTTGTAGCTCTGAGAATATCTAGTGAATGTACAGTGGACGTTTGTGCAGAAATAAATGCTGCAGCTCCTCCAGACCAACAGAGGTTTCCCGTGTCTTGTGAAGTGACGGGGCTCCGCAGCGAGTAATGTTATCGTCTCTGACCGGGTGCCGGTGTCTCCCCTGTTCCCTTCGGCCGCGGTTGGGAGGCTGAAGCAGGAAAAGCTGACACTAGATCAGCATTGATTCATTGAGAGACCTTCGTCTGGTCAGCTAACATTACTGCCAAGCAGGTGAATATAGAGTGATATTGTGGATTTAGCTGGGGTGTCGTCTCACTGTTTTGAGCGATGCTCATTCATATCTATGTAGAGCGAGCAAGCGCTGACTTTCGTTGACTTAACGGCCAAAGGTGTCGCTGTTAACAAGCAAGTCTAATTCTTACAAACAGTCCCTTTAATCTATACTTTTCTGATGAATGACTGACAGATGGATAGACCGGTGGCAGATAATGATAATCTACCATATGCCCCAGAATGCTCTGCGATTCCCATTCCCTATAAAAATCAGTGTTTTGGCTTCATATATATAACTCATTACTATCAATCAAAGAATTCATATATTTGTTTTTCTTTTCCCTAATGTGCAAAACAAACCGAACCCCAAAAACCGCCATACAAAGTGAACCGTGGGCTTGTTGAACCGTTGCACCACTAATACATATCATATGAGTAAATAGCCCGAAGCAGTGCACAGGGATCAACAGAGGTCCTCCTTAACTGGGTTATTAAGAGGTCCACTACAACACAAGATATATTTAACTCTATGATTTCATTTGGTAAAATCTCACAGAGGAAATGATATGTGTCAGCACCCCTATAGAGTTAACTAATAGTTCCAGTTCTGAGGTCTCTACACTGGCTCCCTGTCTCTCAGAGAATTTATTTCAAAATACTGCTGCTGGTTTACAAAGCACTAAATGGTTTAGGGCCTAAATACATTTCTGATCTTCTGCTATGTTATGAACCATCCAGACCTCTCAGGTCATCTAGATCAGGTCTGCTTAGTGTCCCCAGAGTCAGAACTAAACAAGCAGAAGCAGCGTTCAGTTTTTATGCAACAAATAACTGCAGGAGCAACTCCAACTCTGAGTTCTTTTAAAGCAAAGATTAAAACTTTCCTGTTTGCTGTTGTCTTTTATTAAACCAGATAATGAACTTATACTGCACTAGAGCTTTTACTCTTGTGTTATACTCTATTTTAGCTTCTATCCTAGCTTTAATTTTTAACTTGTTTTATTTTCTAATCTTTAATGTTTTTATAACTGTTTTAATTATGTCTTAATGTTCTTTTGCACTTTTGCAATGTTCTTGAATGTTTATGTAAAGCACAACATGCAAAGTCTCTCCTCAGAGCTTATGAAGAACTGAACATATATGATAATGACCCCTAAAGCTACTATGGAAGAGAGCAGTCTTATTATTATTTATTTATTCATGCATTTCTTTTTTTGTTCCAACTCTTAGTTCTTTTAAAGGAAAGATTAAAACGTTCCTGTTTCCTGCTGCCTTTTATTAAACCAGATAATGATCTTATACTGCACTAGAGCTTTTACTCTCGTGTGTTATATTCTAGTTCAGCTTCTATCCTAGCTTTTATTTTTAGCTTATTTTTTTATTTTCTAATCTTTCATGTTTTTATAACTGTTTTAATTATGTCTTAATGTTATTTTGCACTTTATCGCAATGTTCTTGAATGTTTATGTAAAGCACTTTGAATTGCCCTGTTGCTGAAATGTGCTCTACACATAAAGCTGCCTTGCCTTTCCTTGCCTAATACATGCCACAAAACGGTGAGGTGGAAAAAACACTCCTCCAACACACTGTTATTGCTGACAGCAGCAACGTTAGCTGAAGGAACCATGAGCCAGCTTGGGTGTGTCATCTTCACAGAGGGGGAAAACTTTCCAGCACACCGACGGCAAAATATAAATATATATTAACAGCGAGTTAATCCAGAACAATATTAGCTCCACTAAAGCCCTGAACAACACTGTTAGTAAAGCAACTTAACGTTAGCTGACCATCAACAACAAAAGCTCCAAAAAAAAAAACTTTAGCAGCACTACGAAGTGTTAAATTAAAGCAAAACATATTAAGACATATTCTGCTCTTAATATTGATTAAAAAATAAATAAAAAATTGACCACAAATGAAAGTAAATGTCCTCATCAGTAACGCTAAACAAGTCTCTGCTAGCTAACCTAAAGATCATTATTAACGTGACGTTAGCGTTGTGTTTTAACGTTACTCATTTAACTGAACATAGATATACATGACACACAGACTACAGCACTAAAGGAGCAGACGTTGAAACCAGTTAGACTAACATAGGAGTGTGTTATTGTGTTATTAACGGTCTCCCCCTCAGGGTCCATTGGTCGCTAGCCAGTCCTCTCCTATAAACAGGTGTGGTAATAACTCTCTAATGGTCGAGTACAGAAACATCCAGTTAATCCACTCCACTAATACAATGTCTGAGGACTTACCAGAAGCAGGATGTTGTGTTTCTGCCCTCGGTTGGTGTTATCTTGATGACTGCATTAGTTAATGGAGCATTTCAGAGCTCTCTGGTTCTCCAAAAAGCAAACCCGCTCCTGCAACAAAAAGCCCCACCTTCCGGAAGTACAAACTACAAGATGACAGGAAGTAGCGTCATCACTCCGTCTGACGTCTTTTGTTTTTATTTTTTATTTTCTGTTTTATTTTTAGAAAATATAAGTACAATAACAATCATGCCAGGGGTACATTAAAAAAAGCAAAAAAATAAAAAAATAAACAATAAAAAAATGCATCGTTATAGAGAAAAAAGTAATACAAAATTCATAATAGATTCTCATCGGTCCATAAGAAATTGATCAAACACAGTTAGTTTTGATTGCCTTCTTATTTATCGTCTCAGTTCTTTGACAAAAATGTTTAAAATTAGGCTTGGAGTTCGCCCATCTCTTCTTGTGAATGTGGAAGTTTATTTAGATTTTCGCCGAAGTCAACCAAGTTAAATGCAACAGCTGACTCTTGCTTAAAGAAATAATGATAAATAATGAATAATTAAAGGTAATATTGATACAAATTTTATGTAGGCTGGACAGATAATTAAAAATAAAGAATACATCCACAGATCCACAAATTAAGTGTCCTTGCTTACCATTTACCAAAAAATGTTTTTTACCTACAGTTCCTGGCAGCCATTTCCCAATGCAACTTTGGCAGAGCTGTTTATTGTAATGGATTACAAAGATGATGCAGGGCTACTTCAACTTATTATAATTATTATAATTATTATTATAATTATAATAATTATTATAATTATTATTATATACTTATTACTTTCTAGATTGATTAACTGCTTGGTCTTTAAAATGTCAGCAAATTATGAAGACTTGCCCATCACAAGTTCCCGGTCCCCACAGTGATGTTTTTAAATATCTTGTCAAAAGTCCAAAACTGAAATAATATTCAGTTTACTATCATATACTTCTAAGAAATATTTACATTTCAGAAGGTTGAACCAGTACATTTTTGCTTAAAACAAATAAACAATTGATTATCAAAATTGTTGCATATTGTACATTTTGATATTGCATACAAATTAATGTAAATCAGTGAATGGCTAGAATGATAAAATATACAACCAAATTTCCAAAACTCAGTATCACAGTTTGCAAAATGGTTTGTTGTGATGTTAAGTACAATAAATGTGTAGTAACTAAATACAAAACCACTGGTATGACTTTTCAACAATAAAACTATATCTTTGGTTAAACATTAACTCTCGTAACATGTAAAACTCATCCGGGTCCAATTTCAAAAATGCTAATAAAATTGTGTGCACTTTTCTGTACTACAAATAAAATGTCAACACCTGAATATGAACGCACACTGGCCCTGGTATTATAGTTATGCTGAGTATGGACCTTTCTCAGAAATTATAGAAGAAAATATGACAACAATTATAGTTTATTATAGTAATTAACATTATAGGAGGATGACAGCAGCAGCTGAAATAGGCAAAAGCTGATTTTATTTGTTTCCGCCTCCCACTGACATTATTTTGACAAAACATTTTATCTAACTCTGATTTTATTTTGCCTCAAAATCATTGCTATAGAGAAGACAAAGACGACAAATGGTTAGGTTTTCAGTTAAGAAAACGAAGAAGCCAAAGACACTTTTATGACAATAAGACAGATGAAGTCTTATTAAAATTTCAAAAATAGAGCTTAGTAAAGCTAACAATGAGTAACAGTACAGGCAGTGCAATTTTTATTGCAGTGCACTAATAGTGCCCTCTATGACCCTGAATGAGAATAAGTGAGTATAGAAAGTAAATGCGTGGATGGTAATGGTACAACTGGGGGCTTTTTTAGGTCATACTTATAGAGTTGAGTAAAAGCTTGTCACTATGCTCTCCCAACAGATTTTGCTAGCACAGGATTGTAGACCTCAACATGAAAAAGAATATAAAAGGGGTGCACTCTTTTATATTCTTTCCATCTTAATTGCAGCAGGGGAATAGAGCACACACATAGTGTGTTTCAGGTCTCAGCCCTCTTAGTACATGTGGCACTGATGAAGGGCCACTTTGTGTTCAAGAGCAGTGGTTCCCGACTTATCTTCCTTAAAGCCGCCCCTACTTGTGTCTAGGAAAAGCTGAGCCCTAAAAAAAAATACAAATCCTCAATTTAAATTAGTTGATTCAGTGTATTAAATAAGTCTTTTTTATTAAATCAACTTTCTTAGTTTTGTCAACATAAAGTAATAACATAATGCATCATTTGCACATTTAAACATAACATTTCAGAGAACTCGTAATACAAAAAACGACTGCCTTAATGTAAATAAATCAACTGTGGAAGTTTCATAGTGATATCTATTAGTTACATTTTTTACCCTATTCACCTGTAGTGTCTCCCATTAAAGGCACTGGGATTGAAAGCCCCCTATAGGCGATACCAAATATTGTATCGGCTGCACCGTTTATATTCAGCGTACCCCTCTAGCCTTAATGAGGATTTCGACCTTGCACGTTTCCTCTACTAGTATATTCATGGCCTTGGTACAAATGTATGCTTTAGATCACTGAGATTTTGGAGACCAGACGTAGTAATGAATAGCACTACAAGAGCTTGATGCACTAGGCTGGCCTCTTTGTTTGTTTGGTCTCTGTGGAGGTAATGACGTGATTGATTTCATGAGTATAAATGCTGAGAATTCCTTTGTGACACGCCATACAAAGGCTGAGACCCGAGACATTTATGCGCTCTGTTCCCCTTCTGCTATTAAGGTGAGAGTGAAAATAAATTGAAGAAGCATATTGGGGAGTGCAGACCTTTATATATTCGTTCTCAAGTTTTAGGTCATATTATGCCCACAGGCCATAACTGATGCATTCACAGAGTCCCTGGAGAACCACTCATTCCCACAAAAATATGCACCGAACCCCGCCACGTGGAACCATCTATTTACAGTTATATGCTATTAAATACCTCTTGGCTGACAGAGGTAGACAGACGGGGTGTCCCACAGTCTCCTAAGCTGAGGCAGCAGACGGTGCCCCAGACAGATAATGATGCTCTTAAGGTGTACAGCTGAGAAAATATGTAAACTACAGTGGAACTATTGCAGAAATTGGTCTCCCAATTTCAGTTTTATTACCTGTACAGCTGATTTTTTTTGTCAGTAAGTTTGCTGTAATTACTGACAGCTCTGACAGTCAACTGGCAACAAATTCTAGCCTCTCCCTAAGCATCCTATATCAGTTTATGAGTGTTGGAGGTACGGTCAGTAAATAAAAACACACCTTAATCACCTCAATAGTCTGTTCAGAGACACACATACTCAAACTCTGTATAGGTGACATTATGTAGCCTACATTTAGTACAGAATGCACTACGGACACATCTGTAAATTGCTGTCAATTCATGCTATATTGCACTTTATTTTGTATTTCCTAATTAAAAGTAGCAAGGTGAAAGTCAGTGTTGTTGCATTGCATGAAAAATGCCGTCTACCATCAGTATTTCATGTACTAACTACATCTTCAACGAGGCACACATCCCTAGTGCATCGTTGTTTTGTAGATTCATTTATACACTGCTGCTCCCACTTCTACTGAGGAAAATGTGTACAAGATAACAGAAGAATTGGTTATCTTTTGTTGGAGATAATAGCTGCAACATGTTTCCGATTCATTAATGCAACCTTTAAAGCCAAGAAAAGACAACACGTATGTCACATTACGATATCCAGTCTCATATCCCGATATTGATATATCATTATATTGCCCAGCTGAAATTAGAGGTCACATTTAGAGAACTGTGCACACTGCATGTGAAGTAAAAAAAAAAGTGTTCTAAAGGTTTTGCTGGCATGTATATTGCCCTTTGTGCTGATAGCATTTGGCTCAGTCACTCCTTCAAACTTTATCCTGATTAAAAAAAAAATGGCCTGAGTTTCTATGTACTATTGTATACAGAATGCAGACATTCAAAGCTTTCCCTCTGCTCCTTTCCCTCATTGCAGCAAAAGTACAAAAGTTGTCCTTGACTAACTGGTTTAGATGAAACCCAGAAAGCACAGGAATCAGGAATCTGCAGCCTCGTACGCACAAATAAAGCTGGCGGGCTGATGTGAGAGACCATAACTCAGCCCAGCGAGTGCTCAGTGAGAGGGAAGAAAACTGCACCGTTGTATTTGTGCAGATGGGAGGACGGTGTCGTCTTTGGCAGAGGATGATAAGATGGTGGGCAGGAAAAAAACACACAGACTGCAACAGAACTAACCCTTTAGCTTCTAATCTGGTGCACAGCCTCCACTCCTGAGCAACCACGGTCGCTTTGGACTGCCAGACACCTGTATGGTTTCGATGTGGGGGCACTTGTACCTGCACAGCTTTTATACTTTACTTCAAAGGCCTATAGATCTGGGCCCATCCTGCCTACTAATACACAGCACTGCCAGTGTTCTCTGTTCATATCAGCACTCACAGTATCTGCTTCCTCAGGCTGCCTTACAATTAACAAGGCTGAGGGATTCAATGCATATTCTGAGAACAATCACCAGTCTGGAACTAATCATAGAGTGCATTCATTCATCACCTCCACCAGGTGGAGCCAGAAATACCACCAGAGCCTTAAAAAGCCCTTTAGACATGGGATCTGTAACATTTATGGCTTTTGCTGCTTAAAATAGGCATTTGCAGTATTTCACGGTTCATTAAACTGATTTTATTTCATTGTGCATAAGACATGTTATTATACTGTAGTGCTGTCTTCAGAGGGTGGAACAAGATGTGCACTTAATAGCTCTAATAATAGTATTTCACCGAATGCGTGCAGCAGAGCAGTGAAATAGGTGTTCAGCACCATAAAACTGTGGCTTCAGTGTGCAGGAACAATCCAGGTTCATTACATTTTATCATTAAGCAGTTCTTCAGTCAATTTAAACATTCAGAAATGGTTTTATAACAATTCAGGTCAGATCATATTAGTATTTCTAAAAACAGACCAGTGCCATTAGTATATTTACTGTATGCAACAAAACCAAGGGAAAACATCATGGTTGGCTTAAAATAAGCAGGTAAACCATAGATATTAAACAGTTTTAAATCTATGAAGTAAACTAGGTAAAACATGTGTGGGAACAACGTCACATAACTACAGAAAACACGTCACAAACGTCAACAACATTATGTGACAAACGTCACTAACATAACTGACAAAACAAAACACTGCTCCTGTTCCGTCGAGAAAGCAACAATGCACGCTAAACGCATTTCGCATTTTCTGGGCATTTATACGCCTTTTCGTGTTAACAGACTTTGCACTGTAAAAACATATGGAATATCAACTTTCTTGCATATGGGATTTTATAGTCTAAATATTTCAAGCATATCATTTGATTATTTTTTTTGCTGAAGCAGACATGCTTCAAAACATTTAAATGCCTTCTGTGGAGGTTTATATGTGCCATAGACATTCAATGCTCTTGTCCTTCTGAGACAAAAGATAATCGCCAGGAGCAACTCTTCAAGTTTCTCCAGTGAAAATGTTTAAATACTAGGGCTGTCAAATCGATTCAAATATCTCATTAGGGCACCCCAATAGGTCAGTTGGTATAGCGTACACCCATATAACAAGGCTGAGTTCAAATCCGACCTGTGGCCATCTCTGCATGTCGCCCCCCACCCCGTTCCCCTTTCTAGACTGTCCACTGTCCTGTCCACTGTCCTGTCCACTGTCCTGTCCACTGTCCTGTCCACTGTCCTGTCAATAGAGGCTTGAAATGCCAAAAAAATAATCTTTAAAAAAAAGATATAAATATTTCATTAACAACACAAAGCAATGACAAATATTGTCCAAAAATCCTCACAGGAACTGCATTTATCATAAAAAAATCTGCTCAAATCATAACATGGCAAACTCAAGCCCAACAGGCAACAACAACAACAAATTTTCGTTAGCACGTTATTATCGAGTTAACTTTGACAGCCGTAGTTTAAATACCTTATTATTCAATTTCTAATACACTAAACAAGAGTGGAATCTACCGTTGTCAGTCACTAGTATGGCTAAAATCAAACATGAAACGGCAGTGAAGGTTTGAGCTATAAAAACTCTTAAAATTCCCCATTCAGGTTTCAAAGAAATTCAAAATGTCACAGCATGAAATATCATCAATGTAAGTCTATGGGAAAAAGTATTTTTGGGTCCAATGGCATCACGTGACGGACACGGAAGTTGCAGTACCGCCGTTTGACCACTACGAAAGTTGGGATCAACGACCGGCGCTCTTCCTGGGGACTTGGTCATATCCCCCCTCTCTCTCTCGTTTCCTGTGTGCCTCTATACTGTCCTATCCAATACAGGCTAAAAACATCACTTTTAGTTACTTTCTACTTTAAAAGTAACTGCTGCTGTTTAGCACTTCATACAATGTCCAATCATCAGTTTTCACTATGCATCAAATTCCATCTTCCTTTCAAAACAGAGGTATGCGTCATATACTGAGCTCAGCTGCATACACTAATGTGTTTCCTTGGATTTGTCTAAGTCCAAAGTGTCACAAACCTACAGAGGCGAATATATCATCGATGTCGTCGACCACCTGGCCGGTGGTCTGAGATGTCGGCCTGTTTATCTGGTCGTCCACCGACAGTCCAGACACTGATAACTCAGTCCTCTTCCTTTGTCTCTTCTTCTTCTTCTTCTCCTTCAATCGACTCCTGAGTAACTGAGAACGCTTTCTCCAGCGAGCGCATCTCCTCGCTGCAGCAGAAGACTGACAGGTTCTTGGTGCTGATGCGTGAGGAGATAAAGCCCGGCAAGTTTCCTGTCTGAAGGCCCGCAGCTTCCTCTGGACGCTGGGGACAAATGATAGAAATAAGAGCAATTAGTATGAGGAGCAACTGTGTCACAGAATACTAAAGTATGTATTTAAGATGTGGGATATACAGTATGTGTGTGTGTGCTATGTTGTGTCTTCTGATGGAGGGTGACCTGGCACATGTTTTTTGTGTTTTATGTTTTTATGTTATTCTGTTGATTGTTTGGAGCATGTGGTGCATGAAGAATGTTTCGTGTGAAAGGACAATAAAGTTTTTTATCTCATCTCTTATCTTATGTAGTTTTACCTCAACACTCTGCACATAGTGGCCACTTTATAAGACACACCTGTACAGTCAGACAGAGGTGTGGACTCGAGTCACATGACTTGGACTTGAATTTGATGACTTTAGATTCGACTTGACAAAATCAAAAAAGACTTACAACTCGACTTGGACTTTAATAAAAATAAATCTATCCAACTGTTCTGCCAAAAAGTCATATCTTATGATGCTTATAATGTTCAGGTTTTTCGACACCATCATAAAGGTAATCGTGGTGGTGTTGTACTGGTAGATTTTATGGCAAGGCTGTTGTATTGAATTGCATTAGACTCCACAGCTGTACCTAATAAAGTGGGTGTACTAGTATATGAGTGTATATTCTGCGGTGTTGCTCTTACTTGTATCCTGCTGCATCAAGGCCTTTCATCCTCTTGCACTTTAAATGCAGGAAGCTTAAAAGACGTCTTTCCTTTTCCATCTTCTGGGATTTACACCACAGGATCATTTCTTCTAGATGCGTTGCCATGTCTGTGAAAGTCGCGGCCTCTCTCACTTGTTTCTTGAACTTTTGTTTCTCGTCAGCCTTGTGTGTTTTCTGCCGGAACGATTTGCCCTTGGGTGACAACATAACTCAATCATTAGATGTGATGATTAGGTGAAAACACTTTGTAATTACATATTCTTCAATAATAAAAGAACGATTAAATATTTCCTCTGGTTTTGCTCACATACCTTGGTTAAGTCCCTGAAAGCCTTGAGGAAAGGCTTGTCAGTGTCAAGACCTAATCCTGAAAAAAGAAATAAAATGATAACAGTAATGTGAATACTGTTGTAACAAGGTTCACTCTGCATAATAAATGAGATGGGGAGAAAATGCAGCACTGGGTTGTCCTGCGTTATGTAATTTCTTTATAACAGACCGTTGCTATGTATAGCAGACCGTTGCTATGGGCGCAGTTCAGATGTCAGACTTTCTAGCAAGCAATTCGACATCCAGTGATGCTAATAATGTAATGATGCTGGCAGTGAAATGTCTCTTTTTTTAGCTACATAGCATGATAATAAAAAGGAAGGAACTGTCTCGGATACTGGAGACAAATCTCTGGTGTGGCTGTTTGTTATTTTTTGTGTCTTTACGATGCTATGTACGGTGGGCTATTAACAGCCAGAACCAGCTGTGCACTGAAAAAGTAGAGAAGAAGAAACCAACCAGTCAAAGTAGGGGGGCGTTCCTGTCATGCTCTACTGTCTTCTTACTGCACTGCATTAATTGTGTTCTACAGAATACAGAACAATGAAAAATCTCCACACCTCTTTCAACAGCAACACCCATATCTTCTTTAACCTTCCTCGTCCTTCCCTGGTTCTTGACTTTAACAGAAGATTTCTTCCTCTGCTGCTGCTTCTCTTTGTGGTCTTTGGCAGCGGGACCGTGTGCTGGCTTTTTGGCCAGTAAAGATGCATCAGAAGGACCCAGGAACTGAGTCATATCTGCTGGCAGGGAGAAGTCTGTGAGGAAGGGCATGGGCCGGGCGTTTGATACTTCTCCGAGGAGCTCCAGGAGCTGCTGGTACAGAGTGGACAGGCTGACCAGGATACCGCGGAAAATCACCCTGATGGAGCACAAAGGTAGATTTAGATTCAGGGAAGCAAATTCTAAACAAACACAAACTATTTCAAATACAGATTTTTCAAAATTTTACTGCGATATGGAGCTGCTAACATGCAGAGCTACCTTGTGCGGTATAATTGTGAATATATTTTTTGCATTTCTCAGCCTTTTTAAGATGTGACAGTGAGGAAGAGAGCACTCACCAGAGACGACTGAGCATGCTGGTTATCACCACATTCAAGATGTTACAACCCGGAGTGGGGTAGGGGTAAAGGAAGTAACATTTGAGCCGATGTTATCAGGCAATCACTTGTTTATTAATTAGTGATTGAAATTAAAGCAATATAACACATACAATGGATGGAATTAGTACAACTGAAAACGAGGGTTTAGGGGTGGCCGAAACGGAGGAAACAAAAAGGCACACACCCTAGCCCTGAACGAGCCTAACCAGCAGACAACTCAAACAACTGTTCTACTCACAGCAAAATATACTAAACACGAGTACCTCAAACTAGTTAACAGCTAATATTACAATCTAAAGTCCACTGACTCCAGTGGACTTATACACAGGTTCTAGTTAACAGTTTCCACACACACACAGTCGAGAGGCACGGGGAACAGATCAAATGAAATCACTGCCCCCCTTGGTCTGGTCACAGCTGGCCTTTAATTATTTCCCCCTCGGCCCAGCCGGCTGGTGATTGGCTAATCACTTGTGTCTTGGCAGAGGCAGGACCACAAACGGCGGGAAACAAAGGGCATCCCCCTGAGAGCGTTCCGGAGGCGTGGCCCCGAAGGGAATCTCCAAGACGTGACGTCGTCTTGGAGCGACGGGACAGCTGGACGCACCAAGAGAAAAAGAACACAGGGAACAGCGCCGCACAGCAACATACAACAATACAATACTAACAATACCGAACGGTCACCTCGGCGACCGTAACACCCCCCCACATAAATACAAACCCACCGGAGTTGTCACAACCTCACATCCAACCAATACTCCTTACCCTCTGGACAAGGCGTCGGCCACAATATTTTCTGAACCCTTTTTATGTTTAATCACAAGGTTGCGTTCCTGTACCAGCAGGGCCCAGCGCATGAGCCGCTGGTTGTGGTTATACATCCGCGACAAGAACACGAGCGGATTGTGATCTGTGTAAATCACCAGGGGCAGAGTACAGGAACCGAGGTATACATCAAAGTGTTGCAACGACCACAACAACGCTAACGTCTCTTTCTCAATCGTGGAATAGTTGAACTGATGCTGGTTAAATTTTCTCGAAAAATAACTGACAGGGTGCTCTATCCCATCTGCATCCTCCTGCATTAACACAGCCCCTGCGCCCACGGCGCTTGCGTCTACCTCCAACTTAAAAGGTCGGGCAAAATCGGGGGCAGCGAGGACCGGCGCGTGACACAAAAGGGATTTTACACTTTCAAATGCACGCTGGCACTCCGGAGTCCATTTAAACTCTACCTTGGGACTCGTGAGACTAGTCAGTGGGTGGACCACGGCAGAAAAGTTCCTACAGAAGCTTCTGTAGTACCCTGCCATGCCGAGGAAACGCCGCAATGCACGTCGGGTGCTTAGAACGGGGAACTCGGCTATCGCACTAACTTTAGCCTCGATGGGCCGGACCTCACCCTGACCCACTTGACGACCCAAATACGTGACGGTGCCTTTCCCGAACTCACATTTGGCTAAGTTCAGCTTGAGAGAGGCCCGCGCAAGACGACTGAGCCCTTCAGTTAAGCTGAGCAAGTGTTCAGACCAGGAAGAAGAGTAAACCATCAGGTCATCGAGATATGCGTTGCAGTTGGCCACACCAGCCAGAACAGTGTTTACTAACCGCTGGAAAGTGGCAGGAGCGTTGCACATACCAAACGCCATGACAGTGTACTGAAGAAAGTGGTCTGGTGTTACAAAGGCGGAGATTTCTGACGCGCGCTTAGTCAGCGGCACCTGCCAGTAACCTTTAAGTAAATCCAATTTTGTGACAAATTTAGCAGTGCCTAAATTATCCACGCAATCCTCCATCCGCGGCAACGGATATGAGTCGGGTACGGTGACGGCGTTTACTTTACGAAAATCAGTAATGAACCTGGGTGAACCATCTGATTTAGCCTCCAGCAAACAGGGGGAGCTCCACGAACTAGTGCTGGGCTTGGCCAGGCCATTTTCCAACAGATATCTTACCTCTTTTTTCATCAGCTCTCTTTTAATCTGGTTAACACGATAAGAGTGCTGCTTAATTGATCGGGCATCTTTTACATCTATGTCATGTTCTAGTACCGTGGTACGAGTGGGAACATCACCAAAAAGACACGGATACTCAGCTACTAAGTTAACAATGTCCTGCTGCTGTTCTGCGTTCAGATGATTAAGCAGATGTGGTAACTCTTTCAGCATCTCTGAATTTGGTAACCGCGCACTGTGCTGTGAGGAGGGGCGTACAGCCAAGCCATCCTCGTCACCAGGACTTTTTTCGGCTACAATGAGCGCGGAGCAACCACTTACTGGAGAGGGGTCCTGTCTTGGGGAGCGAGTTTTCACGTCACGAGAGTGATACATTTTTAACATGTTCACATGGCAAACACGAGTTTTGCGCTTTCGGTCAGGAGTATTTATCACGTAGTCTGTCTCACCAAGTTTCTTTTGGATACTATACGGTCCGGAAAAACGCGCAGAGAGGGAAGAGCCCGGAATGGGTAACAGAGCCAACACTTGGTCACCCACTTCAAAGTGTCTGGCAACAGCGGATCGGTCGAACTGTTTTTTCATCTCCACCTGGGAGCTGGCGAGTGCGTCTCTCGCCAAACTACGAGCGTGATGCAAACGGTCACGGAATCTACTTACGTAGTCAAGCACATTACTCTCCTCGGACAACTCAGCCACGAGGAATCTATCTTTCAGCACCTTTAAAGGGCCGCGAACGGCGTGCCCAAAAACAAGCTCCCCTGGGCTGAATCCTAGAGATTCCTGTACGGATTCACGGGCGGCAAACAACGCAAACGGAATACCCTCATCCCAGCTTTTGTCTGACTCCAGACAGTATTTACGCAGCATGGATTTCAAGGTCTGATGCCAACGCTCCAGCGCGCCCTGTGACTCTGGGTGGTAGGCACTGGAGATCACATGTTTTACCCCTAAGGACTGAAGAATCTGTCCGAAGAGCTTGGATTTAAAATTGGTGCCTTGATCAGTCTGTACTACTTTTGGTAGACCAAAGGTAGTGAAAAACTTGGTCAGCGCTTTAACTATGGAACTGGATGTTATTTGGCGCAGCGGCACTGCTTCAGGGAACCGAGTGGAGGCGCACATAATGGTAAGTAGATACTGATTACCTGACTTCGACTTCGGTAGTGGCCCAACACAGTCTACTATGACTCTCTCAAATGGTTCACCGATAGCAGGTATCGGGCGCAGCGGTGCCGGCGGGATGGTCTGGTTTGGCTTACCTGCTAATTGACAAACATGACAAGTGCGACAATGGTTAACGACCTCAGATTTTAACCCTGGCCAGAAGAAGTGTTTCAGAATGAGGTTGTACGTCTTGTTAACTCCCAAATGCCCAGCCCACGGGCTTTCGTGTGCTAGAGTTAAAACATGCCCACGATAACTAACAGGAACAACAATTTGGTGGATGACATTCCACTCCACTCCAGCAGTTATCGTGGGAGACCATTTACGCATGAGAATGTCATCGTCCACATAATACTGGGCATCAGGGTTACTGGATGCATCACTTACCGTGGCAGACAAACATTTCCTCAGGCTTTTGTCTGCCCTTTGAGCAGCGATGAGCCGCTCCCGAGTTACAGGCAGCCGGAGCTCAGGAGATGCGGTGCTAATATTTACCTGTTCTTTTACCTCCTTAGGAGGAGAATGGGACGTCACAATGGCGTCTAGTTCGGTCTCACCTGCAAGGACTTTCAACAGCACACTGTCGGTTAGATCAACATCATTACTCCTGTCACTCTCTGCAGCACGCTTCTGTTTTTGAGCGCGCGTAATTACGCACGACGGGAACAAAGCCAGCAGCTCCGACTCATCACTGTTAGCGGCGAGTCTTGGGCTGACAGAGAGTATCGGTGCCCTGTCTAACACCTCAAGCGTAGGCGTCACCTTACCCCCGGCAATGTCATTCCCCATTAACATTACGATGCCACGGATTGGCAACGCCGGGCAGACCGCTACCGGGAAGAAACCGCTTATTAATTTGGACTGCACATGCACCCGGTGCACTGGCCGCGGAACACAACCCATTTCGATTCCACTGAGTATCGTACTGTAGCCACACGCCGATTGCTCTGAAAATGGTAACGATTTTGCAATTATAACAGACTGGGAACCCCCGGTGTCGCGCAAAATCTGTATGGGACGCTGATCACCTGGCGCGCCGGTTAGCGACACTAAGCCCTCCATAATAAACGGCCTGAAGCAGGGATCAGGACTATCATCATCACACGGGTCTGTGGGATTTCCAATACGCCCTGATTTAATTAAGCCGATGCCTTTAGGCTGGCGCACAGCCGGAGACGGCTGCTGCTCCTCCTTACGTTTCAATAACAAACAATTTGCAATGACGTGTCCGGCCTTGTGGCAGTAGTAACACTCCCTCTCCTCTCTGCGCACGAGAGGAGCTCTGCTAGGACCTCTATCAACAGAGGCAGCGGGAACGAAACGAGGCCTGTCAGAAAAAGAGGACGAAGTGAACGTAACCTTGTGTGTAAGCATATACTCATCCGCCATAACAGCTGCAGCAGACAGAGTGTTTACTTTCTGCTCATTCAAATGCACAACCATGCGCTCAGGCAAACAATTTTTAAACTCTTCCAACAACATTAACTCACGAAGGGCAGAAAAATCATTACATTCCTTAGCGGAACACCATTTGTCAAAGAGACTTCCCTTATCCCTCGCAAACTCCACATAAGTTTGGGTGGCGGACTTTTTCTGGGCTCTAAATTTTTGCCTATAAGCCTCTGGCACCAATTCATAGGCGCGCAGAATGGCGGCTTTCACAGTGTCATAATCTTTACTAGCCTCAAGAGGGAGCGCTGCTACTACCTCTTGGGCTTTACCAGATAACCTACATTGTAGTAGTAGGGACCACATCTCAACAGGCCATTTAAGAGCCAGCGCAATGCGCTCAAAGGCGCTAAAGTAACAGTCCACTTCGGTTTCTCGGAACTGTGGGACTAAAGTGATGTTTTTACTAATGTCAAAAGCTCTTGGTGAATAACTAGCGAGCATTGAGGGTGAGCCAGCTGACGCAGAAGCTGCCTCTGCCGTAAGAGTTTCCCTCTGTAAATCAATCTCCATCTGACGTAACCTTACGTCTTTATCTGCCTCTATCTCCAGTTTTTTAACTTGCAGGCGGAAGTCAAGCTCTGCCTGACGTTCCTGCGCATGAGTCTGAGCCTCGAGGTGGAGACGAGCAAGGCGTACTTTTAAACGTGCCTCGTCTCGAGATCCTGCAGAACCAGGCGATAGGGGATCGTATCGAGGGAGAGTAACCGGCGTCTTAACCCGGCCCTCCGCCTCGAAGGCAATACCCGGGGCTGGTTTCGGCTCTCGCTCAGCCACAGTACTGGGAGTTCCACCCTCAGCCAGAGCGACTTCCTCCTGCATACTGGACTCTGCAGGCGCCAACATCTCAATCACCCTCAGCTCAACAAGTTTATTCACCACTAACTGCTTTAGTTCTTTCTTAATTAGCTGCCTCGATGCCGAGAAACCGAAGTGGCTGGCTATGCTTAACAGGTCGTCCTTTCTACACAGCGCAAGTTGATCACGGGTGGGGGTTTGAAGAAAACGCTCTAAATTGAACGCCATAGCACCCCCGGTGCAAACAATCAATCAATTAATTTAAACAAGTAATTCTCGGGAATAATTAATATCCCGGGACGAGCCCCCATTTATGTTACAACCCGGAGTGGGGTAGGGGTAAAGGAAGTAACA
Source organism: Sebastes fasciatus (assembly GCF_043250625.1). Taxonomy (NCBI): domain Eukaryota; kingdom Metazoa; phylum Chordata; class Actinopteri; order Perciformes; family Sebastidae; genus Sebastes; species Sebastes fasciatus. The sequence goes on along the minus strand of NC_133808.1, from coordinate 23,990,343 downwards.
TTTGAGCCGATGTTATCAGGCAATCACTTGTTTATTAATTAGTGATTGAAATTAAAGCAATATAACACATACAATGGATGGAATTAGTACAACTGAAAACGAGGGTTTAGGGGTGGCCGAAACGGAGGAAACAAAAAGGCACACACCCTAGCCCTGAACGAGCCTAACCAGCAGACAACTCAAACAACTGTTCTACTCACAGCAAAATATACTAAACACGAGTACCTCAAACTAGTTAACAGCTAATATTACAATCTAAAGTCCACTGACTCCAGTGGACTTATACACAGGTTCTAGTTAACAGTTTCCACACACACACAGTCGAGAGGCACGGGGAACAGATCAAATGAAATCACTGCCCCCCTTGGTCTGGTCACAGCTGGCCTTTAATTATTTCCCCCTCGGCCCAGCCGGCTGGTGATTGGCTAATCACTTGTGTCTTGGCAGAGGCAGGACCACAAACGGCGGGAAACAAAGGGCATCCCCCTGAGAGCGTTCCGGAGGCGTGGCCCCGAAGGGAATCTCCAAGACGTGACGTCGTCTTGGAGCGACGGGACAGCTGGACGCACCAAGAGAAAAAGAACACAGGGAACAGCGCCGCACAGCAACATACAACAATACAATACTAACAATACCGAACGGTCACCTCGGCGACCGTAACACAAGACAACAAACTCCTTCAAATTCAGATGCTGCTTCGAGAGTCTGAAGCACATCTCTGTTAAGGATAAATCAGGACATCAAGAAAGCCACAATTTTCACACTTAATTCAGAAAAAAAACTCTCTCTTCAGAGATTTCTGTCAGACTACTCTTCATGTTTATGAACAGTGTGACCTCTGAAAAGGATACGAGAAAGCTCTGCTGCAGCGATTCAATGTGCAGCTCATCAGCTGGGCGGCTCCCAGCACTTTGAGACACTGCCACTCCAGCATGGGCTGACTGGGAATGTCACATTCACCAGCCTTGATGCTCAATCCCCTAAAAAAACATGTCATTACAGTGAATAAACAGATGATTACAGCCTCCCACCGTCAACTAAATACATCACTGCTGTGGTGTGTGCATTAAAGAATTTGAAGCTGCAAACTACCATGGTTTAATTGGTGGAGTCAATAGTGACGGTCTATGGAGGATGGAACCTGCCATAATAATAAATAAATTACATTAAATGTACTAAAAATAATATTAAAAATAAATGTAGGCATTTTAATTTGCTTCTTTATTTATTTACTTTATTACTAAATTTTCCCTTTTATTTAGTTAGTTATATTAACTTGTAAATGTATTTATTTATTTTTGCGCTTATTTTAAATGTATTATTAAATGTATTTATTCATTATTAAATTGTATGTATATATATTTATTTATGCATGATTTTCCTTTTGCATTTCCCCCTATTTATTTCCCCAAACATATTTATTTCTGTATTCTTTTCTTTATACATTTTTTTATGCATATTCTGCCTCATTTCTGAATCGTTTTTGATTTTGGCAGGTTTCGTCCACAATAATGGCCACCATGTGGCTTAGGCTCAATAATCTCCAGTACTTCTTCTCAGTGCTCTTCTGTAACAGGTTTCCCTATAAGATTGTTACTGTCAGATATGTAAATTAGTCAATTTTAATCTCAATTAAGATACTTAGGAAACTTTTAAAATAATAAAAGCACATACATTTTTAAATTAGCCTCTGGCACTTTTTAAACTCTGAAATGTCAAATTGCAATTTATTTTATATATTTATTCATTTTATTTTATTGTTATTTTGCACACCATTGGATCTTAGTGCACCACACAAAACCCACAAATTAGAAATGTCCTGACCTGATGACCTTAATTCAAGCCAGTTTAAACATACAATTTAATATTTTACTTATTTAGCCAAATTATTTATTCGTAAGGCAAAATTCTTAAAGACCCCACCCATCTTCATGTGCTACTATAATGAAACTCAAATCTATATTTAGTCCCTGAAATTAATTAATTTTTACTTTGTTTTATTCATGTCATGCTTGTAAATGATTTATTCTGCTTGCATTTTTCATTTTATTATATGTGTAAATGTTTAATGTCTAATGTGATATCTTCTCAGTTGTGCGGATGATAACTTTGTAATTGTAAGGATTTCCTAATTATTTGTAAATTCATCTTGTGAATAATAATAATAATAATTAAAAAAAAAAGCTTTCACATACAATGTGTGTCATTAAATGGCAAAGACTATGTTTGATGCTGGCCTGTATGTTCATTAACAATTGGGAGAAACAGCACATCAAACTGAACCAATGAAACTTTACCTTTGAATTCTGTTGGGACACATCTCTTTCAGCTCCTGAAGAGCATCATCAAGCTTCATCGTCTTCAGTCTGTTTATGCATTGTTCAACCTGTGAGAGATAAACAGAAAATATTTAACATGAAACTCACACATGAGTTAATTCTATAGCTTTGTTAGTTCTCTGACTTTTGCATGTTTCCCCACCACCAGGACTCAAAACAGATAGATCAACAATCACACATCCTGCAGATGTGGCCAGATGTGGACGCCTCACCTGCTTTAATGCTTTCAACGTCTTGTTGCCTCTGAAGCTGTTATTCAGGAAGTACAGCAGCTCGTAGAGAACTCGCACCTCCGTTTGAAGAAGCGTACTCTGAATCAGCTTCAGCACCTTCTCATTTTCCAGCAACAGGGCTTTAACACTTGCATCTGCATAACAAGAAACAACACTTAAACATCATAGTTTATTTTTTATTTTTTATCATAATATAATTTATTGGGTTTACTTATTTTCACAAACACAACAATAAGAATAATAATAAAAAGATGGAGGAGAGATCAGGTCCAATATAATTCAGATAGGGCTGCCAAATGCTGTAGAACTGATCTACTTTGGCATGTAGAATATTTGCGAGATATTACAAAGGGACCATCTCAAATATGACTTTACGCCAGTCTTGGACAGAGGGTTTCTTATCACTAATCCACTGTAGTAATATATTTTTTTCTAGCAGCAAATTTATGAATTATATATAACCTTTTGTTGGCTGCAGTAGTTATATTTTGTACATTGGATTCATTTCTTAATCCTTATCATATATCTTTTCCATTTCACATAACATTTCAGACCAGTACTTCTGTAATTTATGACACGACCAAAGGCAATGGGTTAAGGTACCTATTATATACCTATTCTATGTATTCTATGTATAATTTTAAATTGGATTGCTTTTGTCTGGGTACAGATGGATATCTTTTTGGCATGACTCCAAATATCTTCCCATGTCTCATCATTAATAGTCACTGACAGTTCCTCCTCCCACACACTCCTAAGCCTCTGTGTATTTGTAGTATACATGCCATTCATTGCATTATATAGCAAACTCAGAGACACCCCAAGATGATCTATAAGGGTTGTACTCTTAGTGATAGTTTATATATAGTATATATAGTTTATTTAATGATAATGATATGGCTCAGGGGAGAACTGCACATCCCCCAGGATGCAAGTACAACATCAACACTGCTGATAGTAGATACATGCCCTCCCACGTGGGTTGCAAGCTGCATACAGTATATACAGTGTATTTGAATTTTTGTCACAGATATAACATTAACAAAGTCAACATGTTTAGATAATTAACATCCGAACAGTGAATCGTACCTGTAGTTGAGCTGAAATGTACTCTGACAAGAGAAACTGCACCTGGAAAGGTAATGTTTACTCTGTTCCACGGTTCTCCTCCTGCCATGCTTGATGCTTCCCTGCAAAAACAAAAAACATGCGGAAGTCAGCCAGCCAATAGGATTCGACTAAATAGAATTACGTCATAGTTCGTCTTAAAGGCACAGACACACATTTTGACACATGATATATCTAACATTGAATTTATGGGGAATTTACGATATGGTAAATTTGACATACATACCAGTAAATATAAAGTAATAAAAGTTACCCCCAATTTCACAGGATTGCGCTATATAAATGCAAGTCCATTTACCATTCAATATATCACAACTATAAAAACTAAGAAAAGTGATAAAACTGTTAACATGTATGAATAAGAATAATGTATGTTTTTTATTATAACTTTATATTTTTTAAAGTTAATTCACCCCAATTTTTTTTTAAATTCTCATTATTATTTCTATCTATTTCTTTAAATTCATATCTAAATAAATCTGGGATAGTTTTTATATTATATTATCATTCTATGATATATGAGTTAATAGAGGAGAAGTGAGAAACGGGTAGGGAAATATAAGTTTTACTTCTACCTACTCCTTTTCGAACACTATTACTCTTGTTTTGTTTATTATTTGGTATCTGTTTTTATTTGTTTTTATGTTCGAAATAAAGCCATTCATTCATATCCTTCAATAACAAAAAAAGAAAGAACACAGTGAAGTTTATTTGAATATCTGACAATAGTGAGTTAGCAACTAATAGTCAATACCCTCTGATTTCACATTGGAATCAATTTGTGGATGATATGGTATGGAAAAAGGCCTGGCTTCTACCTAATCAACACTTAATCAGCAATAAAGTTAAGTTTATTTTAAACAATAATTCATTATATCCAGCTAAAAACTATGTTAAAAAAAAAAGATTTAAGAGAGACATTGATGTGAATTGTAATTTCTGTTATGGATGTCCAGAAACTGTTGTGCATTTATTTTTTGGAATTGCCCAATTGTGAAGATTTTCTGGCAAAACCATGTGAGCTTTTATTACTGAGTACATTGATGACAGTTTTGTCTGGTTTTAGAGGAATGTGTTGTTTGGTCTCCTGGAAAGACAATACACAGTAAAACTCATGTGCACACAATTAATCTTAATATTATGATTACCAACTTCCAGGTAAGAAACCACATTTAATTGTTTTTAGCAATTAGTTCAGACAGTACATTTATTTAACACTCTCTAAAACAAAATGCAGCTCAACCGGTACATTTTCTTACCTTGTCTGCAGGCGGCGAGTGCCAGTGATCAGAACTAGCAGCCGTATAGCAACGGTCTGCTATACAGGAATGACAGAGCTCTGGGATGGTATGCCAAGTGCAATTTATGATTTTGCATATGTGTATAATATGCTTTTGCAGTGTGAGTGTATCCAACAACAGTAGAAAAAATAATCAATTTCAACATACAAAAAGATTTTATTTAAAAAATGAGATGTGATATTCATACTGCATATAGTCATACAATTAATGAACACTCAAACATTATTTGGCAGTATATCAGATATGAAGGATTGCTCTGTAACTGGACGACAGGTCAATTAAAGTTCATCCTTTGCCTGAAAAACAAACAAAAAGATTAATAGTTTAGTTTATTTAGATTCCCATTTGCTACTGTATTGCAACATCAGCAACTCTTCCTGGGGTCCTCATTCATATTTTTAACAATAAATCAATAGAAAATACATACATACATCAAAACACATCCGTAACATTCACACTCACAATATGACTCAATACATAACACAACCACTGAGACACACAACAACCAACACCAACTCAAAGCCTCTACATCTAATAATACATATAATAGCTCTAAATTTAATCTCTTACATAATTGATAGAATAAATCACTCAACTGATCCACTAAATCACAAATAAAGTGGGATGGATAGCTCTCTAAATCCACATCACATCTTTGAGAACAGAAAAAAAATAACAAAAAGTTATATAAGGTTCAACACTATTCCTTGTGTTAACAAATATAATCTTAAGTATTTGTTAAAACATGTTGGGATCAGAAGGCGTGGTGTCACTAGAGAATGTGCCAGCTTTCAAAACAAATCATTAGCTGGATTTGTTTCAGCACGTTGGACGAAAAGCGTGCCAACAGAAACTGAAAAAATATTATAATTCGTAAAACCCAATTAGAGGCAGCATACTTGTGTACAGCTGTTTGGTCTGAACTTTCACTCATTCAAACTTGAATAATCACTTTGCACTTAAAAAAAGGTTAAATAGAAAAATGTATAGAACTTTTTAGATTATGGTTTGCCTTTATCATCTTTAATATGCCTTGTACAAAGTATTTCCTTTTATTATTGTAATATAACTTACTGTTTAAATGGAGCTTACCAGCAAAAAGTATTTCACACTATTGTACTTGTATAACCGACGTGACAATAAACATCTTGAATCATTTATTCAGCAAGGTGCAGTGGCACCTTACATACACCAGAGGGAGCCACACTCTTTACATTGGTATGGTCTGCCTTAAGGCTTTGTGGTACCAAAGTTTTAACATTAATACCAGTATTTTTTCCAAATACTATTATTATTACTAATGAAAAGCTTAGACCCACCAATGTATTTGGCACAGCTAGAAGCTATTCTGTTTGTTCTGCTACATGTTTGCCTTTCTGGAAGTCCTGATGTTTGTTTTCAATCTACCTCTCAATCATGTGCAAATTAGCAGGCATATCTAGATCATATCCTGTAAACTGAGGTGAGGTGAAACAATACAAAGTCACTCTGATGCAACTTAACGGTGTCCCTTACCCTCGTCCTGTGGCAGGAACATGGGAACAGGTCGTCACTGGGCTGCTCCACCAGCTCCATGCCTTCACGAACCTTGGGCTCTGTGACCTGGAGTTTGGCATACTCCTAGAAGAAGAACACTGAACTTACAGAGTGGACTATGACTGGCAGGGAAGCACATCCTCATAACAATTAGATAATAACGCATTAACGCAAATTTGTTTTAATGCCACTAATTTCTTTAACGCATTAATGCAACTAGCATTTTTTAGGTCGTAGCGAGCTCAGTTCTAAAGCAAGATACTGGTATCATATGAAACTAGAAAACCTGAGGAATCCATTGGTACCAACCCTGTCATACTAGCTTGTCGAGAAGGAGGCTAAATAACGCTCCAAACTAACTCTAAATCTTGGCGAGGAAAAACGGTCATGGCCATTTTCAAAGGGGTCCCTTGACCTCTAACCTCAAGATATGTGAATGAAAATGGGTTCTATGGGTACCCACGAGTCTCCCCTTTACAGACATGCCCACTTTATGATAATCACATGCAGTTTTGGCCAAGTCATGGTCAAGTCAGCACACTGACAGCTGTTGTTGCCTGTTGGGCTGCAGTTTGCCATGTTATGATTTGAGCATATTTTTTTATGCTAAATGCAGTACCTGTGAGGGTTTCTGGACAATATTTATCATTGTTCTGTGTTGTTAATTGATTTCAAATTCTAAATGATATACATACATTTTCATAAAGCAGCATATTTGCCCATGTTGATAAGAGTTTTAAATACTTGACAAATCTCCCTTTAATGTACATTTTGAACAGATTATAATTATTATTTTGCGATTAATTGCGATTAAATATTTGAATCGATTGACAGCCCTAGTAGAAATGTTACCTGGTAAAGTTTGTGGTAGTAACAATATATGCTGTTTCCCATGAGTTTATTGCGGGCAAACTGCTGACCCGCCAGTGCAATTTCCTGCGCCTGAAAGACAGCAAGAATCAGAGCAACTTGGTTACAGACAAGAAAAAATATACTCCCCTCTGACAAAATGATAAAGTTATCTGTGTTAATTCTTAAGGAGGCCAATAAATAAGCACAAAGAATCAACTGACTAGAATTACACCACGTCATAGGATTAACCGCCAAACATAATGTGCAATGCCCATAATCATTATCATCATCACCTCTTCATCGTGGTCTTGAGCCCACTGGATCTTTTCCAGCAGGTCTCCGAGGTCCGCCCTGATGGGGATGTAGTGCTCCCACGGTCGAAGCTCATTGTAGAAATGCTCGTAGTAGCCAGAATCCTGCTTCAAGACAACACTGTCTCCTGCTAGTAGGTACGGCAGTCGATACGCTGCCACGGTGCCGTCGATGTTTATTTGGTACTTGTACTGGTGGGATAGAAATAATAAGAAAGTGACTTTCTTCAAAATCAACTTATGAAAAGCTGCTTAGCAACTGCTTCTCCAAACTGGGGGCGTGCCGACCGTCATCTCCTGTAGGTAATACACTCACTATGGATAAGTACCTCATACAACCCCACTTCAAAACACAAAAGATATTTCTTTAATTAAATCAGAAATGAGTGCTCTCACCTTGAAAAAATCAAAGAAAGAAACGTGTTTGACCAGCGGCCCATAGAGACTCTCATCATGTTTGAAGAAGAAGAAGTTGGTGAAGGCAGCGTCTATCATGTCGGGGTGAGCCCTGGCGAGCTTGACCAGCTCCAGACGTTCCTGCCGACTGTCCCGGCCCCTCCAGAAGGCCGTGGCGTTCTTCTCTGGCCAGGGCAGCCCCGTGTTGGCCTGCACCGACATCATGTCCAGACTTACTCTGTTCATTGGATGGACAGCATGTTGGCCAAGTTATTCATCTCAGCGTCTGTCACAGTTATGGACTCATATCGATAATGACGTGCAGAATCATAAAGCGGACATTAAGACAGTAATAAGAGCCTCACGGTCATGCATATATAAAATGGATTGACTTCATACTGTCAGCTTTGCCTCTGTTCCTATAAACTATTTGTACTCTGGTGCACATACTTTGCTTTCTCTTTATGAAAAACAGTTTTAAATATAGTTTTGTCATGCAGAGATCAGCAGCTACACCTGGCGAGAATCACTCATTACAAAGTGAGAATTTCTGCAGGGCAAAAAGTCAATGTATGCGTGATACGGAGAGCTGTTCTGCTGGCTCAATTTGGATGTAAAATAAAATATTTGCTAGCCATCTTTTTTTTGCTGTGACACACCAATTGGCTATCTTCCACTGCATAAAAATGCATGAAGCAACGCTGCGGAAATAATGAGCATCCTGACACAGGTTTATTTTGGTTTCACACATTATTCAGTCTGCACTGTGACAGTGTCGCGGTGCAGTCTGTATACGCAACCCCTATTTGTCGCCATCGTCATCTCCTTTGGGAAGAACAGCTTATTGTAAATCATCCTTATGACTACAGGTGTGCAATGTGTCCATGCTGACTTCGACTCCCGTCCTCCACTAAGAAACAAGCTACAAACTTTTCAGAGCCACCAGTTGATACTCAAAAGATAACGTTTTCAATGGAGTGTTCCTTTAAGGGTGCCCAGGTATGATTGGTGCTTTGGTAGACTAGTGATACAGCGGTGACACACTCTGTAGAGTCTTGTACAGATTTAATAATAACTACAATTAAAGTCGCATAACGTTTTTTGTGTTATGGATGCACAGCCTTACCTCCCCATGGTCTCAAGGACAGACTCAGTCAGGTCATACGTGGGCATGACGATATCTCTGGTATTGTTGGAGCCACACCAGGAAAAGATGGGATGAAGCTTCTCTGTGGATTTCCTCTTCTCCAGCGGCCAGTCACCCAGGTTAACAAAGAACTCTATATCAGGGAGATGTACCTGGACGCACAACACAACACCATAGAGAGGACAATATGAGAGTACGCTCTTCTTTATATATATATATATATATATATATATATATATATATATATCATGTCCTTTTTCAAATAAAATGTATTAGCGGCATATTAAAGATTAAAATTGCTCAAATGTTTCAGTATTACACAGGTAGTTTACCTTTCTGGTGAGTGACAGGAGGATGGCGTCCATAAAGATTCTGAACCCCACATGCTCTCCAAAAGTTTTAACGTAGATCTAAAGAGAATAAAAAAAAAGCTATATCAACATAAAAAACTCCGCTGGTCTTATTATGATGCAAAGAAAAAAAAGAAAGCAATGCTCTATTTAAATGTGAAATTAGTTTGGAAGCTCAACCCCCCTCAAAACAGATCATATAATTGGGATTGTGAATCCCTGACAACTGATGAATGGCTGGATGTTCCCAGGTAATGCTAGCTCTGTGGCAACAAGGCTTTAGACGTATCACTGTTACAAGAACCTGGATTGACGTCCAGAGTGGTATTTTGAGAAGATTGTACCCTTGAACACCTGGTTGATAGGCTGTTGTTACAAGCGTGTCACATAGCTCCAGGCTCTCTTGGCCCACTTTACATTATCACATAACCCTAATTACTATTCAGCCTAAAGAAATTCTACCCGTTATTACTACAGTGCCCTGTGGTTACGATGGTATTTGAAAGAGAATCTGGGGATTTTTTTTGTAAAATGACTTGCATGTTAATGTGACAGTTAGAGGGATACATCAGTTTGCTGTTACACCAGGCTGATACTGGCTGTTTAATAACAATATAATATCTTGTTTCTTCTGTGGTGTTGGTGGCGTGTGCGGTACCTTGTTGTCTTTGACAGTGTAGTGGCAGAGGCTTTGTCTCTGTCCAAAGCGCTGTGGGATCTCCTGCGCATTACGATCTGGGTCGACGTTAGTGTAGGCGGCCAGGTCCCGGTCTATCTGAGGGAAGGACGGAGGACAGTGCATGTGGGCCTCCCATACAGAACCGCTGGGCTGGGGACAGTCACAGCCCTCATGGTAGACTGGGCCTGTAGAGGAAATATACACAGACATCAAATGTGCCGTCTTTATCGGGCCAGAAAACACAAATGTCGTCATAAAACAAATTTATAGGCAGCTTTGATCGTGTTCTACCTTTGAGGATAAAAGGTGACTTGGCGACGTGCTTGTTCTTGAGCAGAACGTGGACGTGGAGGTCCGTGTAGGTGGCGTACATTCTGTAGCGGACCAGGAAGGAGCCATCCTGGCGATCCAGGACCTGTATCCAAATCCTGGTGAACTGCTCCACTGGAGCTACAATCTTCACCTCAAACGTCTTCTCACCAGGTGATGTTGTGAAACTGTGAGGGAGGAAACATGGACTGATCAACCTTTTTCACCATTTTCTGACATTTTATAAACCAAACAACTAATCAATTAATCAAGAAAATAATCAAAAATGAAAATATTCGTTAGTTGCAGCTCAAAAGCATTTAATTATTGTATACAGATGACATGTAATTCCTTTATTTGAATGTGATTCTTGCTCAAATATCTTAATATAAAGGCCCCCGATAGACATTTTAGTTACTGAATATTACTTGCTCTTAACTGTAGTTTGGGTGGAGTGAAAAATCTGATTAAAATGAGTAATGTGATAAAATGTTCCTATCATATAAACGTCTTGAGTACAATTGATTCTAACCTACATGCTTTGTCTCACCACTAACCCATAAACAATGCCGTCACAAAGACATTTTGTGTTGTATTGGCTCCATAGTGTAGCGCATTAGATTTGAAATGAAGCTTTGGTGGTGTTTACATATCCTGGTTGCCTTATCTGCACTTTAACCTCAGAGTAAAAGTTTGATTTCAGATTGAAAGTGCCAAAACAATTACAATCAGATTTTTTTCCTATTACTTTCTGACTATATTGTAATTTAATATCACAACTTGTGCATTAAAAACAGGAAATCTGTTGTTGCTGATATAATTTCATGGCTTCTTGGTGTTGGCATGCTGCCATTGTCTCTCTTGTGTACCAGCAGACAACAATAATGTAGTTTTTTGTTGGAGGCATGAATGGAAGTTGAGAAACTGATCCATCTTGGGACCCAAAGCATGTGTGAAAGTGACACCCACATAGAGCGGGATACCTTCATTGGCCCCATGGGAGCTGTTGGAT